>NC_087200.1:59307210-59393102 GCF_015104395.2 Macrobrachium nipponense
GGTTAAGTCTCTGATTGTAGGGGGAATATACGGTGAACCATTTGATCCCTTATGAGAGAGATGTAACCAACCCCTCACGACCGAGAACCGGATGGTACTGAATTGGCTTACAATTACAGCCGTCTCGTTCACTGCCTGGCTGCATTTCATTCTGAGTTGCCAGTTACTCCCTTCAATAAGATATAATAAAATTATTCTCGAGCCTAAGAAAAGCTCTCAATAATGCAAATTTAAGCCAAATTACAACCTTTGTTAAATACCGAAGCTGAGTAGGTATTGTCGTAACAAACCTTTTAAGCGAAGTCCTTACTAGGAAAATCTTGTAAGGATATAGATAATTCAGTAGCGAACCAGAAAGGCAACTACGGTATGCGTATATGACTTGTCATTCAGTAGTCGTATACACTAAGTCTTCTACTACATTCTTTCCTCTCCGACATGCAGAGAGAGAATGGAAATCTTACTCTCTTCGTTCTTTTCGTCAATAAACCCGAATGAGTATTAGTCGAAAGAGATCGCAAATGACAACCGAGGATCGAAGAGAATCTCTCCAGCTTTTATTATCTTGGAGATAAGTCCGTATTTTACGCCTTTCTTATCTGGAAGAGCCTCTAATCAATGAATGAGAGCTCGTATGAATCTTGTTCAACTTCCAAACGATTGCCCCTCTTTCTGTAAATGGTTGGTTGCATTATTTTTTAGAAGGAGGATGATTTTAATATCCTCTTACTAATACTGAACTAATTCTTACAATTCTGCTCTATCTTCCATTCCTCAAGTTGGGAGAGATTGAGCAACCGGAGGAGAGCGCTTCCTTTCAAAAGGTGAAGGGTTTTTTTTTTTTTTTTTTTTTTTTTTTTTTTTTTTTTTTTTGTGTTTTTTTTTTTTTTTTTTTTTTTTTTTTTTTTTTTAGCAGTACCGACTCTAACCTGACAAGGGCTACGGCAGCCTGTGCTACATCTTGAGTCCCTGCCAGGAAAAAACCGAACTTGTTCTTGCCTTTATTGCATTAAGACTATCCTGACAAGGGCGACGGCCGCCGTGCGACAACTCCCGTCCCTAGCAGGAGAAGCCTCGAATATCTTTCACCTTTCGCCCGGAGGACTCTTGGCGGTTGTCAGGCTCTTCTTGTAGGAGAAAGTGCCTAGCGCTAAGCAGGAGTATCTTGCCTAGAATACTCCTGGCGCCTGGGAGGAGTATCGCGATCGGAATACTCCTCGTGCTCGGAATACTCCTGGCGCCTGGCAGGAGTATCGCGCTCCGAATACTCCTGGCGCCTGGGAGGAGTATCGTGCTCGGAATACTCCTGGCACCTGGCAGAAGTATCGCTTTCCTAGGAGGAGTATCGTGATCAGAATACTCCTGGCGCCTGGTAGGAGTATCACGTTCCGAATACTCCTGGCGCCTGGGAGGAGTATCGGGCTCGGAATACTCCTGACGCCTGGCAGAAGTATCGTTTTCCTAGGAGGAGTATCGTGATCGGAATACTCCTGGCGCCTGGTAGGAGTATCACGTTCCGAATACTCCTGGCGCCTGGGAGGAGTATCGTGCTCGGAATACTCCTGGTGCCTGGCAGGAGTATCGCGTTCCGAATACTCCTGGCGCCTGGGAGGAGTATCGTGATCGGAACACTCCTGGCACCTGGCAGGAGTATCGCGTTCCGAATACTCCTGGCGCCTAGGAGGAGTATCGTGATCAGAATACTCCTGGATCCTAGCAGACGTATCGCGCTTGGAAAGTTTTTCTTGTGCGGAAGGTTCCGCGCTCGGAATGTTCCGCTTATCCGAAAAAGATTCCTCCGGTTTTGGAAAAAGACAGCCTGAAACGATCTTGCTGGAAAGTTCCGTACGCTGGTCTGATTGTGCGGATCCGAGTGATTGTCTTTCCGCTAGGAAAAGTTCTGCACTAATTCTCTTGTTCAAGAGCCTGAAGCATTGTCTGGTAACGTTCTGGAAGGTTTCCGCTTGTGCGGAAGGTTCCAGTGATTGTCAAATTCGCTTATGTGAAATGTTCTGCATTTGTTTGAAAAATATTCCTTCTTGGAAAATTCCAAGAGCCTGGAAGGCGATTTGAATCTGGAATCTTCCGCCTTCTGGAAGGTTCCGCTTGTGCGGAAGGTTCCGATCCTCTTGTACATTTGTTCTTGCTTAGAATTCGACAATACTTCCATTTTCGACATAGCCCTCCCTTTCTCTGAATGAGAAGGACTTCCTTTCCGATGAAGATCCTGGTTCATAGAGCTTCAGGTGCTTTGCGCCTATATTCAGGCCCTTCAGGTGCTTTGCGCCTTGTTTCAGACACTTTAGGCGCATTGAGCCTCGTTACCGGAGCTTCATGCCCGAGGAGCTAGAAGCTTAAAAGTTATATATATATATGTGTAATCACTAAACGAGATCCATATAATTCATTCGATCAACAAATATTCTTTAATATCTAATTCGCTCTAATCAGAATAGATATATTTTCATATACACGTACCGATGAGGAATTTATTGAAATAACTATTTCAAACCCCCATGGGATAGAGCCCCCCCCGCCCCCCCCCCGTCCCATAGCTGTACGGGGGGCGAACCCGGATAGGGCAATGGCCTCTACCACAACTGTTATCGAATGATGTCTTCCTTTCTCCATCTCTTCTGAGGTTCCGATAGCCAGACGAGATTATCTTGCATCTTCATTAATCTACGCCGTTGAATGTTTCTTCTCCTTATTCATCAAGACGATAATAATAAGGGGAACACATTGAATTAGGATGCGTTTCCAATGGCTATCCCTGGCAGTCTGGGACGTCCTACAGAACCTGCCGAGGGGACGCCTGATCGGTGGGGATTCTCCATAACCTCAGTAAGGCTTTCGACATTCCTTCTCCTCTGGGCCTGTGAGCTTGGAAGAGGTCTAGACCTGGGAGCGAGACAGAGCCAATCAGACGCACCCTCTATTGCAATGGGGAACACTATAATCACTTTTTACCTTATAATAGCTCGTATCTTGAGCTACATTCCTTTATCTTCAAAGTGCAAATGAATTTGTAGTTTCTGTGAAGTAAGAAGGTGATGAGGAAACAACACTACTAGTACTGTTAATATTCTAACTGCTCGTCAGAACGAGAGCTATTAAAGCTTCTAAAGAAAGCATATCTAGTTCTATGTTTTTCTGACTTCCTCAAATAGGAAGTTACCTTATTTTCCTCAATCAAACTCCAACATTTATTACACTTTATCAATGAATAAATATTTATATTTCCCTTTCTTGCAAACTATGTAATTGTCCACCGAAAACTTCGGTAGTTACACATCCTCTATTCTTCGAAAACTTCGAAGTTAATTCATTAAAAGTTATTAAAAAGTTATTAAAAAGCGTATGCTGAACCACAGATCCAGTACTTCCCAGTAAAAGTCGGCCCGCCCAGAAGATCGATGGCGATGAAACACGAAAATCAATCAGGAGGGAAAGTAAATATATGTTTACATTCCCAGCGACAGAGAGAATCTGATTAGAAAACGGGAATGGTTCCTAGTCCTGCCACCCAAGGGCAGGTCGGTAGATCACCTGACCTACCTGTAGAGTGTGCCGCGAAATTCGAATTTCTGTCGGGGGCGACGGAGTCGATAGCTATGTATATATCTGACAGGTAAGTTGAATGTATGAAAATAAGTTTCTGGTTAGATTACAACAAAAATTTTGAGGTTATGATGATTTTCGACACTTTTTATGTCGTATTTTTCGATGTTTTTTAGTGACGCCTCATATGTGGAACTAGTTCCGAGCGAATGAATACATACTAGCTTGCGGTGCGCAAAGTTTACATATAACAGTCCAAAGCACAAATAATGAAAAAAATCATTGCTTGTTTCCAGTAATAATAACAAAACGAAGTTTCTGGTTAGATTACAACGCAAATTCCAAGTATCCAAAGAGAGACATTATCCAGTAATTTGATCAGAGAGAGAGAGAGAGAGAGAGAGAGAGAGAGAGAGAGAGAGAGAGAGAGAGAGAGAGAGAGAGAGAGAGGAGGCATCTTCCGATGCTCCGAGTTAAGACAGAGAAGTGTTCGTTTCATTAAACGGACTCTGACTCATGCCATTAAATGTTTGTGGATACTAATAATATAAGCCTATTTAAAAGATACGTTTACTTAATTAGTCTATATGATATGTAAATAGTAATCAAACTGTTCTTGTAGCCCTCAAGATTTGGCAAAATCGAAGTATCCAAAGAGAGACATTATCCAGTAACTGGAACCTTGACATACGATTTAATTTGTTCCGTTACCATCGTCGTATATCAAAACAGTTGTATCTCAAAGCATTTTTTCCCATTAAAAATAATGTAATATGTATTAATCCGTTCTAGCGCTATGAAAACCACCACCTAAACACAGCTAAATACATATAATATACACAATTTATACACAAATAAACGAGTAATAACCACACAATGATAAAATAACATAGCAATGTGATAAATGATCATAAATGTTAATAAAATCAATAAAAAAAAAAAAAAGGAATTTTTACTTACCACAACGAAAGATGACGTGAGGCCAGCAGGGGGTAGGAGGTAGGGAAGGGTGGCAGGGAACGATTTGTTCTCTTTTTATTTACGTATGTACGCTAACTAACTACGTAATAAACACAAATGAAATAAACATTGCTAAACTAATTTTTATTTATTTTTTAATCAGTTCGTAGTTAGAAATAATGGTGATGCCTTTCTGGAAGGTTTTTGTTTTTTTTTTTTTTTTTTTTTTTTTTTTTTTTTTTTTTTTTTTTTTTTTTTTTTTTTTTTTTTTTTTATAGCTTCCTTCTGCTTGATGATCGTGGATATTGTAGAAGGATTTCGACCATACTCGTTTGCCAAATCGACGATACGAACGCCACGTTCATGCTTTGCTATAATTTTCATGTTTTGCTTCCATCGAAATCATTTTCTTGGGTTTTTTCTTATCACCTGCTTTGTCTTTAGCTTTGAGACCCATGGTTAATAATAAAATAGACAAAATAACACGAAAAATAGGCGCAAATACAACCAACTAAAACAACGACGTGTTAACATGTAGCACCAAACAACAGACTGAACGCCATTATCGGTCGCCTATACAACTAAAAACTCATCGCAAAATCGTATCTCAAATATTCGTTGTATATCAAAGCTTATATTTTCGCAAATTTTCTGTTGTATCTCAAAACATTCGTATATTAGGGCAATCGTATGTCAAGGTTCCAGTGTAATTTGATCAGAGAGAGAGAGAGAGAGAGAGAGAGAGAGAGAGAGAGAGAGAGAGAGAGAGAGACGCCTTGGCAAACAATGGTCTCGGGGATTGACGTAATGTTTATTTTCTGAAACAGATAGGACAGAGAAGTGTTCGTTTCATTAAACGGCCTTTGACTCATGGCAGGAAAGTTTTGTTGATACTAATATATAAGCCTATTTAAAGATACGTTTACTTTAATTAGTCTATATGATACGTAAATAGTAATCAGCTGTTCTTGTAGCCCTCAAAATTTGGCAAAATCACTCCACGTAGTACATAAAACTTCAAGAATGTAATGTCACCAGAGGATTACAATAGTTTTTACCTTCAAGAACCAGCATTCTTTTATGAAAATAACTCAAGGTTGTACATAAAACTACAGGAAACTACATGTAGTGTAACCAAAGGATTACAAGTAAGGTTTTTATAACTTTTGTTATTTAGTTTAAGACATATTTCCAAGCGTCGTTCCGGCTTACGACGATTTTCGGCTTACGACGCGTCTCAAGAACGGAACCCCCGTCGTAGCCCAGGGACTGCCTGTATATATATATATATATATATATATATATATATATATATATATATATATATATATATATATATATATATATATATCTATATATATATATATATATATATATATATATATATATATACTATA
Source organism: Macrobrachium nipponense (assembly GCF_015104395.2). NCBI lineage: Eukaryota > Metazoa > Arthropoda > Malacostraca > Decapoda > Palaemonidae > Macrobrachium > Macrobrachium nipponense. Next base: position 59,313,129 of record NC_087200.1, read on the forward strand.
TATATATATATATATATATAAAATCTGTTCCGAAGCGGCCTTCGTAACCTGATTTTTTTTTTATTTAGAACTACGTTTTACATGTAAATTGCCTAATTCGTTCCAAGCCCTACAAAAACACCACAGTAAATTTTATAATAAAGCTAAATTGACCAATAAACAATGAAATACAACAATTTGGACCATTCAATACTTAACCTAACCGTTACTGTACCTGTAAATAAAGTGTATTAGTGTACAGGGTACAAGAAATACTGTGTGTACATGTACTACATACGTACGTAGTAAAATGTGGAACCTTACCTTTCGAGTGAGGCGATGTCTGAAAGTGGCGACAGAGGGAGAGGACAAACGGCAGAAAACATGAACATATAACTTCATGAAACACATTAAAATATGGCAGAAAACATTAACACTAAACTTTACGAAACACATTAACAAATGGCAGATAACATTGACACTTCTCGATTATCTCCATCTTCATCTCCATAGAAAACATCCTCTTCTTTCCATGAACTTCAGCAACATTGCAACATTCTTGGGACCCATGGCTAATAACGTAAGTCATCAAGTTCACACACAACACGATAAAGTAACTTACAGTGCAACGAAAGCAAAATCAATAACATGAATTTACGATAACAAACGAAATATATGTGAACGAACGAATTCCAGGTGTTTACGATAACACTGCCGCAAAAAATGGTCAAGGAACGTCTTTACATAGAGGCATGATGGGACAGATACTGACCAATAGGAGAGCAGGATCTTACGCCGGTGCCTAGCAGCAGGAACCAATGGGATAGTGGGAGGATGGTGGTGAGTCTACTGAGTTGGCAGCGCGCCAGTTTTAAAATTGTTCTCGCCGGCCCGGGAAAATCTCGGACTTTACCCTTTCGCAACCTGAATTATTTTCGTACACAGAAGCAAAAAAATCTTTGTCTGCTTTTGTAACCTGAATTTTTTGTACGTAGGGACTTTCATATGTAGAGGCTCCACTGTAATTAGTTTGGTTAAGTCATCAGCAACAAAGTATTTACTAAAACTCTTCAATTACAAATAAACAAAGGAAGGTAACTAAAACAGATTTTGGTTCATTTGTTCAAGTAAATACTTCTCATCAAATCATTTCACTTACATCAAATAGTAAAAGATTAAAATGGAAAAAAGGCTGTTAGCCACAAAACTTACCTCGTGTGAAATTGCCATATATGAACGTTTTCTTCTGCACCATCTTTGAGATGGGTAAACATAGAGCTGACCTTCTACCGTCCCAGGCATACGATGCCGAGCGCTCATGTATAGCTTGCATGGGTTCTGAGCAATTCCTGTGGAAGAAAAAAAGAAATCCTTTCAAAATATTATAATTCGGCCAAAACAGATCACTGCTTAATTTAATACACTTCTTTCACACTGCAACAAATTAATTAACAATTTATATAGCAATTGCAATTATAGAAGGCATAAAAATAAAATTCATCAGCAATAGTAGACTGCAGTATAACAAAAAATATATTTTCACAAAATCTTTCCCTGAACAAAATGACAAATTTTCTAAGATGGATCCAGCTAGGAGCTAGAAATTATCCTATTGTTAAGACCAAAGGTTTGTTCGCGTATGAACAAATGCGAACCACTTTTTTTTCCTTTTTTTTTTTTTTTTTTTTGCTCAAGCTGACTCATACAAATTTAAAGACAAGTGTCATAAATTTTGAACTCCTAAAATATGATATTGTTATGATACAATAAAGTTTGTTCATACTTACCTGGCAGATATATATATATAGCTGTATTCTCCGAAGTCCGACAGAATTTCAAAACTCCCGGCAAACGCAGTGGTCGGCCAGGTGGTTAGTACCCATTCCCGCCGCTGGGAGGCGGGTGTCAGGAACCATTCCCATTTTCTATTCAGATTTTTTAATGTCACTGTCCCCGAGGGGAGGTTGGGCGGGTGCTTGATTATATATATCTGCCAGGTAAGTATGAACAAACTTTATTTGTATCATAACAATATCATTTTGTTCATGACACTTACCTGTCAGATTATATATAGCTGATTCCCACCATTGGAGGTGGGGAGGGACAGAATAAAAGGATTTTGGGATCATTTCACATGCAGATGATAGACATCTTGGTTCCTTACCTGTTGCGTAGCTGACTTCGTGATTACTGTCACCCGAAGTCTGCTTTTGCTTTACTAGTCTCTCCAGCAAGGACATGACCTGTATAGCTGGTGAGATCTAGATAGATGATCTGACAATGGGGGCGTGACCACAATGTGTCTAGACCATATTGACCATACTTTAATGGGCAGCGAAGCAAAGAAAAAACCACCACCTGACCTAGCTAGCAAAGTTAGTCCCAAAACTTTAAGGCTAAAATAAAGGGAAGTCCGCCTCTAGCGGTCGACCCTACAACCAAAAAACCAACCACCATAAAATAAAAGCACACCTATCCATTTCTAAAGGATAGGATTCGTGCCGCTTCCCGTACCCAAAACTGAATCTGCTGATATGTATGGTCCAAGCGAAAAGCACTTCTCATAAGTCACTTTCACATCCCTGAGGTAGTGTGAAGCGAACACAGAGTTGCTTCGCCAAAATGTGGTGCTCACAATATCGCTGAGCGCCATATTCTTCTGAAATGCCATCGAAGTTGCGACAGCTCTAACTTCATGAGCATTGACTTTCAGAATTTTCAGATCACTATCTGGGCAGGACGAATGGGCCTCCCTGATGGTGCTTCTCAAGAAGAACGCTAAGGCGCTTCTTAGACATAGATAAATCAGGTCTTTTCACAGAACACCAAAGATTGTCCGATTGACCTCTAATTTGTTTTGTTCTATCCAGATAGAATTTTAGAGCTCTGACAGGACACAGGACTCTTTCTGGCTCTCGACCAACGATCCCTGCTAATCCCTTGATATCAAAGTTCTTAGGCCAGGATTGGAAGGATTTGTCGTTTTTAGCTAAAAAGGAAGGACTCAAGGAACAGACTGCATTGTGTCCCCTAAATCCAACATTTTTGCTAATTGCTGAATCTCACTCACCCTCTTCGCAGTGGCTAGGGTGGTTAGAAAGAGGGCCTTCTTCATTAAATCTTTCAGCGAAGCCTCGTGCAAAGGTTCAAAGGGACTCGCCATTAAAGATTTTAGAACTATTTCCCAAATTCCACGAAGGTGTCTTAAACCTGTGGAACCTTTGATGTTTCGAAGGATCTCAGAAGACCGTGAAGATCCCTATCATTCGTCAAATCTAGGCCTCTATGACGCAAGACTGTTGACAGCATACTCTTGTATCCTCTAATTGTTGATACTGCAAGCTTGTCCACATTCCTTAGATGGAACAGGAAATCGGCAATTTGGCTCACAGAGGTCTTGGAGGAGGAAATGCCCTCTTTCCTACACCATCTTCTAAAAACAGCCACTTAGACTGGTAGACAGATTGAGAGGAAGCTCTTCTCGCGGTGGCGATAGCTTTTGCCACCGCTCCTGAAAACCCTCTCGCTCTTGCCAGTTTCTTGATAGTCTGAATGCAGTCAGACTCAGAGCGAACGGGTTTTGGTGATATCACTCGAAGTGGGACTGTTTGAGAAGATTGGTTCTTACTGGTAGGATTCTTGGGAAGTCCACTAGTAGGGACATGACCTCTGTGAACCAATCGCTTGCTGGCCAGAATGGTGCGACCAGTGTCATCCTTGTTCCTTCCGACGCTGCTAACTTCCTTGTTATTCTTCTCCCAGAAGTTTGAACGGGGGAAAGGCGTATACATCCATCCCCGTCCAGTCCCAAACAAAAGCATTGCGTCTACTGCTACTGCTTCCGGGTCGATGATCGGAGAACAGTAAAGAGGCAGTCTCTTCTTCGTTTTGTTTCGAAGTCGCGAAGAGGTCCTACTATTGGTCGTCCCCATAGTTTCCATAACTGTTGGCAAACTTCTATGTGCAGAGTCCATTCTGTTGAAATATGATATTGTCATGTTACAACTAAAGTTTTAATACATACTTACCTGACAGATATATACTTATCTATAGACTCTGTCGTCTCCGACAGAATTTTCAAATTTCTGGGTGGCAGGACTAGGAACCATTCCCTTTTTCTTTTTAATCAGAATTCTTCTCTTCCACCTGTCTCCTGCGGGGAGGCTGGGTGGGCCAATTAATCGTTATATATCTGTCAGGTAAGTATGTATAAACTTTATTGTAACATGACAATATCATTTTTATACATTCAACTTCCTGCCAGTATATACTTAGCTGATTAGCACCATTGGTGGTGGGTAAAGAGACAGCTAACTACTGAAATAGACAGGTAAACAACATATGTTGTAGGTATTAATAAACCTTGGTTCCTACCTTATTAGGCTGAAGACTTCGCGGCTACTGCCTTGGAGTCTGCTTAGCCTCAAGAGCCTCAGCGAGATATTGATCTATGGCTAAGAGTTCTTGTGGGTCTGCCAATGGGGTCTTATCCTCTTACTCGGCAGAGCCTAAAGGCCTTTGTCATTGGGTGCTATTCACTAACATGACAATACACCTTGTTCAAGGAGCACAACACCGATCCCGATCACCTGATCCTAACATCCATGTTAGTTCTAAGATTGCAAGGAGTTATCCCCGAACTCCTTACAAACAACCAAACTCGAAACATAATTACACTTTCATTTTTACAAAATATACAAAAAAAAATTTTTACTCCCCGACTAGCCATACATACCCTTGATCCCCTACCAGCAATGCTCCCGTGCGACATTCAGTGAGCTTGCTAATAGAAAACCAAGCACATAATCTGACAAGTGGGTTTGTACGATAAAACACAATATTAAGGATCAGTCTTTGCTCCAAGACCCAGCACTGTATCTGCTGATACAAATGGACCTAGAGAGAAGCATTCTCATAGGTCACTCTCACATCCTTCAGATAATGAGATGCAAACACTGAATTGCACCTCCAATACGTAGTCTCAATGATATTTTAAGAGACATATTCTTTTGGAACGCCAAGGATGTTGCTACTGCTCTCACCTCATGGGTCTTGACCTTTAGAAGACCGAAGGATTCCTCCGAGCAGTTCTTGTGAGCGTCCGTAATTACGCTTCTCACAAAGAAAGCTAAGGCGTTCTTGGACATGAGTCTTTTGGGGTTCTTCACCGCACACCAAAGACCTTGTTGACAAGCTCCCATCTGTCTCTTCCTCTCTAAATAAAAAATTTAAGAGCTCTCACTGGACAGAGAGACCTCTCTATCTCTCTGCTACGAGGTTAGATAGACCTTTTACTTCAAAGCTTCTGGGCCAAGGTTTTGACGGGTTTTCGTTCTTCGCCAGAAACATTGTCTGGAACGAACAGATGGCAGCATCTCCTTTGAACCCCACTGTGGAATCTAGAGCGTGCAATTCGCTCGTCCTCTTGGCTGTAGCGAGAAACAACAGGAAATAAGCATTTCCTAGTGACGTCGCGGAAGGAAGCCAGATGTAAAGGCTCGAATTTATCCGATGAAAGGAATTTCAGGACCACGTCCAGATTCCAACTAGGTGTTCTAGGAGTTGCTGCTTTTGAAGTTTCAAAGGATCTAATTAGATCGTGTAGATCTTTGTTGTCTGCAATATCTAGCCCTCGATTTCTAAATACTGAAGACAGCATGCTTCTGTATCCCTTTATTGTTGAGACAGAAAGGTGTGATCTCTCTCAGAAAGAGGAGGAAATCGCAATATCACTATAGAGGTACTGGAGGAGGACAGCTTCTGACTCTTACACCACCATCCTAAAGACTTCCCACTTCGATTGGTATACTCTTCTCGTCGAAGCTCTGCGGGCTCTAGTGATAGAGGGCCCGCAGCCTTGCGAGAAAAGCCCCTGCTCTGACAAGTCTTTCGATAGTCGAAAGGCAGTCAGAGCGAGACCTGGGAGGTTGTGATGAAACCTCTCGAAGTGGGGTTGTCTGAGTAGATCTGGTCTGTTTGGAAGAGATCTGGGGAAGTCCACTATCCACTCCAGTTACCTCCGTGAACCATTCCTGGGCTGGCCAAAATGGGGTGCTATTAGTGTCAACTTCGTGTTCTTTGACGCTACAAACTTCCTGAGCACTTCCCCCAGGATCTTGAACGGGGGAAACGCGTAAGCGTCCACACCCGACCAATCCAGGAGAAACGCGTCTATTGCGAAGGCTCTCGGATCTTCACTAGAGAGCAAAAGATCTCTATTCTTTTGGAGAGGAACGTCGCAAACAGGTCTATGTGAGGTCTCCCCACAGGGACCAAAGACTTCGACACACTTCTTCGTGTAGAGTCCATTCTATGGAAGGACCTGATTCCTCCTGCTCAGTCTGTCCGCTCTCACATTCTTTATACCTTGAACAAATCTTGTGAGGAGAGTTATGCCTCTTTCTTCTGTCCAGGTTAACAGGTGTCTTGTTAACTGAAAGAGGGAGAAAGAGTGCGTGCCTCCTTGCTTGCGTATGTAAGCCAGAGCCGTGGTGTTGTCCGAGTTTATCTGTATCACCCCGCCTCTGACTATCTCTTCGAAGAACTTTAAAGGCTAGGTGTATGGCCACTAGTTCTTTGCAATTGATGTGCCAGGACACCTGTTCCTTTGTCCAGGTGCCTGACACCTCCCTTGCTCCTAGCGTCGCTCCCCATCCCGACTCCGAAGCGTTCGGAATATAACACTTGGTCTGGGTTCTGCAGGCAAGCGATACGCCTTCGTTCTTTTGAAGAGGAAGGATCCACCACTTCAAATGATCTTTTACCTCTTGTGGAAGCGGGAAGATGTCCGAGAGTTGTCCGGTCTTCCAACTCCACACCCCTTTCAGGAAAAACTGAAGAGGGCGAAGGTGAAGCCTCCCAGAGAGAAGAACTTTTCTAGTAGGACAGGGTCCCTAAAAGGCTCAGATAATCCCTCGCTGAACTGGTCTTTCTCTCTAAGAAGCTCGAGATTTTCGACAAACCTCGAGTGATTCTTTCTCGCGAGGAAATACTCGAAAAACCCCGAGAATCCATCTGAATCACCAGATAGACCAAGCTCTGGCTGGGGATCAGCTGCGACTTCTCGAGGTTCACGAGTAATCCCAGCGATTCTATCATGTTCCTTGTTACTGATAAGTCCTCCAAGCACTGAATCTCCGACTTGGCCCTGATCAGCCAGTCATCCAAATAGAGGAGATGTTTATTCCCTCTAGTGAAGCCATCTTGCCACATTCGCCATCAGGTTGGTGAATACTTGCGGAGCTGTAGACAGACCGAAGCACAGAGCTCTGAATTGAAAATCTTGTCTCCTATTACAAACCGAAGATATTTCTTTGACAAATGGTGAATGGGAACGTGGAAATCGCATCTTGCAAGTCCAGAGAGACCATCCAATCTCCTGGACTAAGAACCGACATTACTGAAGCGGACGTTTCCATGCGAAACTTCTTTTTCTGAACAAAGCGATTCAGAGCGCTTACGTCCAGAACTGGTCTCCACCCCCCCGATGCCTTTGGTACTAGAAAAAGGCGATTGTAAAATCCCGGGGAGTGTGGATCCTGCACAAGTTCGATGGCCTCCTTTTTGCCTTTTCCCACATTTGTTCCACCATTTGAAGGAGAGTCTTTCTCATTACAGGGTCTCTGTACCTCGCTGACAGTTCCCGAGGCGTAGATGTTAGGGAGGGCTGTCCTCGAATGGGATTACATGTCCTTTCTTTAGGACCGACACTGACCAAGGGTCGGCTCCCCTTTTTGCCCATACTCCTGCAAAGTTCAGGAGTCTGGCGCCACTGGTGCTTGAAGGAGCAACAAGTCATTTGGTTTTCTTGAAAGGCCTAAAGGAAGACCTTCCTCTCTTGTCAGAGCTTTCTTTCTTTCAGGGGAGAGCCGCTGCACCTCCACGAAAGGGCTGCTGAGGAGGACGAGAAGTCCTTCTTAATCGCCGACACTACAGGGCGTCCTTTCTTGGACATTTGTGTTAGCAGGTCCTGTGTCGCCTTCTCAGTTAGCGAGCGAGATATATCCTCACTAACTGAGAAGGAAACAGATGATCCGACAGAGGGCGAACAATAAAGCAGTCCTCTGGCTCGGAGAAACCCCTTTTGATAATAGGGATCCATATACTGATCTCTTCTTCAGGAGACCAGCACCCAAAAAAGGGAAGCTACTTCCCTCCCCCGAACCGCCTGTACTGCATTGTCCATGCAAGACAGGACGCTATGGAGAATCTCTGGGTTTTTTAAGAAATTTTTTAAGAAACTCCGGATCTTTAGATTTGTTGGCCAGAACTCCGAGTGGACCAATCCAGAAAGTTGAACACCTCTAAAGTGACAAAAAGTCCCTTTAAGAAAGAAAGTGGTTTCAACTCCGAAGTGCTCCACGTCGATCTGACGATCCTAAGGAGTGACGTCTAGAGGCCTCACTAAATTGGAAAGTCCGCATCTGCCGAGGCAGGCAGAGAAAGACCCATAGTCTCTCCTGTCCCATACCAAATACCTCTCTTTTCCATGTCGTTTGGAAGGAGGCATGCAGAATACCGTCTTTCCCAACTCTTTCTTCTTGTCCATCACGAATCTAAAGAATGGAGTGCCTCTTCATAGATATTGCAGCTTCATTTTCAGAAAGGCCCGAAGATTTTGCCGTAGCCGAGCTCGAAAAGAGAGAACGAGGAGAAGGAGGAGCCGCCGGACTAAGAGAGTCTCCAAACTCTTGTAGCAGTAATGAGGCTAAGACCTTATAACTCGAGAGTCCCTCATTTGCAGGAGGTTCGTCATCAGACAAATCGTCTAAACCTCGATCAGACGAAGGAGAAAGCTCACGTTTGGAGGGAGAGTCCTTCCAAGACCTCCTACGATCTGAAGGAGAGGAGCTCCTATTTGGAGAAGAGTCATAATTCCAGGAACGAGTCTCCGACTCCTGCCTCCTGGCTCTTGACCTCTTGCCTCCTGACTCCTGCCTCCCCCAGGCTCCTGACTCCCGCTCCTGACTCCGGACTCCAGCGGACTCCGGAGCTCCGACTCCGGACTCCTGCCTCCTGACTCCGACTCCTGGCTCCTGCTCCTGACTCCTGCCTCTTGCTCCTGACTTCCATGCCTCTTGCCCACTCCTGCTTCTGGCCTCTGGCTCCTGCCTCCTGCTGGGGATGACTCATCCGGCTCCTGGCTCCTGCCTCCTGCCTGGATGACCTCCACATCCTGGGCTCTTGCCCGGCCTCCTGGTTGATCCTCACTTCCAGGTGCTTTGGCCTGTCATGGGTTGACTCCTCACTCCTGGACGGTGCAGACGTCTGATAGGTTCATCCAGGTTCGTACAGGAAACCTCACCTCGAGTAGAGCATTGATCTAGCGGCAGATACCTCCATACGTCTGGAGGATCTTTTGATCGGAAGGGAAGAGTCTTTCCTTCTAGGAGGCTCCTTTGACAGAACTCCTACAAAAAGACGAAATCTGCTTCTTGCATAGCCATCATGAACCTCTTCGTAACCTCCTCTTTATCCTCTTCGGGTAGGAGGAGGAGGGGAAGGAGGAGGGGAGGAGTCCATAGCCTCCACCTCCTGTCTCCTTTCACTCTGGTTGAAGAATGGTCTCTTTTTGTTGCCTTCTTCACTCCCGAAGGAGACTCCTCAGGGAAGTTTTCTGGGCTCGAATCAATCGTCGGAGCCTTCCAACTCTCTTGAGTGGTCGAGATCGATCTGAATCCCTCCAATCACGTCTCGGAGATGAAGATCCCGACGACGAAAAAACACTCACGCAGGACGCTTTTACAATAGCGATCCTTGGCAGTCTGGGGTGTCACAGGAAACCGCCGAAGGGACACCTGATCGTGGGGATTCTCCACAACCTCCTTTCGGTTTTCGACATTCCTTCTCCTCTGGGCATGTGAGCTTGGAAGAGGTCTAGACCTAGGAGCGTTGCTGAGCCGACCAGATGCCCCCTCCACTACACTGGGGACACTCATATCACTGTCCACTGAATAATCACTAGCCTTACCTTGTATGGCAGCCATTTTGTTTTCCATCAACTTGAAGGCTGCTTTTAGATCCGCAAGTTCTTTCGCTGAATCTACAGGTTCTGCAAAGGAGAAGGGGGCTGCAATGGAAGGAGAAGTAGCAATACTTACCCTTGGGGAAGATCCCAAGCTAGGAATTAATTCAGATCTCGAACTACTTAAACTTCTATAAGAAGCCTTCCTCACTCTTCTCTCTCTAACTTTTTTAAATAATTAGTTAGATTCTTCCATTCGTTCTCACTCAAATTCTCACATTCCTTGCAAGTATTAGTAAAAGAACATTCATACTCCCTGCAACCCTTGCATACCGTGTGAGGGTCTACCGAAGCTTTCGGCAACCTCACCTTACAAGCCTACATTCACACAACGTCTCACAACCATTCCAGAGTCAAGACATTTTTAAAGAAAAATCCAAAATCAAGTCCACAAAACAGTCACAAAAGCGTATGCCAATCCAACAATCCAGATACGTCACCAAAAAGTCGGTCAAGAAGATCAATTGCCGGTGAAAAAAGAAAAACCAAATTGAGAGGAACCACAACAATGTTGATGGCCCGGGCGACAAAAGAATTTCTGATTAGAAAACGGGAATGGTTCCTAGTCCTGCCACCCAGGGCAGGGCGGTAGATCACCTGACCTACCGGTAGCGTGTGCCGCGAAATTTGAAATTCTGTCGGAGACGACGGAGTCTATAGCTAAGTATATATCTGGCAGGGAAGTTGAATGTATAAAACAATTGATTTTCGACGGCTTAAAATGTCTGCTCTGAAGGTCTGGACCCCTGAAACAAATCTTGTCAGGAGAGTATGTTCCTCTCTTCTGACCATAACAGGATTTCTCTCGCTATCTTGTAGAGAGAACGAGAGTGTGTCCCCCCGTTTCTTGATAGAAGAAAGGGGCCGTGGTGCTGTCCGCGTTGATCTGGACAACTCGGCCTATGACTCGTTCTTGAAAGGCTAGAAGTGCTAAGCGAATTGCCTCCAACTCCTTGAGGTTGATGTGCCAAGGCTTCTGTTCTTTTCTTCAGAGGCCTGACACTTCCTCCTTTCCCAGAGTTGCTCCCCAGACCTGTCATAGACGCGTCTGTAAATAACACTAGGTCGGGGCTCTGAAGACAGAGGGACACTCCTTTCGACCTCTTGGTGGGATCGAGCCACCACTCTAGGTGTTTCTTGACCAACGGGGATATTCTCAAATTCTCCTCTAGGTTTTGTCTGTCCTGCCAATTTTCTGTTAGAAAATACTGTAGGGGCCTAAGATGTAATCTCTCTAGAGAAACAAACTTCTCCAGCGAAGAAATGGTCCCCACCCCAGCAGACTCATCCATTATTCCTTCTCCGAGCATGTTTCCTTCTCCAAGAAGGCTGACACTTTTTTTCTAAGCCTTTCCGCTGACGTTCTAGCGACGGAAAAGCCCCAAAAAAGCCACTGAATCCATCTGATCCCCAGATACAAATGATGGACTGTGTTGGGGTAGATGGACTTTTTCGTAATTGATCAGGAGGCCTAAAGATTTCGCCAACAGTAACGTAGTCTGAAGGTCCTCCAGACAGCTTGCTCTCGATGACGACCGTATGAGCAGTCGTCCAGGTAAGGGAGGACTCGTATCTTCGAGAGGTGAAGCCACTTTGCCACGTTCCGCATGAGAAAAGTGAAAATCATGGGAGCTGTGCTCAGTCCCGAAGCATAGAGCTCTGAACTTGGAAGACCATGTCCATCATTAAAAATGAACCTGAGAAACCTTCCTGGGACTGGGGATGGATGGGGTACATGGAAGGTAAGCGGTCCTTGGAGATCTCAATGAACCATCCAATCCCCTGGTCTCAAGGCCCCAGGACCGATTGCGATGTTTCCATTTTGAAGCTTTCTTTCTTCACGAAAAGGTTCAGACTGCTGACATCTAGGACAGGCCTCCATCCCCCAGACTGCTTCGGAACCAGGAATAACCTGTTGTAGAAGCCTGGGGAATCTGTCAAGAAGCACTCATTCTACGGCTCTTTTCTCGATCATTTGATCTAATAAATCGAGGAAATAGAATCTGTTGCTTCTGCGGCTGATAAGCTGGTGACCGGTCTATAGGCTTCATGCTCAACGGAGGAGGCATGGCAAGAAAGGGAATTTTGTATCCCTTCTCTATAATCTTGAGGGACCAGGTGTCCGTCCCCCTTGCTCTCCAAGCCTCTGCGAAGAGAGAAAGTCTCCCTCCCACCGGTGCCTGAAGGGCAAGGTTGTCACTTCTTTCCCCTTTGCTTTGCGGGGGTTCTGCCTCTAGCAAAGCCCCTTCCTCGTGTAGAAGCTCTTGATGGTGCTCTGCCACGAAAGGGCTTAAAATTCTTCTTTGGTACCTGAGCTACTCGAGAAGATGATTGCGCCGCAGGAAGTCTAGATGATTGAGACAGCAAATCCTGTGTCGCTTTCTCTTTCAGGTTCACAGATAAATCCTTTACCATATTTTCAGGAAAAAGATGTGAAGAAAAGGGGGCAAATAATAACTCCGCTTTCTGCGTAGGAGAAACTGATTTAGCAGTAAAACTGCAGAAAAGCGCTCGTTTCTTTAATATTCCCGTAGTAAAGTGGGCAGCTAACTCATCTGAGCCATCCCTTACTGCTTTGTCCATACATGACAGGACGCTCGATAATTCTTCTAATGACAATGATTCTGGGCTCTTAGCTTGCAGACCTAAAGCTCCTAAGCACCAGTCTAGGAAATTAAATACTTCCAACGTCCTGTACAGTCCTTTTAGATGGTGATCTATTTCCGGCATCGTCCATGAAACCTTAGCTTCGACCAAGTTTGAGAAGTCACCTTGCGCAGACGAAGGAAGTCTCAACCCTGTTTCTTCTCCGGTCTCATACCTTATACCGGCTCTCCCGTTTAGCTTAGCTGGAGGAAGCGCAAGACGTCTTTCCTTTCGTCTTCCTTGATTCCATCTAATCATTCATCCTCTTCAACGCTCTTTTAGTAGAAAGCGAAGAAGCCATCCTAACAAAACCCGGAGCTTTTCCTCGTCTTGGATGAGGATAGTTTGCGATGGCGGTGAGAGAGGAACTGGTGCTTGGAATTTTTCCGAAAACAATTCCTTCAGTAAGCGCGTTAACGTGCTATAATCCGTAGATGCTTCTGAAGGCTCTTCCTCTTCTGCAGGATGCGTATCGTTAGAAGACTCTCCTTGATCTTGACGGTCCGAAGTTTCTTTAGCTAAACAAGAAGCGGTTCTCCTTTGAGGCTCTGTTCGTAAGGGGGAGTTTCTATCTGCTGAAGGAATAGAGGAGACAATGCTCGAATGATCCGCTGTTGTCTTTGAAAACTTAAGACTCTCTTGTAAAGCCTTGTTTTTCGAAGTCATTAAAGGCAAAGGTTCTTCAAAAGCCTCTTTGCGGGATTCCTGTCGATCTTCTCTCAGTTGAGTACGTTTCTCTTTCCGAGAATCCCGATTAGTCGGGTGTCTATCGTCATCGTGAGCGCCCTTGCTAAGGGAGCGAGACTTAGGACTCGCAGGAAGTCGCGCGTCTGCCAATGAAAGCTTCCGATCCCACTGGACTCTAATGTCTATAAGATGTTATCCATCAAAGAAGCGTCCTCAAAAGCGTCCTGAAGCGGGACATGCTTCTAATGGACGTCGAGCATCTTTCAAACTTCGCTTAGGACACTTAACTTGTATCGGGCGTCCTCTCGAGCGTCCTGGTGAGTCTTTACGACCTCTCTTTTCAAGCGTCGCAAGTTATCATATTCTAAAGCACGAGCCTCCCATCGATATTTATACAGTACTTCTCTTTCTTGAGGGGTAAGATCTGAAACATAATCTAAACATTGCTCTCTTTGACTTTTAGTCTCCTCGAACGCCTTGATACTTCTGGCGTTGGTAGGCTCTCTCCTGATAGAGGCGTCGAGTTGATGCAGAAGTCCGGCGAACGTCGGTACGAGGCTTCTCTTGATCGTTCTCATCCTCCTGACAAAAGCGAGGGCCGCCTGTGCGACACCTAAACGCTTCTGTCCGCATTCCCACTTCTGGAAACTCTCTCTCCGGAAACACTTGCGTGTTCTCGGTCGAGTCTGAAGGATCCAGAAGAGGACGACAAAGGGGAGGCTAAGGAACGAGGCGAAGCCAACAAGGGTTGTTTCGATCTCTTAACAGGAAGCCAAAGATCCTTTCTACGTCTTTGGGGCTCCTCTTCTCCCCTTGCGAAGAAAGCCGACAATCGTTGACGCAATTGCATACGAATTTCATTAGACGGTGAAGTTCCATGTTCCGGAGAAGGACTCATCATATGCGAAGAAGGGCGAGTTGGAGCCCTCTTCTTCCTTTGAACTCTAAGACGATGATAGTTCTCAAAGCGTCCTCATCAGAAGACGTCCTGCCTCTCTTCTTAGGCGTCAATTCTTCGAAGTGTTTTGGGTGTGATGAAAGAACAGGACGAGAAGTAGGACGTGAAGCGTCCACTTCCTTAAAACCTCTCCTAAGAGGACGAGAAAGACGCTGGCCGCCTGTGCGGCACCTAGTGTCAAACTCGTTCTCCTCGTGAGAGGCCCTCTGAGAGCTCCATCCCCGGTAAGGAGAGGACGCCTCAGAGGACGAAAAGCACTCCTTCAATATCCATGCTCGATCACACGCTTCGGCAGCCTGGGAAGCATCACAGCTCTGCTGAAGGACGCCAGACCGGTGGGAATTTCCCGTAGCCCTCCTTCGGTTTTCGACATGTCCATTCCCATGAGTCCTGGGAGTCCGACAGAGGTCTATTCCTAGAGGCACTATGGACCGATCTGATGCCCCCTCCACTACACTAGGGGCACTAATGTTTCCACTACACTTCACTGTGGTCTTCAATGCACTCACTTTCGATTCTAGTGCACGAATCGACTCCATGATGGAAGAAAGGGCAATACCTTCTGAAGCAATAACTTCATTGCCCGAAGGCAAATAACAGGGTTAGATGTAACAACCTCTACAGGAAGGTTAGAATGCGAATTACTACCCTTACTTTTCACAGAAGCACTTCTGGAGGAAGATCTTCTGATTCTATCCCTTTTCAAGCTTATGAACATACGAATCATAAGTCTTCCATTCATTTTCGGTCAACCTTTCACACTCTTACACCTATCATTCATCAAACAAAATATGATCTCTACATTTCGTGCATACTGTATGAGGATCCACCGAAGCTTTCGGTAGCCTCACCTTACACTCTAGCACAGTACACACTAAAATAAAACTAGTTGCAGAAGATCCAGACAGACTAGAGAAATCCAAAACCAAATCCAAAGAAAACCACAATCGCGTATGCCAATCCACCGGCAAGTTTCAAAAACCAAGAGACAATCAATACTCAAGTGAACAAAGTTTTTTCCAAAATCCTAGGCGGAGGTCTGTACAGTTGTTTACCGACCGGCGACAGAGAAATCTGAATAGAAAATGGGAATGGTTCCTGACATCCGCCTCCCAGCGGCGGGAATGGGTACTAAACCACCTGGACGACCACTGCGTTTGCTGGGAGTTTTGAAATTCTGTCGGACTTCGGAGAATACAGCTATATACAGTAGCAGTCTAAATACTTTATGTGGTGGGGAAGATGGAAGAAGAAAAAGAGTACAACAAACTAAAAATATTAAGGGAAAATCAATTATTAAAGCAACCATCATAAAATTTGGAAGGAATAATCACCAACTCCTGCCCTAGTACTTGATAGGCATGCCACAACGTTTACGGACTTTCTGGAGCGTCCTGGGCATTGAATCTGAAAACCGCTGCAGGAGGGACTCTCCGGATCGTCCCAAGCGCGTTTCAAACTTTGCGCTGCAAAGACGTGTCCACATTCAGTAACTTTCTTTTTATGATTGCTTAATGATTGAAATGGCTCGGGGAATTCCCTAGCTAGTTCGTGGATATATTCAATTCCACAATCTCTAAGCCACAGAGTATTCTGTTTGGCGGTATGATACCCAGTGCACGAATCTTAATCCAATTCCATTGAAAATCAGCCATTGAAACGAAAAAAAATTTGGCTGAGTGAAATTGACTAATTGGGAACTTAACTAGAGCTACTGGCTCACTCACAGAAAGTGTAACTCTGTGTAAGAGAAGAGCTCTTCAGTAACCTGTTGGATGTTGTGACAGTTGGATGTCGAATTCCTTTCTTGTGCTCTGCCATAGCCGTTTGCTAACATTATTTTGTGTGGTTGAGTGAGTGTGATTGTATTAACAATGTCTAAACCGTATACTTCCATCGAGCTATCGTGTGAGAGTGATACAACTTTACGAGGAAGGCCTTAAAACTGGTGTAATTAGCCAAAAAATTGGTGTGAAACAACGGACTGTCCAAAACATTTTGAAAATTTTTCTTTGTGAATCGAGAGGGAAAGAAGTACCAAGGCTAAGACCAGCACTGGGAGGCCCCTATTATTAGTAAGAGGGGGTTAAGAGTTCTCGCCAGGAACATTGAGGTCTCAATGTTCCTGGCGAGAACTCTTAACCCCTTCTTACTAATAATAGGGGGCCTCCCAGTGCTGGTCTTAGCCTTAGGTACTTCTTTCCCCCCCGACTCACAAAAAGTTTTCAGAATGTTCTGGACAGTCCGTTGTTTCACGCCAATTATTTGGCTAATTACACCAGTTTTAAGGCCTTCCTTGTAAAGTTGTATCACTCTCACACGATATCTCAATAGAAGTATACGGATTAGACATTGTTTTTAATACAACCACACTCACTAAACCACACAAAATAATGTTAGCAACGGCTATGGCAGAGCACGAGAAACGAGAATTCGACATCCAACTGTCACAACATCCAACAGGTTACTGAAGAGCCTCTTACACAGAGTTACACTTTCTGTGAGTGAGCCAGTAGCTCTAGTTAAGTTCCCAATTAGTCAATTTCACTCAGCCAAATTTTTTTTTTTGTTTCAATGGCTAATTTTCAATGGGAATTGGATTAAGATTCGTGCACTGGGTATCATACCGCCAAACAGAATAATTGTGCCTAGAGATTTGTGGAATTGTATATCCACGACTAGCCAGGGAATTCCCCAGCCATTTTAATCATTAAGCAATCATAAAAAGAAAAGTACTGAATTTGACACGTATTGCAGCGCAAAGTTGAAACGCGCTTGGACAATCTGGATGAGTCCCTCCTGCAGCAGTTTTCAGATTCAATGCCCAGGACACTCCAGAAAGTCCGTAAATGTTTGTGGCATGCCTATCAAGTACTAGGGCAGGAGTGTGATTATTCCTTCCAAATTTTTATGATGGTTGCTTAATAATTGATTTTTCCTGAATATTTTTAGTTTGTTGTACTCTTTTTTCTTCTTCCATCTTCCCATACCACGCCAAAGTATTATGACTGCTACTGTATATATCTGACAGGTAAGTGTCATGAACAAAACGTTGTTTCCAGAATCTACTGCGCTATTTTATGCCCATTCTTCCACATCTGCCACATAAATACCTAGGTAATCATGAATAAATATGATATTGTTATGATACAATAAAGTTTCATACATACTTACCTGGCAGATATATACTTAGCTATCGACTCCGTCGTCCCCGACAGAAATTCAAATTTCGCGGCACTCGCTACAGGTAAGTCAGGTGATCTACCGCCCCGCTCTGGGTGGCAGGACTAGGAACCATTCCCGTTTTCTATCAGATTTTCTCTTCCACCTGTCTATTGCGGGGAGGCTGGGTGGGTCATCAATCGTATATATCTGCCAGGTAAGTATGTACGTATGAAACTTTATTGTATCATAACAATATTTTCATACATTCAACTTACCTGTCAGATATATACTTAGCTGATTGACACCCTTTGGTGGAGGGCAAGAGACAGCTAACTACTGAATAGACAGGTAAACAACATATGTTGTAGGTATTTATAGACCTTGGTTCCTACCTTATTAGGTGGAAGACTTCGTGGCTACTGCCTAGGAGTTCTGCTTCACCTCAGAGCCTTAGCGAGATAGTGATCTGCGGCCAATTATTCTTGTGGGTCTGTCGATGGGGTCTTGTCCACTTACTCGGCAGAGCCTAACTGGCATTTGTCAATGGGTGCTAATCCGCTTATATGACAACACGCCTTCTTTAAGGAGCACACAACCGATCCCGATCACCCGATCCTAACACCCGTGTTAGTTCTAAGATTGCCAAGAGCCATCCCCAAACTCTTAGCAAACAACCAAAAACTCGATCAACACACACACGAAAGTACAAAAAAAAATTTTGTACCCCTCTAAAAGTCAGCTACCACTCGATCTCCTAGTGAAGAGAAGTGAAGGCCGCCTGTGCGACATCTGACACTTCCCTGCACAGGAAAGCAAGAACGCATCCGACAAGAGGGTTACGTACACTTATTTAAGGATCGGTGCTCGCTCCAGTACCCAGAACCGTCTGTGCTGACACAAACGGACCTAGAGAAAAACATTTCTCATACGTAACGCGCACATCCTTCAAGTAATGAGATGCAAACACTGAGTTGCATCCAAAATATTCTTGAGAGATATATTTCTTTGGAACGCAATAGACGTCGCGATTGCCCTTACTTCATGAGCTCTTACTCTTAATAGTTTAAAAGAGTCATCTGGGCAGTTCTTATGCGCCTCGGTAATCACACTTCTTACAAAGAAGGCTAAGGCATTCTTAGACATCGGTCTTTTGGGGTCCTTTACCGAGCACCATAGACCGTGTTGCGAACCCCCCAACTGCTTCTTTCTGTCCAGATAGAATTTAAGCGCTCTGACCGGGCAGAGGGACCTCTCTGCCTACCAGACTAGTCAGGCCTTTTACCTCGAAGCTCCTGGGCCAGGGATTCGAGGGATTCTCATTCTTAGCAAGAAAGAGTCTGGAACGAACAAATCGCAGAGTCTCCCTTGAAACTAACTCGTGACTCAAGGGCGTGCAACTCGCTGACTCTTTTTGCCGTAGCGAGAGACAGCAGAAACAGATACTTCCTTGTGATATCTCGAAAGGAAGCAGTGTGAGGTGGTTCGAACCTTTCAGAAGACAGAAATTTCAGGACCACATCCAGATTCCAGCTCGGAACTCTGGGTTCTATTGATTTTGATGTTTCGAAGGAACGAATGAGATCATGTAAATCCTTATCATTTGTCAAATCTAATCCTCTGTTTCTGAATACAGCCGAAAGCATGCTCCTGTATCCCTTAATAGTCGGTACAGAGAGATGCGATTTTTCCTTCAAGAAAAGAAGGAAATCCGCAATTTCGGTCACAGAGGTATTGGAGGAGGACAGCTTCTTCGACCTACACCAACTTCTGAACACCTCCCACTTCGATTGGTACTAACGCATAGTAGATGATCTGCGGGCTCTGGCAATTGCGCTTGCCGCCTTGCGAGAAAACCCTCTCGCTCTGACAAGTCTTTGTTCGATAGTTGAAAAGGCAGTCGGAGCAAGAGCGGGTAGGTTTGATGGTACCTCTCGAAGTGGGGTTGTTTGAGCAGATCTATCCTGTTTGGAAGAGATCTGGGAAGTCACCGTCCACGCCATTACCTCTGTGAACCAAATTCGGGATGGCCATATTGGGCTATCAGAGTCATTCTTGTCCCCTTCGAGGCCACGAACTTTCTGACTACTTCCCCCAGTATCTTGAATGGGGGGAAAGCGTACACGTCTAGCCCTGACCAGTTCAGGAGAAAGGCGTCTATTGCATAAGCTCTGGGATCTTCTACTAGAGCGCAAAATGTGTCTATCCTCTTGGAGAGGAACGTGGCGAACAAATCTATTTGAGGCTTCCCCCAAAGAGACCAAAGACTCTGACACACTTCTGAGTGGAGGGTCCATTCTGTTGGAAGGACCTGGAAGATCCTCCTGCTCAGTCTGCCCGCTCTCACGTTCCTCTCCCTTGGACAAACCTTGTTAGGAGAGTTACATTCTTTTGATTTGCCCAAATCAGCAGATCTCTTGCCAGTTCGAATGGGCGAGAGAGTGAGTTCCTCCTTGTTTTCTCACATAAGCCAGAGCGGTGGTATTGTCTTTGGAGTTTTATCTGCACTACTCCGTCTCTGACTATGGGTTTGAAGCTCTTTAACGCTAGGTGAATTGCTAAGAGCTCCTTGCAATTTATGTGCTATGACACCTGCTCTTCGACCAGGTGCCTGACACTTCTTTGGATCCTAAGGTTGCACCCCAACCTGTCTCCAACGTGTCTGAGAACAATATCAGGTTTGGGTTCCGTACTTCCAGGGACACTCCTTTGTTCTCTTCTAAAGGGGTTAACCACCACCTTAATTGATTCTTTACTTCTGTTGAGATTGGAAAAGTATCTGAGAGCTGTCCTGTCTTCCAATTCCAACTCCTTCTCAGGAAGAACTGTAGCGGACGGAGATGCAGTCTTCCTAGAGGAAAGAACTGTTCGAGCGAGGAAAGGGTCCCCAGAAGGCTCAACCATTCCCTCGTGAACTGTGCTCCTTCCTAAGAAGCTGGATACTGTGGTGCAACCTTTCTTTATTCTCTCTAGAGAAGGAAATACTCGAAAACCCTGAGAATCATCCGAATCCCCAGATATAAACCATGTTTGGCTGGGGATCATCTGAGATTTCTCGAGGTTTACGATTAATCCTATGACTTCGTCAGTTCCAAAGTCGTTGAAAGATCCTCCAAAACACTGCTTTGAGACCTGGCCCTGATGAGCCAGTCGTCCAGTATAGGGAGACGTTTATCCCCTTCAAATAAAAGGTTGTCTTGCTACATTTTCATCAAGTCTGTGAAGACTTGGGGAGCCGTGGACAGGCCGAAACACAGGGCCCTGAACTGATAGATCCTTCCCTCCAACATGAAACCGAAGGTACTTCCTCGACGAATGATGAATCGGGATGTGGAAATATGCATCTTGAAGGTTCTAGGGACGCCATCCAATCTCCTTGATGGAGTGCTGCAAGGACTGAAGCAGACGTTTCCATGCTGAACTTTTGTTTTTCTATGAATCTGTTCAGCACACTTACATCCAGTACTGGTCTCCATCCCCCCCGAAGCTTTCGCTACTAGAAACAAGCGATTGTAAAACCCCGGGGAGCTGTGATCCAGTATCAGCTCGATTGCTCTTTTGTCCCACATCTGCTCTACCATTTGACGAAGAGTATCCATCAGTACAGGGTCCCTGTATCTGGCGGACAGTTCCCTCGGTGTTGTTGTCAGGGGAGGGCTGTCCTTGAATGGGATATAATAACCCTTCTCGATGATCGACATCGACCAAGAGTCGGTTCCTAATGTTTGACCCAGGCTTCCGCAAAGACTTGCAACCTGGCTCCTACAGGTGTTTGGAGAATCGTTTCTTCATTTTCCCTTCTTAAAGGGTCGGAAGGAAGATCTTCCCCTTTTTTCTGTTGTCTTCCTTCTGGTGATCGATCTAGCTGGAGGGCCTCCTCGAAAGGGCTGCTGCTGAGCTGGACGAGCCCCTTTCTTTTCCTCATTGGCCACAGGTCTATTCTTCCTTGAAGACTGCCTAAGGAGATCTTGAGTGGCCTTCTCAGTTAGTGAATGTGCAATGTCTCTCACCAACTGAGAAGGGAATAAATGTTCTGAGAGAGGAGCGAACAACAAAGCGGACCTCTGCGAAAGACTATAAACCGCCCTCTTCTTTAGCATTCCCGCACCAAAGAGGGAGCAGACTTCCGCCGATCCATCTTGAACAGCTTATCAATGCATGTCAAGATACTATGCAAGGCTTCGGGGTTTAGATGTTCTGTTTCCTGGGACTTCTTAGCCAAAACCCCAAGGGACCAATCCAGGAAGTTAAATACTTCCAAGGTGTGGAAAAGTCCCTTGAGGAGATGGTCCATCTCCGAAAGACCCCATGTTGCTCTGACCGAGTTCAAGGCGTGTCTCCTCGAGGAGTCTACAAGACTCGAGAAGTCTGATTCGGCGTAAATGGGCAGAGACAATCCCATTTTCTCCCCCGTCTCATACCATATGCCTCTTCTACCCGTTAGTTTGGCAGAAGGCATACAAAATACTGTCCTTCCTAACTCCTTTTTCGTCTTGATCCAGGAGTCAAGCGATTGTGGGGCCCTCTTCATGGATATGGCCCGTTTCATTTTCAGGAAGGACGAAGACTTGTGCGCTTTCGTGCTCGAAAAGAGCGAGCGTGGAGAAGGAAGAGCAGCTGGAGTCAACGAATCTCCATACTCTTCTAAAAGAAGAGAAGAAAGAACTATAATTCGAAAGCCCTTCTTTATTTGTAATCTCGTCTTCTGAAATGTCCTCTAAGTTAAGAGGATCGGAAGGAGAAGGCTCCCTTCTTTCATCTGTCTCCTCCCTTGATTTCTTCCTCTCCGAAGAAGAAGCACTTCTAACAGGAGAGGGAATAAGAGTTATTCTCTCTCTACGCCTATCCTTAGGAGAGTCTTGGATAGTTTGAGCTTGGCGCCTGGACGACTCCTGGCGGTTGTCAGGCTCTTCTTGTAAAGAATGCGCCTGGCGCTTAGCAGGAGTATCTTGCTTAGAATACTCCTGGCGCCTGGCAGGCGCATCGCGCTCCGAATGCTCCTAGTGCTTGGCAGGCGCATCGCGCTCCGAATACTCCTGGAGCCTGGCAGGAGCATCGCGCTCCGAATACTCCTGGCGCCTGGTAGGCGCATTTCGCTTGGCAGGCGCATTGCGCCTAGCAGGCGCATCGCTCCTATCAGGCGCTTCCTCTCCTCTAGTTGGATCTTGGCGCTTGGTTGGCGTTCTGGGCCTCGAATGATCTAGAGAATAATCAGGCTCTTTGCGCCTGAAAGACTCTTCTCTTCCCGTGATTACTTCGAAATCAATTTCACTATCAGGTGTTCTCTGGCGCCTACTTGGCGCCTGGCTTCTGGCTGGCGCCAGGCGCTTGGCAGGAGTTACTTCCTTTCCAACTTCTCGCCTGTCTGATGCTCCGCTCCCCCCAGAGATGGCCGCCTGTGCGACAATGGCCCCTGGAAGGCTCGTTGCCGCCTGACAGGAGACCGTTATCTACATCTTTTTACAGGAAGCCTATCGTCCTTTCTATGAGCAGGCTCCTTGGAAAGTACTCCTACCAAAGACGCTAGTTGTTCCTGCATATTTACAAAATCTTCCTGGTAGAGGACTCCTCCTCATTCGAAGCAGGAGAGGGAGATCTGGAAGGCGCTCGAGGTTCCCTTATCGTCCATGGATCTAACTCCTTCCTAGCCCTCTTTACTACCGAAGGCGCATCTTCTTCAGAGAAGCGCTCGGGGCTAGAGTTGAATTCAGGCTCTTTCCAATTCCTCTTCAGCGGACGGGAAAGCTTCGACTCCTTCCATCCTCTTTTCGGAGAAGGAGAACCTGAAGACGAAAAGCACTCTTGTAGGACGCTTTCTATAGCGGTCCCTGGCAGTCTGAGACATAACAGATTCCGCCGAAGGACGCCTGATCGTTGGGGATTCTCCACGACCTCCGTAAGGCTTTCGACTTTCCTTCTCCTCTGGGCCAGGGAGCTTGGAAGCGGTCTAGGCCTGGGAGCGTCGCAGAGACAACCAGACACCCCCTCCACCACACTGGGGACACTTATATCACTCGAAAAATCACATTCACTTTGCTTACCTTCCAATGCTGCCATTTTTTCCTGCATTTTTTGAAGGGAAGCTCTGAGTTCTGCAATTTCCGAAGCAGAATCAGAGGGGTTAGCAACCTGTGATCGGGCTGATAAAGAATGAGAATAATTATAAGAAGAAGCAGCTACAGAACTAGATAGAAGTTCACGAGATCTAGATTTACTACGGCTTTTGTAAACCGCCTTCCTCTCTCTATCTTTCTCTAACTTCTTCAAGTAAGAAGTTAGATTCTTCCATTCTTGAGCACTCAGTCTTTCACACTCATTACATGTGTTCTCAATCAAACACTCAACTACTCTACATCCACGGCATGCCCCATTGTGAGGATCTACCGAAGCCTTCGGAATCCTCACCTTACAGCCCTCACTCACACACACTCTGAAACTAACACTAGAGTCAGACTATTCAAGAAAAAGCCAAAGCCAAGTCCAAAAAACAATTCCACGATAGCGAATGCGCCAAACAACGATCCAAGTACGTCACCAAAATTCAGTCGAAAGATGATCAAAAGCGTTGAAAAAAGAATTCCAGTCAGGAGGTAGTAACAACAATGTTGACACCACCGGCGACAGAGAAAATCTGATAGAAAAACGGGAATGGTTCCTAGTCCTGCCACCCAGACGGGGCGGGGGGTAGATCACCTGACCTACCTGTAGCGAGTGCCGCGAAATTTGAATTTCTGTCGTGGACGACGGAGTCGATAGCTAAGTATATATCTAGGTAAGTTGAATGTATTAAACCAGTATTTTCCACACCACTTCTGGAACAAATGTAGCCTGCTGGGAGCAGGATATCTGTGACTGCATTGCTATGGCCTCAGACGTCATGGTGGAAAAATTTTTAAAGCCCCCAAGCAGCTTACAAAAACAACGCACACTGGGACGAACTCCAACTGACTATATCTCTGAATGACTGCTAAATGTGCACTTAAAAGGAACACCTAGCTTTTCTCTATCTCAAGATCAGCTTGTTTCTCAATACAGTTGTGATGCATTTTCTGTGCGACTTTTTAATTTTAATTATCTTCTTGACAGATTGTCTTCATATTCCAAGACAGACATTTTGTCATTTACATTTGGTACACATTGAATAATTCATTCCTTTTGTAGGCATTCTCCAAGGACTTGATTTCTATTTACCCTCAAAGACCTTGCTCTTGTTCAAAATTACTCTCAACTTCCTCGCCCTCCAAACACTTCCAAAGTCTCTCCCTCTAGCCATCTCCAATCAGCATTGTGGAAAATTCTACATTTCATACATGACTTACCTTCCTACTGCCTCTATATCTATTATCTTTTCTCTGGCTGCATTACCCCATCCATAAAGATATTTAACAGGCACAATCTATGTCTATTCCATTTTAACACTAATCCTCCAACTTAGCTAACTATAAGCTGTAACACATGCTTCAACTTCCCTTATCAAGACATACTTTACACACAGTGTTCAGCCATTCAATCACACTTGCACAATAGTACCACTACATCTTACTCATCATCACATCAACTGCTGGTGTCTTTCCGGTTTTCAGCTTACTCACAATTTTCCCACTAAATGGTTTTATACCTTTTTATATAAGACTCCAAATTCTCCTCGGTTCCACAAGCACTAATCATTCCCTCCCCCAGAAAAAATCACTCTTTGTTCTTGCCATTCCTTAAGGGGGCCGGCCGGCTAATGCCGTTTTTTAACGACAGGACTTTGACATTCATACCACTTAATAAGGTGACTTGGGACATCTCCAAACCGCATATGATTTTCGCCTCTGACCTTCGGTTTTGTGACACCAGGGTCAATTTATCCCGAAAATAACCCATTTTCAAATTCTATCTCCTCCTTGATATTTAATATTAAGACCTGGGATTACTACTACCATATATAGACCTGATGTCGACTCCAATCAAATGGAGTTTTTTTTTTCTAAAAGTCACTTTTTGCTAGATATGAATTTTCAAATATGGTAAAAAAAATAAACCCTGTAAATCACGAGAAAATAATTTATAAAGAAAAGACGAAACAAAACTTGGAAAAAAGGGCTCTATTTGATTGTTCTATAATGTCTTTCTGAGTTATATATACCAAAATTCCAATGTTATAGCTTAAACTAAGAGAGGAGATAGATTTGAAGATCAATAAGTATAGTTTGAGATACGGCCGTTCAAAGTTTTCCTTCGTATTTCTATAAAGACAATGTTAATAAATAATGATTATTATGAATGTATATTTCTTTTTTGTGTATTAATAAACCAAAACTATTTTATTTATCATAATTTAATCATAAATGATGATCCCTTTGCTCATATATCGTAGCCTGGGGCACTGCTTGAGGCAAGATGGGGCACTCCTTCCTACGTAACCCCCTCTCTCCCCTTATCCCTCACTAACTCGGCTTATTACAGCGAATTTTCTTCTGTATGTTAACGAGATGTTTTCCTTGTATTTTCCTCTTTGGCATGATGACATTCTTGCCAAAACAAAGATAAACAAAACGTAAATGCAAGAGAATGTCAGAGGTGAAACTCGAAGGTGTACTCTCTTCTTACAAAGACATTTAATAAATCATGATTATTATGAATTTCATATTCCATTTGGGTATTGAAAAAACCAAAACTATGTTATTTATCATGAATGAAGATCTCTTTGCTCAAAGATCGTAGCCTTGGGCACAGTGTGACGTGTGCTGTCAGACAAGAAGGGGGCGTTACTAGGCAACTCTCCCCTCTCTCTTCACTAACTACGCGTACATTATGATATTCTGTAATAATACTTGAGCGATTTTTCTTCGTCTGTATGTTAGCGAGATGTTTTCCCTGTCTTTTCCTCATTGGCATGATGAACTTCTTGCCGAAACATACATAAACATACGTAAAAGCAAGCGAATGTCACGAGGTGAAACTCGAACATGTAACCTACTTGAAGTCTATGGTCCAACTGATTCATGATTGAACCAGATACTCGGCCTACTTGCTTCTGCGAGCCACGGAATCTCTACAGATGCATTTCTCACAATTTCTTTGCCAATAATTATCAAAATTTACGATAACAGAAGAAATATTGCATTTTCTTGTACGGATGAATGTTTTAGGCTTATTGAGTTATGTTTACTAATTACCCTGTAACTACGAAAGTAAGAGGAATTTTGACGAAATATTTCGTATACGTATTCTCAATTGCCATATGAAACTCCATGAATTTTTTCATGACTTTGCATTTTTCGCCCTATACCACCATATATAGGGGTTACGGCCGGCCCCCTTAACATGCTGTCTTGTCACCTATGTGTCTCTCTAAGGATAAAAAAATCAACCTCATCTCTAGTAGTAATCTATACAATTATACCATCTACTCATATCCACCCACAATCCGTGCATGTTCAAACGTCCAACATGATTCATATATATTAACATCTTAGACCAATGCATTTATGTGTAAGACTTTTAACCCTCTTACGCCGGAGCGGTAAATAAAAAATTGTCTCCCGTATGCAGGAGGGGTTTCGGAGTGAGCGCGGAAGCGGAAAAAATATTTTGTTCAAAAAATCACAGCGCGCTTAGTTTTCAAGATTAAGAGTTCATTTTTGGCTCCTTTTTTTGTCATTGCCTGAAGTTTAGTATGCAACCATCAGAAATGAAAAAAATTATCATATCATATATAAATAATGCAATATAGATAGCGCAAAAACAAAAATTTCATATAATTGTATTCAAATCGCGCGTGTGCGCAAAACGGTTAAAGGTAACAAGTTACTTTTTTTTTCGTTGTAATGTAACTAAATTGCGATCATTTTGGCATATAACACATTGTAAAAACGATAAAAGCAACACAAAGAAAATATTATCACAAAATAATGCATGAATTCGTAACGCTGCGGACGTAAACAAATATTTTTTCAAAAATTCGCCATAAATCTAAATATTGTCCTAGAGACTTCCAATTTCTTTCAAAATGAAGAAAATGATTGAATATTACAATACTGTAAGAGTATTGCTTGCAATTGCAGTTTTCGACCATATCTGACGAGTTAAAGTTGACCGAATAATGGTCAATTTTTTTATCTATATATTTTATATGCAATTATTTCGGAAATAAGAAAAGCTACAACCTTCAAATATTTTTCGTTTTATTCTACATAAAATTGCGCACATTTCATATATAAAACTCTATGAAATGCCTAATATGAAACGGGCAAATATTCCGAGAATGGGACGTATTTCGGAGATTTGTGGCGGAGAATGGAGGGAAGGAAAGAATTTTTTTTTTAAATTCACCATAAATCTAAATATTTGCTAGAGACTTCGAATTTGTTTCAAGATGAAGATAAATGACTGAATATACTAGACTGTAAGATAAGAGTTTTAGCTTACAATTGCGTTTTCGACCATTTCAGTAGAGTCAAAGTTGACCGAACATGGTTTTTTTCTATTTATCGTGATTTATATGCAATATTTCAAAAATGAGAAAAGCTACAACCTTCAATTATTTTTTGTTGTATTCTACATGAAATTTGTTGCACATTTTCATATATAAAACTTTATGTAACGGCTAATTTAAAATGGTCAAATATTACCACAATCCGCACGTATGATTTTTTCGGAAGTTACCGTGCGGACGTAAAGAAAATGTTATTTTTTTCATAAATTCACCATAAATCGAAATATTGTGCTAGAGACTTCCAATTTGTTTCAAAAGTAAGGTAAATGCTTGAATATTACTAAAATATAAGCGTTTTTAGCTTACATTGCGTTTTTCGACCCATTTCGGTAGAGTCAAAGTTGACCGAAGGAGGTTTGAAATTTTGGCAATTATCGTTATTTATATGAAAATATCTCAAAACAATGATAGAAGCTACAACCATGGGTTTTTTTTTGTAGTTGATTGTGCCCGAAAATTGCACACCTTTCCATATATAAAAACTTTGTATAATAACGGCTAATTTTAAAATGGTGCAAACATTACCACAATCACATGTATGATTTTTTTCAAAAGAGTTACCGTGCAGACGTAAGGAAAACGTTTTTTTCATAAATTCACCATAAATCGAAATATTGTGCTAGAGACTTCCAATTAGTTGCAAAATTAAGGTAAATGATTGAATATTACTAAATATTGAAATATTGCATTTTTCGACCATTTCGGTAGAGTCAAAGTTGACCAAAGGTTGAAAGTTTGGCAATTATCGTTGTTTATTTATATGGAAATATTTCAAACTGATAAAAGCTACAATCATGAGAATTTTATTGTTGTATTCTACATAAAAATGCACACATTTTCATATATAATACTTCATGTAACGGCTAATTTACAATGGTACAAAAATTATGTCAAAGTGACGAAATAATTTCCGAGATGTGTCACAGATACTTTTTTGTTTTAGTGCGCAAGAAAGAAATTCGCGCTTCCGTGCCTGCGTAAAGATTGTAAACAAAACAACACCTTGATCCGTGAACTCCCACAATCCCCCAAGGCGCGTGATTCAAAAGTTTTAGGCTGGTAGGCCTATAAGTATTTTTCCGCGAATTTAAAAAAAAACTTTTGTAAGTCGACGTAAAATACGTCCAGTCGGCACACGGGAGACAAAAAATGTCGACGTAAAATACGTCCAGTCGGCGTAAGAGGGTTAATGAATTCTCAATTACATGGATGATTTGACCTTGAAGGCTCCTGAGGTTAAGCTACAGAAAACAACACTCAACTATCTCTGTGAGGCAAGGCCTCATTATAGCATATGACAGCATAATCTAAACCGTCAAACAAAATCAGTACTTACCTGTTTGAGAATCGAGGAAGGGTAGACGGGTCTTCCGCTCTCGCATGAGTCGTACATTGTAGTTGGCACTGTTTATCATCAATGAGCGGTACTGCACGTCCTGGAGAAAACTGTAGAGAGAAATACCAAATTTAAAAACAGACAATAAAATGAAGCTGGAAAACTTATCTAGCTTTGGTGTACTCTTCTCTTCTCTTCTCTTCTTAAAATGAGTCGGAAGAAGTGAAACTTCCTGACAAGAGAGAATAATTATGACTTTTCAATAATTTTTTTGTCTGCTATGTAGAAATACTTAAAAAATGCAAACTTTATATTTTTCTCTGAACTAAGGAAATTCAATTGTTTACAATGATAGTTCAATACTTTATTGATAAACTAACCAGTAAAGTATCTCCATTTAGTTTAGGCCTTACAACCAACCACTGGGACCTTTCAGTGCACTGGTGCACACTGTCATAGCAGACAACAGACAGACAACTGAGTGAAAAGGCATAAATAAATTGAAACTAATACGAGAATATCTGCGCAGGCTTTGGATGCATATTTCTTACAGTAAAAAACCCTTAAAGATGCTGAGTGAGTATCCTCTAGACATGGCATTCACCATTTCAATTATTAAACACTTGCCAATGTTTATAAAAAAAAAAAGAGGAGGAAAATCAGACATTTACTGTAGAAACAGGAATTATTCAATGAAACACCAAGAAACTGAGTATGGTATCAGTCAAATAAAAACTCTGGCGCACTGATGTCACTGAAATTGGAATACAATATTGAGGCCAAAAGCCAAGCACCGGGACCTATGAGGTAATTCAGCACTGAAAGGAAAACTGAGAGTAAAGAATGTTTGAAAGGTGTCACTAGAAGAAAACCTTGCAGTTGCACTGTGAAACAATTGTTAGGAGAGGGTGGAAAATAAAGTGGAAGACAATAAGAGGCACAGTACAAGGAATGGAAGAGGTGCAGACAGGGGTCAAAGGATGCTGCATAGGGCCTTCAGTGCATAATACCTACAGCGCACTGCATGAGGTGCACTGATGTCATGAAAATCCTGTTCACAATAACAATACCTCATGTAAAATCGAAGCCTATCAAGCGATGGTGAACAATTACTAGTTTCCTCCATGTGACAAAAATACCTGACAAAATGGCAAATTTTTCCTCAATTTGTACTTTTCATACCTAACAAACCTGAGGTCTTAATAATAAGATAAATATTCTAGTGCCAGCTGGAAACTGGTTAAAAAATATAAAAGATTCTAATACAAGGAGTCTGTGGCATCTGGCAACTTGGGCGTATACGAGGTAGAGAGTGGTCACCGACTATGCTTGAACCCTGTGATGCACTTTCTTTCCAACCCAGGATATCAGAGGGGCAGCTTGAGGTAGGCAATCAACTTTAAGACCTCAGGATTTTAGCTATGACAATACACTGATTAAAAATTTGTCATATGTTCATAAGTAGAACAAACCTTCAGTCTTAACAATAAGATAGACTCATACTTGGAGGGAATCTCATGTCCTTGCATGGTAATGGTTGCTGTATGAGACAGCAAGCTCTGGTTAGAGCAAATATTCTACTATACAAAGCCCATATGATGAAGCATCTGAACTTCATAGACTGTTACAATACAGTATATTCCATCATGGGTACAGAACAGACAGAGTTTAGTGTGCTGCACGGTATAGGAAATGTTTAGATATCTGATCTGGGCTATGCAACAAACTTTCTTTTATATGCAAGCCAGGCTCTGTATAAGAAATTTTTACTGAACATGTGGCACAGCAGAGTTGAGTTTAATTAATAGACCTACATACACACACTTGGAAAAAATAAAAAATGATATTGTAATGATACAATTAAGTTTGTTCATACTTACCCTGGCAGATATATATATGCTGTATTTTTCCGAATCCGACAGAAATTTTTTTAAACACTTACGACACACGCAGTGGGAGTCAGGTGGTTAGTACCCATTCCCGCCGCTGGGAGGCGGGTATCAGGAACCATTCCCATTTTCTATTCATAATTTTATTTCCACTGTCTCCTGAGGGGAGGTGGGTGGGTACTTGATTATATATATCTGCCAGGTAAGTATGAACAAACTTAATTGTATCATTACAATATCATTTTGTTCATGAAACTTACCTGTCAGATATATATATAGCTGAATTCCACCTTTGGTGGTGGGAGTAGACAGAATAGAAGATTTAGGAAACATATATATGCAGATAATTGATATCTTGGTTCCTTACCTGTTAGCATAGCTGACTTCGTGGTTTACTGCCGCGTAAGTCTGCTTGTGCTACTAGAGTTGCCAGCAAGGTAGAGACCTATAAAGCTGGTGCACTCCAGATGATCTGTCACAGGGGCGAGACCACGACGTGACTAGACCATTGACCATACAATGAGGGCAACGAATTAAAACAAAACCACCTGGTGTAGCCCCTACCAAAAGATTTAACCACTTAGACTAAGCTAATGGAAGGGAGATCCGCCGCAGGCGGTCAACCCCACAACCATAACACAAGTTAAAAACTCCCCTAACCATTAAAGGATAGGATGAGCGCTACCTCCTGCCCCGAAAAACAGTGTCTGCAGCGACGTATGTCCGAGCGAGTAACAATTTTTGTATGTTGCTTTCACCTCCCGCAGGTAGTGTGAAGCGAACACCGAATTGCTTCGCCAATAAGTGGCGCCCAAAATATCTTGATTGCCATATTCTTGTGAAAAGCCACCGAAGTAGCAATAGCCCTCAACTCGTGGGCTTTCACTTTTAGAAGCTCCATGTCACTTTCACTACACTTTTCATGGGCTTCCTTAACCGTACTTCTTTAGAAGAACGCCAGTGCGTTCTTCGACATTGGAAGATCTGGTTTTTTCACAGAGCACCACAAGTTCTCCGAAGAGCCTCTGCATGCTCTGGTTTTCTGCAAATAAAACTTGAGAGCCCTGACAGGACACAGGACTCTCTCAGCTTCAGGTCCCACTAGCTCCGACAACCCTTTGATCTCGAACGTCCTCGGCCAAGGGTTTGAAGGGTTCTCGTTCTTTGCTAAGAACGTAGGACTTAAGGAACAAACTGCACTATGATCCTTGAACCCAATGTGCTTGCTTATGACTTGTATTTCGCTAAATCCTCTTCGCCGTCGCCAGAGCGGTTAGGAAAATGGTCTTCCGTAGTAAGATTCCTAAGCGAAGCTAAAATGGGTGTTCAAATTGACTCGACATGAGGAAACTTGAGTACCACGTCTAAGTTCCACGATAGTACTTTTGGTTGGAGAACTTTTACAGTCTCAAATGATCTAATGAGATCATGAATGTCTCTATCATTCGCTAAGTCGAGTCCTCTATGCCTGAAGACCACAGAAAGCACGTTTCTGTAGCCTTTAATCGTGGGAACGGCTAGTTTCGCTTCTTTCCTAAGGTGAAGAAGGAAATCTGCTATCTGGCTCATAGAGGTTGAGGTGGAGGAAATGCCCTTCTTTCTGCACCAACTTCTAAAGACAGCCCACGTCGATTGGTAAACTGCGATTGAGGAGGGCCTCCTTGCGGTGGCAATCGCCGTTGCCACAGGTCTTGAAAAACCCCTCGCTCTGGCCAACTTCTTGATAGTCTGAACGCAGTCAGACTCAGAGCGGGGATGTTTTTGTGGTACCTCTCGAAATGGGGCTGTCTGAGTAGATCTTTCCTTAGGGGCAGAGTCCTTGGAGAGTCTACCAGGAAGGACATCACCTCCGTGAACCAGTCGACCGCTGGCCAGAAGGGGGCGATGAGGGTCATCCTCGCTCCCTCTGACTGCAGCGAACTTCCTCATCACTTCCCCGATGATTTTGAATGAGCGTAAATGTCTAGTCCCGACCAATTCCACAGTAGGGCGTCTACTGCCACTCTCCCGGGTCAGAACTGGGGAGCAATACAGCGGAAGTCTCTTCGTTCAGAAAGTTGCAAAAACGTCCACATGAGGACGTCCCACAGCTTCCATAGCGCCTGCCATACCTCCTGATGAAGGGTCCATTCTGTCGGCAGAAGCTGTCCTTGCCGACTGAGAAGGTCCGCTCGCACGTTTTCCACGCCTGACACAAATCTTGTCAGAATCGTGACGTTTTGCGACTTCGCCCAAATCAGGATATTCTTCGCGATGGCGAACAGAGAAGGAGAGTGAGTTCCCCCTGTTCCCTCAGGTATGCCAGGGCTGTGGTGTTGTCCGAGTTTATCTGAACCACTTTGTTGGAGACTTCCTCTTGGAAGAACCTTAGGGCAAGGTAAATCGCTGAAAGTTCTTTTAGATTGATGTGCCAGGACACCTGTTCCCCTCTCCAGGTGCCTGACACTTCTCTCCCTCCTGTGTTGCTCCCCAACCCGTGGAGGACGCGTCGGAGAACAACACTAGGTCGGGGTTCCGAAGCTTGAGCGAAAGTCCTTCCGCAAGCTTCTTTTTTGGATCCAACCAACCATTTGAGGTGCTTTTTCACTTCTTCTTCCGTCAAAAACAAGACCTCTTCTAGATCCTGTTTGCGTGACCAATTGCTTGAGAGGAAGAACTGAAGTGTCGGAGGTGCAACCTTCCCAGAGAAACAAACTTCTCCAGTGAGGAAATGGTCCCCAAGCAGGACTTCATCCATTCCCTCACCGAGCATGTTTCCTTCCCTATAAAGGCTGACACTTTGTCTAGGCATGAAGTTGTCGCCCCTGGGACGGAAAAGCCCAAAAAGCCACTGAGTCCATCTGAATCCCCAGATAGACTAAGGATTGAGAAGGAGTCAGATGCGACTTTTCAAGATTCACCAGAAGTCCAGGGACTCGCTAACGACAAAGTCGTGTCGAAGGTCCTTCAGACAACTGGTCTTGCGATGAGGCTCGAATAAGCCAGTCGTCTAGGTAGAGAGAGATCCTTATTTCCGCAAGATGGAGCCACCTCGCAACATTCTTCATAAGAACGGTGAACACCATCGGCGCCGTGCTGAGACAGAAGCAGAGTGCCCTGAACTGGAATACCTTCCCTTTCAGGACAAAACCGCAGGTATTTTCTTGATCGGGATGGATGGGGACGTGAAAGTATGCGTCCTGAAGGTCTAACGAGACCATCCATCCCCCGGTCTTAAGGCTGCAAGCACGGATTGAGGTGTCTCCATCTTGAACTTCTGCTTGGTAACGAAGCGATTTAGACTGCCGACATCCAGAACGGGGCGCCACCCCCCTGACTGCTTCGGCACTAGGAACAGACGGCGGTTGTAAAACCCTGGAGAACTCCGGTCGAAGACCTGTTCCACCGCCTGCTTCTCGATCATTTGATCTAGTAGATCGTGAAGCACTTTCTGTTTTTCTCCCTGATACGAAGGAGACAAATCCTTTGGTGTCGAAGACAGCGGGGGTAACTTCAGGAAAGGAATTCTGTACCCCTTCTTGACGATGTCCAGAGACCAAGCGTCGGCACCTCTCTCTTCCCAGGCTCTCGCGAAATGTAGAAGTCTGGCTCCTACCAGTGGCTGAAGGACTTCCCTCTCACTTCTTGCTCTTAGAAGGAGCGGGGTCTTGCCTCTGAAAGAGCCTCTTCCTCGAGGGGCTGGCTTCGAGAAGAAGCAGATCGAAAGGGCTTCGATTTCTTCAAAGCAGAGGACCCAGAAGACGAAGTAGTTGTAGGCTTCCTAGAAGACTGCGCCAGAAGGTCTTGGGTTGCTTTCTCCTGGAGACTGGCAGCTATGTCCTTTACCATAGACTGGGGGAAGAGATGTTCTGAGAAAGGAGCGAAAAGAAGATCCGCTTTTTGCGCTGGCGAGACCGACTTTGCAGTAAAATTGCAAAAGAGTGCTCTCTTCTTAAGCAGTCCCGTGCTGAAATGAGCAGCCAATTCCTCAGAACCATCCCTGACGGCCTTGTCCATGCAAGACCAATACACTGGACAGCTCCCCCAGACTGATGGAATCAGAACTCCTGGACCTGGCATCCAAAACTCCTAGGCACCAGTCTAAGAAAATTAAAGACCTCTAGTGTCCTGAAGAGGCCTTTAAGGTGAAAGTCTAGCTCACTATGCGTCCAAGAGACTTTGGAGGAAGACAGAAAAGATCTTCTGGCGGCATCCACAATACTACCAAAGTCTCCTTGAGCCGAGGCTGGAAGCTTAACTCCGACGTTTTCTCCCGTCTCGTACCACATACCAGCTTTGCCACAAAGTCTTGAAGGTGGTAAAGCAAAAGAAGTCTTGCCTGAAGCTTTCCTCTTTTCCATCCAATCATGGACCTTGCGAAAAGCTTGCTTCGTAGAAAGCGACTTCTTCATTTTCACAAAGCCCGAGATCTTAGTAGCTTGGATGACGAAAAACTGAGGGAGGAGTACGTGGAGCTTCAGGCTGGAAAGTGTCTGCAAAGACTGACTGTAGGCAGACGAGTCAAAACCTTGTAGTCCGTCGAGACTGGAGCCAACTGCTGTTCGTTTCGTCCACTTCGACGAAAGCGTCACTAATTTCCTCTTCAGACACTGGAGAAGTCGGAGGAAGTAAGGAAGAGTCACGAGCTTTCTCAAAAGAGAAAGAGCGGCGAACAGGAAGAGTTCCCCTCCCGCTTCCAACTTGCGTTTGCGGAGGTGGTAAACTGACGTCCGTATGCGCGCGCGCTTGGCGTCCGAAGCCAATCTACTGGCGCCGACTGAAGCGCGCTCGCAGCAACAGGTCATGTACACCTGGCGTCCACGGCGCGCGCTGAGCGTCCACTGGCGCGCGCCGAGCGTCCACTAAAACGCGCTGAGCGTCCACTGGCGCTCGCTTACCTTGCACCGAATCACGCTCGGCGTCCACTGAAGCGCGCTTGACCTTCACAGAAAAGCGCTCGGCATCTAAAGAACGCGCTTCCTATCTACAAGTTTCGTAGTAGCGGATACAACCGCTTCCCGAGAGCGAGAAACGAATTTCTCACCTCCTCTAGAAAGTTGCTGGGGAGCAGAACGAACTCTAGAGGGAGACTCAAACGGAGAGAGAGACGAGCGAGGAGAGGGAGAGGGAGAACGCCTCGACCTCTTCACAGGAAGATTGTCATCCTTCTTACGGCGACGTGGAACAGTCTCTCTCGAAGAAAAAACATCTCGAAGTTGCTGCTGAAGAGACTGGAGAATCTTGCTTGTAGGTGAAGCCTCCTTTTCTGGGGAGGGGCTGATCCTGTGAGCAGGCGAGTGGCGAGGGACGCTTTCTTCCTACTCCCAGGAACCGCCACTTCACACACCTTAGAGCGACTGCGGCGCTCGAAAGAAACATCTAGGAAAGACTCCGCCTCCGAAGAATCCTTACGCTTCTTCTGCGGAGGAAAAGCAGCAAACGCACTATCAGGCGACGAGCAAAGTTCCGGAGAACAACTTGGACGTGAAGCGTCCCGAACGCGAGCCGTCCTTTTCAGCGGACGTGATGCGGCATGAGAGCTCCACCCCTTGCGCGGGGAGGAAGCTTCAGAAGAAGAAAAGCACTCCTTGAGAAGACGTGCACGCGCATGCTCCTTGGCAGTCTGGGTAGGTTCGTCAGAAGCTGCCGAACGCACGCCAGATCGGTGGGGGTTCCTCGTAACCCTCCTTCGACTTTCGACATGCTCTCTCCCCGTAACCTGGGAGTCAAGCAGAGGTCTAGGTCTAGAGGCGGAATGAGGCCGATCTGACGCACCCTCCACTACACAAGGGGCACTTTCACTGCACTTTTCTTCACTTTTGCTCTCCAGAGCTAACACTTTTGATTCTAAGTTACGAATCGATTCAAGAATTAGCGATAAAGTATTACCTTCTACCGACACTGCTTCAGGGCCGGAGGCAACACTACAGGGGTAGGAGCATAAACTACAGAAGGAGGGGTTAGCAGGAGAATCATTAAAATCTTGCCTACCTGAAACACTCCTGGAGGAAGACCTCCTTAACCTATCTCGCTCAAGTTTCTTAAGATAGGTTTCATACGCCTTCCACTCAGACTCTGTTAATCTTTCACACTCCTTACAACGACTTTCAAACGTACATTCATTCCCCCTGCAAACCTTACAAACAGAATGTGGGTCTACTGAAGCTTTCAGTAGCCTACCTCTACATTCGGACATAGAACAAAATCTAGCGCTAGCTGAACTAGACCCTGACATCTTGATCAAAGAAAAATCAATACCAAAATCAAATCAATCCAAAGTCAACGTGTGCCAAGCCACCGATCCAATTCAGATACCAAAGAAAAAACCAAAAGGGATACTCAAGTAGCTAGTAAGTTTCCAAAATCTGGACGGAGGTGCTGCAAACAGGTGTTTCCAGCACCGGCGACAGAAAAATTATGAATAGAAAATGGGAATGGTTCCTGATACCCGCCTCCCAGCGGCGGGAATGGGTAATAACCACCTGACCCCCACTGCTTGTGTCGTAAGTGTTTAAATTTCTGTCGGATTCGGAAAAATACAGCTACATATATATCTGACAGGTAAGTTTCATGAACAAATGTTGCTTTGGTCAACCTGCTTTTAAATGCACTGCATTTATTTAAAAAATTACAGTCTGAACGTTGCTAATTGATCTGCAGAGCAACCCCCATAGATTTCATATACATACATAGGTATATGCACAAAATTATGAATATATACATATGAGAAATTAAGTATAAATCTGCAGTGCTCAGCAGTTCTAATTTTGCTAGCAGGGTGATAACGTGGTAGCCAGCCCGCATGTAAAGGTGATGGGAGCACTGCCCTCTCGAGCAGTGTCAATCTAACTGTTGGAGGGAGGTGTGATTTGAAATTTGTCAAAGCTTAATCAATATATACTACATATTAGTGATAGTGATCAAATTAGTGACAATACTGATGATGTGTAATGTAATGCAGAATAGTCAACTCAGTGGTGAGTTGCAGTACCAAGTGGGAAAAAAAAATTATAACCACATCAATGTCAATGAGTAAAATTCAAAATACGTAGTAGCTTTAGGCAGTGGTTCTGCTGCCTTCCTCAGCGGAAGAGAGAGCGAGGAGAGACAAAGGGGAGTGAGAGAGAAAGTGTGTGTGTTTATGCAGTTAATATCATGGAATTTAAAAAAAAATGATGTAATAAACAACACCCCAATGAATGATAGACACAAGCCGCCACTGCATAAGGTACTGAATATTTTATAGGACAAAAATATAAAGATATGAGGGTTATGTTTAGAACATCATCTACTCTGAGTGGTAAAGGCACAATCTGAGAGGACAACCTGAAAATTTATCTACCATGAACTTTATATCAAGTATACATTAGCTAATCCACCTCTTCTTGGTGGTGGTTCTGTATAGCCTATTCTGATTATACTGTACTGAATTAAAGTACACATTGGTCATAATCAAATGTTAACAATGGCTTATTGTATTCATTAATAACATTTAAAGTATACCAGTATTAATAACATTTCAACTATACCACTGTAACGTATCTCTGCTTTAGGGTGATTACAAGCTACAAAACTCTGTAGTGGTCACTACTGTATCAAATATATTTAACTGTGAAAGGTAGTTAAGTAATGAGGCAAACCTAACCCAACTGAAAGCAAGATTGGAATGAATATAGCCTAGCCTAGTATATGTTCTTAGGAAGAAATATGATTGATAGTAATTTTTTAAAAATGACTTCTATTCCCACAATACAGGTATTTTTGGGCAACAAATTTTGTGTTTTAACTGCTACCAACAGGTATTTGTTAATTAACCATTAAGGGATGGGCTATATATAGAGTAAACTCCCCTTGTTTGTGAGACATACTATGTACCACACGGCCCCACAAATGGCTAAAAACTGCGAATACTTAAAACCAATCTAAAAATGCTTACAACTCCCTATTTTGATAGTTAAAACACAAAACCTCTAAAACTGCTTATACCTCAGTATGTTAATACGTAGTTTTATCATAAATAGTGCATTTAGCCACGAAAATGATATGAAAATACAGTAATGTTTATAAATATTTTTCAGTGAAAAATACTGTGAACAAGAGAATTTTCTGTGAATAGAGGGTACATGCAAGCCATAGAAAGATCCACGAGTAGGAGAGTCTGAGAATCGTGAGTCCTTGAAAACAGGGGGGTTAAGCACACTCCCAGACTACGCAAACTTTAATGTTGGCCAATTTAAGAAAACACACATATCGCTGGAAAGAGAAAGAGATGCAAATGGACATTTTCTCTACCATCTTCATGGGAAGTTGAATGCGACTAGTATTTACAATAGTGTTTGGGGCCTCTTTTACAAGACATTGAAAGTGACTAGTATTTACAATCCTGTATGGGGCTTCTTTCACAAGAATGTCATAAAAATGTGCTAATTTTACAAAGTTAAACATGTTTTGTCTAATAATTTATTTTATTTTCTTTCGTAAAATTATAATTACAACTCGCACAATATCGTAACAAATAAGAACTTAAATCAAGAACAAATTCTGAGTATATTTATTGTAAAATATTGGAATTGGAGATTCAGTAATTTTTTGTGTGGTATACATATTTTTTTCTAATATTTCTTGGGACTTTTATTTACAAAATTACAATTATAGCTGACATACAATCATAAAAGATAAGAACTAAAACCAACAGCAATCCCTGGGTATATTCACGTGCAAATAAATAAAGACATCATGGGACAGAAAAGGACAATATAGTATTCCCTCATCAAGTTCCAAGTCAAATATTTATGGACCATCATAGTGATATGAATATTTTTCCCACTAAATTCAGCCAAATTGCATAGCGTGTAATGTCATTACTCACTGCTCAAAACCTTTTACAGATCATCATATGAGCATGCCTGTCTATTAAGGGTTAAACAAAATTGGAGGGATAAGCAACTGCTAAATATCTTAGTCACACAC
Organism: Macrobrachium nipponense; assembly: GCF_015104395.2. Taxonomy (NCBI): domain Eukaryota; kingdom Metazoa; phylum Arthropoda; class Malacostraca; order Decapoda; family Palaemonidae; genus Macrobrachium; species Macrobrachium nipponense. The sequence goes on from NC_087200.1 coordinate 59,353,242, forward strand.
TTGCATAATGGGATTAGTAATGCTACCAACATTCACATCAGAATATCAGCAATGCGATTTGCTCTGTCATATTTCTCCCATCTTCTTGCTGTTGGAACAGCCACAACCTTTTCAGGGATAAGCAACTCAAATACTGACAACATATGGTAAAACTACAGAACAGCCCTGCACAGACTATTACCTTGGAAATTGATTTTCCCCCATACTTTTAGTGTTGCTGATGAAGGAGATGGCGTTGCTTATTGTCAGTCAATTATTATTAACCTACTATTATCTCCTACCCAACATGGTTGGGAACCATTTGGGGAATGCAGGGGTTTTGGGTGGGGGAAATTGTTGGGAGAAAGACTGGACTACCATGTTGTTATATGGAATGGTTCCTTACATGCACAAGTAGGCTAATTAGGGACCTGTATGTATGTTTAAGAAAAGTTTGACTAAGGAAACCTACATACTACCTACTATAATAGGAACTACACTAACTTAACGTATCCTAAACTAACCTAACCAAGTAGGCCCTGTTATTTAGCCGGGACAGAGCCCACAGTGAATGAAACTTCACTTTTTACCAAAAGCTCCTCGGTAACACTGTGAAGCCTACGTGCGATGGCATTCCAGCATACAACTTCTGAGGCTTATTGCAGTCGACCGACAAAAACTAAGGGTAACTTCTTGATAAGCAACCAAAATATTAGGATAGGAGGAAAAATAAATTTCCAAAGTACCTACCTAGGTACCTAAGACCCGATGCAGACCCGTTTCGTAGTTCTAGAGATTTTGCAATTCTGGTTGCTGTCATAATATGATCAAGGAGAAATAAAACAAGACAAATTGTCTAGACATTTTGGTGCACAGGTACGTGCTGGCCAATGTCTAAATTAAGATTTATCCTAGGCTATGCTGGCCTAAATTCATGGTTGGGTATCAAGTTACTGATAGTAGATGGCTACCTATACTACTATATACAGACCGGCATGCATTTACATCAATCAGTTTGGAATATATGCATACATGAATGAAGTCTGGCAATGCCGTAAAATTAAACTGAATGAAATCGAATGACATGTAAAGCGTAGATGGCAGGGCAGGGGAGGGACTTCAAGTGACTCTGTGACCTGTCACCATCAGCTGACCTCTCATCAAACAATACCTCTCCGTACCTGCTTATTTTCTCCAAGTTGGACTGCACCAAAGTGTCGGCCATGTTTACGTTGGCGCCTCAGACCTTAGGAATGGTCTACAGAAAACAAAATGAGCACGTAATAGTCAAAATTCAGCGTCCATTGGTAATTAGTGGTGCGTTCGTCGTCGTCTTCGACCCATTTGTTTACAAGATTGACCAGAGTTCGATCTCCGGCTTAGGCTTCGGTACGCGGAAGCACGTTCAATTGGCTTCTGTTTATCCCACGCAATACATAAACAAACTTAGCTTCCATATTTTGATCATAATCCTGCAAAAGATGACATAATATGTTAATGATGGCGGTCCCCTTCACCGTTCCTTTCTGGTTTAAATAAGAATTTTATCGCTCTAAACATGTATCGAATGCAAATATTCACTCTAACATTACTGTTAAATTATGCGATTGTGTTCTGTCGGCCATGACTAAGGAATTAAATATTTGACTTAAAATTTTGGAACATTTGCAAAGATTCGTGAAAAATTTTATTGTAGATATTTTACTTGCACAATGTTCGAGCCTGTAACTGACTCTGACTTTGAATTGCCTTGCCTATCATAAAAATCTATTTCAGTCCTTGAATTGATAGAATCGTTTTTTATGTAAGAAAAATTGATGTTTACATATATGCAGACTTTAAAAATTATCTTGGATTTCGTTACAATTGAAAAATAAAAGTTGTAACAGACATTTCAACAGAATCGCACAATAGAAGATCATTGGCTTGGTCCGTCGCGCGCAAGGGGTGTCGGCGTCTTCAAGTAATTTATGAGCTTCGGTTCTTCTTTTTAGGCCAAATGAGTAGACGAGAAGGTAGTGTGAATTCTATGCCAGTTTTTCTACTTGCGGTAGAGCTGTAAGCAAATGTGCGACTAGCGCACGCAGAACAGTGAAACTAGTTATACGTTACTGGTTGTTATCCCTTTGGGGGCGCGAGAGGTTGACATGAATGGAATATTAGCCTGTCGCCTCCTACACATTTTCCTTTGTTCTTTGTTTGGGTCGGGAGGGCGTCTGGGATTGGGTCTGTTCGCCGCCCTTGTGTGGGAATGTTATCTTTGGTCTCATATTAGTTGTGTGTGGTAGGTTAATAGGTCTACCTATCGTATACTAAGACAGAAAGGTCGAGGCAATTCCTCGGCTGACAGGTCAGGTGTCGTCTGTCGCAAAGGGTTTCCCGAATCACCTGTCAAATTGGACTGCCTGGCTGTTTTGATAATGACCTACAATTCTCTATTTTATGTTAGACGCACAATGTAGGCTACGAAGATGTGGCAGACCACGGGTTCGATTGTTATTCGTCCTTCTAGGGTAAAATACTGTAGCACAACCACCTTCCTGAAATTCTTGGGCATTCCATTGAGGGGTGAGAGATATGTATTTCTGGTGATAGAAGTTCACTCTTGACGTGGTTCGGAATTCACGTAAAGCCGTTGGTCCAGTTGCTGAATAACCACTGGTTCCATGCAGCGTAAAAGCACCATACTAACAAATAAACAAACAAACCACCCTCCTGAAGAAGTACTTTAACACGTCCTGTAACTCGGATAGACATTAGTCAAGAGCCAGCGTCCATCGAAGCAACACCTTAAACCTCTAGTAAGTTTTTTCTCCCAAGTCAAATCAAGGCCATATACCTAGTTAGTAGGTATACCTAATTAACGATTTTCGGGAAGGTGGTTTGCTATGGGGAATAGGCTAAGGTTTAGACCTTGGCTGATTTGGATCAGGCCCGTTTGGACCATGTACTGGCTCATTCAGACCTTTATCCAGGCTTATTTGAACCTTCATCTGATTGCCCGATTCGGACCTATAATATGCAGTGGCGGCTCCTGGGCTATCATTCATAGGGGTTTTGTTACATATGTTTTTTTTTTAGTTCCATGATATTAACTGTATAAACACACATTATATAGCACACATATATATATACCTAGTATATGACACTATAAACAATGCCGAAAACTTAACTTCTTCAAGTTTACCAATTGTATGTTTTTCTTGGGCTTTGGCTTATTACTAATGGATGATTGCCCTAAACAAATTTGAAACTGTAAACAAAACTGAAAAAGTATTAAAATACTATATTTCAAAGCAGTAACTTTGGGCAGCGGAGCGACTGACGGACGGAACTGACGGAAAATTATGAGAATATGAGGTTACATAAAAATATTAGGCACAAGATATTGGTACGGCAGCCGTATCCCTGATTGCGATATAGATATTACGGCAGTGAATTGCGCATGAGTCAATTTCAGACTTCCGGCCGTACAAATAACACAGTGTAGTGGGGGTACGTCAGATTCTGTCAGTGGTGCCGTATTGCGCTATTGACTTGCTGTAGGTACGGTAGTTTGCTAATCATGCAGCAGTTGCCGTACACTGTTGCTAAGAGCTATAGGTACGGCACTAGCAGATCAGCGACAGTAGTATTAATAGTCGAACTGAATTGTTTCGCTGAAAATGTTCAATTCAAAATGTCAAAGTGAAGCACCATATTATCATCACCAAAGCACCAAAACATTTTGGTAGTAAATGAAAATATAAAAAAAATTTCAATAATACTTAAACATACTTAGATTTTGACTCTATACATGAAAAATAAAACTAAACTAATCTATCTGTGTACTTCAAATCTTCTTTGAATCTCCTCTGAACCGTGTAATAATACATCAGTTTTCGCCAAAAAAACAGATGTTTTCAGGTTTCAACGAGCTGAAAAAAGCAATAGACATCTACGAAGAGTCAAACTTCCAGAAATTGTATATCTGTAGGTCACGATCACGAATGATTGAAACGGTCCTGAAAAGAGCCCCAAAGAGGAGATTCCAAGAAGACTTGAAGTACACAGAAATCGTGCTCTGCTGTAATCGTGGTAGTAAGGAAAACTACCAAAGTTGATCCTCTGGTAAATGGCCTAATCAGTCGTAAGTAATAATCCAAATTAGGTCTATATTAACAGCATGTTTCCCATATTGGACGCACTACTGACTGCTGCACTACCTTACTATCTAAGCTTCAAATCTTCTTTGAATCTTCTCTTCAGAGCTCTTTTCAGGGCCGATTCAATCTTTCGTGACCTACGGACATACAATTCCTGGAAGTTTGACTCTTCGTAGACATCTATTGCTTTTTCAGCTCTTTGAAATCTGAAAACATCAGTTTTTCAGTGAAAACTGATGTATTTTTACACGGTTCACGTTGGTACTTTGTCATTTTCTTGCTGTCACTGATATGCCGGAGGCGGTAAACAAGGGTTCACGCATGCGCAATTCACAGCCGTACCAATATCTATTGCAATCAGGGATACGGCTGCCGTACCAATATCCAGTTCAAAAATATTAAGTTTATGTAAACTAAGCGTAGCAAAATTAAAATCATTAAACCATGACAAAGAATAAAAGCTCACAAACAAAAACATTAAGATACAAAACTGAGTATGACAGTAAAATAAAATAACAGGCCTATATAAAACTAAAGGACTAAAGAACACCCACCTAAAACACAGACTGAGGAAGGCAGCAGAATTGCTGCCGAAAGCTATTTTGAATTTTAGTATCATTGACATTGTGGTTATAATTTTTTCCCGTTTATTGCAACTCACCACTGAGTTGCTTATTCTGCATTACATTACATATCATGACCCTTACGCGCGGGATGGCTACATTATCACCCCGCTAGCAAAATAAGAACTGCTAAGCATCAGCAGTTGCACCTAGTTTTTTTTTTTTTTTTTTTTTTTTATACAAAAACAAGAGAATGGTAATCATTTTTAAAGGATTATTGATCATCTATATTTAATCTCTCATTCATGTATATATTCATAATTATGTGCATATACATGAAATCTCTAGGGGGTGCTGCAATTCCACAGTACCTACTGATGAGAGACCACTGTGTGTATGTATTTACATATGTAACATTATATAATATTGTTTCAATGTTTGTAATCCATAATCAATCCAATGTTTATGAAAATATATTGGGAAAGCAATGGAAATCCAATCCTCTCACGTTTCTAGGACCATTTATTTCGTACAATTACATATTCCTCTAATTTTTAAAATAGTTCATGTAAAAATTAAACTAAAAATATAGCCCCAATTAACCCAAATTTGTCTGAAATAGCCCCCTGATTTACACTGGCGCATATATATGTGCACATTTCTTCAGTAGCTGACTAGTTGTTAATTTCCTTTCAATATAGTCCTCCCACAGTTTCATGAAAAACGCCCTGTAGTTCCTTGACCAGCTTTCTCTGATGTCTTTAATTTGCTCTCTTTAACAAGCTTCACCTGATTCAGTATTTCTTTTGCCTCTAAGTGTAGTAAAGATATAAGTGAATAAAAGGTGAGGTTATTTTTTTTTTTTTGCATTTATGTTCAGCTTACGATGCCACCCTCCACATTGTTGTTTTTCCTAATACTGTGCTCAAACACTGACCAGTTCTCCATTTTCCACATCTGACTCTGCAACCACGTTTGGCCAAAATAATCTGTAAACTCCCTAAATTCCGCCACTAACGTTCAGTTATGCCTGCACAGTTATAACTGCGCAGGCGTAACTGAATGTTAATGGTGGGCTTAACTGGGCCAATTACACCCACCTTGCCTGAAAGTTCATCAAAGGTTTCCCTAATATCATTGCTATAACTATATTAAATTACGTATTTGTATGGGTCCGAATTATCCTAAATAATTGTCCGAATCAGCCGAAGCAAATGGTCTGAATCAGCCTAGTAAATGGTCCGAATCTGATCCAAATCAGCCACGGGCCGAATAAGCCTGAATCTGTGCTATGGTAGAGGCCGGCCATTTGGTATTTTACCCTATACGTATAGGCTACCTATTGATACATACGTCATCTGTCGGGTCAGGTTCCTCATACTTAAATAGACGTATCCTTAACTTTTATGCCAGGTTCTGACCAAACTAGATCTTACTTACCAGTCCTAACTTGGAGCAATGTGCCCTTACCTGGCCAGGGGGCTATCCCCTAAAAAGGTGGTAACTTGCCCCAGTCAGCGATTGGCAGGAACCAAGCCCACAACTATTGAAAAGTTTTACAATACAAGTAGCTCTAGCCCAATATATTTTTTTATACAGGTAAATTAATTGGGCTAGTATGCTACTCAAGGCAGAATTGAGATGTTATATATAGTTTCCCATTAACAAAAACAGGTTTTATATCTACCCTGTATTTGAAAAATGTGGTATTCATTTATTTTGAGTATTGAAATAATTATTGATTTTGTATACTATAGAACTTGTAAGAACAAAGGATGTGCTTCACACCAAAATTTAATATCCATACCTTACAGAACAATTTACAGTTATCCATGCTTTACAGAAAAATGTAACATGCATGCTTTATGGAGACATTTAACATTATCAATGTTTTATAGAAAAGTTTAACATTATCCTTGCTTTACAAAAATTTAGCTTTACATTACCTGTGCTCTATAGAAGAATTAAGGGTAAATTTTTGCAACAGTCCCAACTCCATTTTCGTAAAGTAATTATGTATTTTCATGTGTTTTAATGTGTCTTGAAGGATTGTGATAGTAATACGTTCGGGAAGCGAGATGTTTTTGAGTTATCATACACCCTTACTACACCCGACAAGGTTGGGGGCCATTTGGGAATGCCAGGATTTGGGTGGGGTAAATCACCACCGACACAAAATGGCATTTGCATTAATGAATAAAATGAGGAAAAACAATCGTAGCATACCTACCAAGCCATAGTAAGGCAAGGTAGCCTAGTGTACTAGAGCCTAACATCTGCAAACCGTAAGGTGGTGGTGGAACGGTGCTTCGCGCCTTATCCGCGATTTTAAAGATTCTTGGCAAGCTTATATGTGCTGGCAAGCGATAATGATGCCTCAGGGGTTACAGGAGGTAAATCATGCTACAGTACATATTATTAAAAGAAAATTACAAATTCACCTTAATTGGATGGACACAAATGTTTTGATGGCTTATCGCCAGAACAAGATAGTTATGGCTCGTCTGCAGTGTCGTCGTCGTCATATAGTGATTCCCTAGGCGGTGGTGATGGCTGAGTGTCACTTAAAGGTGGATATAATTTAGCAGCTTCAGGTAAAAAAAAACATGTAACACAGAATCTTGGTAGTGCTTAATAAATAAATACCTAGCAAGATATTGTTTCAAAAACAGTTTTAATACCAGGCCTTTTCATCCACTCCTTGTTATCTCACCACGGTCATTCAATATTTTGTGTGTGAATGTTACAATTATTGGGATCAACAAAATTTTCTGTGTGATTACTTGAAAATGAGTGTATCCACTCACTGATTTTATTATAACCACGCCATGAATCACTATAAATAATAGAGCCTGGTTTAGTATAATGGTTAATTAAAGGAATTAGTTTCACCTTTGCGATTGTCAGCACCAGGATCAATGAATGCCTCAACAATAAAATTTTTTTGGTGTTCTCTCAATAACAACCAACATTGGGTAAGAGGGCAACCTTTATGGTGTTTGCTATGAGTAATTAAGAGTTTCATCTATCTCGACTTGAAGGTCAACACCACCGATTGGCTCCTGATTATTGTACCAAAAGTAAGTCACCTCACTACAAAAACTTCTCCAATCAACACTGGTCTTTGATAAGATATTCAAATATTTAACAATAGGGCGATGTTTCTCAAATTCACTTAAAAACTAGCAGAAAAAAATCAGCAATTTCCAAACTGGCAAAACTAGCTGAGAAAAATCAGCAGTTTTCATACTGGCAAAACTACCAGAGAAAAATCTCCAATATCCATACTGGCAATTTAACTTTCTGATCAGTTACAGTAAAATTACAATATTTTCTCTGTTTTGTCAGAAACAACTCGTACAGCTCCAAACATTTTTATTCTTTCTATTTACAGTGCTCATTACAATTCAAACATTTTACTTCTGCAGGTAACACTCCATGTTGTCTTAAAAAATCAATAAATTTTGTTTCGTTTTCATAGAAATCGTGAATTAAGCGAAAATAAACGCAGTTACAAGATGAATGCAGAGTAGACATAGCTTCACTCTATGAAAGAGTTGAACCAAATGACAAGAGAAAATCTCTGACACCTGTAAGATTTTCACTAGGTCATGTGACTCCTAAACATAACACAACTACCCACAATGCAATTTTAAGGGGAAAAAAATTTACATCAGAACCACAATGCAGTTCTAAACTAAAACAAAAAACTTGCATCAGAGCTCAAACTGTCCGTGTTAATTAATGTAAACAAAAACACTTAGAAATTTTTTGAGGATGGTGATTATATGTACGTATATACAGTGGGCCTCCCATATTCGCGTTCTCCAGATTCATGGATTTCTCTCGGGAACGTTTCCCCGCATTATTCGTGGAAAATTCGCGCATTCGCTGTATTTTCCTATGAGAAATATCCACAAATTCCTGGTTTTTGTTATAAATTTCATCATAAAATGCACTTTTTTGTGATAAAACTTAAAAAAACCAAGTATGAAAATTTTTAGTGGTTTATTCTTGAGTTTTAACCAACAAAATAGGCTGTTTTTAGCGTTTTTATAGGGGTTCCAAACATTCGCGGGTTCTAACTATTCACAGGGGGGTCTGCTACGCATCCCCTGCGAATACGGGGTGATATGGTGAATTTCCCCAAAAATTTTCAGACAAAGTTTAATTATTTTTTATGCCAAATGCATTTTTAATACTATAATTATTATATAATTTTTTGGAAATATTATAAAATAATACCAAATTAAGGATTATCCTAACCATTTAATCTTAACAAATTAGCAATTCTTTGATGATGGAGCAGATTTCATTATAGAAAATTCCTCTCTATTACATTTTGTACAACTTAGGTAGATTTGTAAAATAGCCTGGTCAAACAGGTCCTCTCAGTTGTTTTGTGTATCAGTGCTCTGTTCAAAATGGAAGCTTAGAGGAATGCAAGAAATCTTTTCACATAAAAGATAGATGAGATGCTCCTCAATAATCCTGATGTAGTCTACACCAAGATTGCAAATAACAATGTGCTAAAATATAATATTACCATAAGAAAATGTGAATTACCTGAATATGTGCACTAATTAAATGGTTATATACATAATACATAAAATTTACTATGTCCAAAGTAGACTAAAGGAGTGATAGGTGAATAATAAAGTATATATAGAAAAGGTCCCACAAAGATCAGATCTCATTATCTTGGCTATCAGATTGATGAACAATCTTTTCTTAAAGCTTTTTGCACAGAAATTCACATATTTGTCAAATCCAGATAAAACTACCAAGAGTTTCAAAATTAGCCACATTCTCTATTTACTGCATATCAAAGAGACAATAGAGCCTTTGATGCAGACAAATTTGGAGAAGCTTACTGAGAAAACACAAAATTTAATTTGCTATTTTGATCCAGACAAATTCCATCAAGATGATTAGTACCAAGTAGAGAAACCTGTGAGTAATCAAGTTTGACATCTAGCGCCTCTGTGGCATGGTTGGTATGGTGTTGGTGTGCCACCTCAATGGCCGTGAGTTTGATTCTCAGGCATTCCATTGAGAAGTGAGAGATGTGTATTTCTGGTGATTGAAGTTCACTCTCGACGGGGTTCGGAAGTCACGTAAAGCCCTTGGTCCCGTTGCTGAATAACCGCTGGTTCTATATGTAACGTAAAAACACCATACAAACAAACTTTGACAATCTAACATGACAGAGTTATAGTCAAAAGTCTTAAGCAATTGCTATGGATATTGAGATTATTAAAAAAAAACACGTTATTGAGATTTACTAAAAAAAAAACAGTAATTCTAATAATTTTTTCTATTTCTCATTTGTATAGTATCCTACTCAAATATGGTAACTATTATATGGTCAAACAGACATTTAGTTATTGCTATACAACATGAAGAAAAAAGTGACAACTTGCTCAACCAGTTCTAATATGCTAGACTTAGGTCAGTTGTATCATTCATCATAGTCAGGGTGGGCATGAAATATTTCTAAGTCAGCAAAGTCAAAAAGGGCTTAGTTTCAGGCCTGGTAACATGCCTATTAAAACCATAAACCTTGGCCTTCACTTCAGCCATATCTCTGGACTTGGTGTCAGTTGGCATTGGCCTTGACTTTTTCTATAGCCCAGACCAACTGAGGTTCTCCAGGCATCATTACTTTCAGCCACCTGAACATGGTACATATACGGGACTGTCTGCTGTGTTGCATCTCATCCATCACAAACAACCACCACTATTCATATTTCAAGAGATTGAACAAGTCCATGGATTAGGGAAGACTATTGTGTTACGAGGTTCTATGCCTGGTCAGTGACCAGCTTCCACCTTGTATACTCACGAGTTGCCAGATGCCACAGATTCCTTGCTTTACAATCTTTGATTCTTTTTAGCCGGTTTTTAGCTGGCGAAAGAAGATTATCCTATTGTTAAGACTGAAGGTTTGTTAGCTATGAAAAATACAAATTGATTAAACATTTGTCATGTTAGCTCAGCCATCCCCTTATATTACTACAGTCCTACATTGGCTTACTTAGACAAATGCTCTCTTCTTTGTCATTTGTATACACACCACTGCTTTCCTTGCTTTTCCTATTCTGTGACTGGTTATTCTCCCATGCTACCATTATCCATTGTATTTGCTCACAAATACTAATAACATGAGTCACACCTCACGTGGTGCACTGTAGGCATTACTTAAGTGTCTTTGCAGCGTCCCTTTGGCCCCTAGCTGCAACCTCTTTCTTTCCTTGTACTTTCCCTTCATTCATTCCTTGGACTTTCCCTTCCCCTTCATTCATATTCTTTATTCCATCTGAGTTTCCACCCTCTCAAAAAATGATTTCATAGTGCAACTGCGAGGTTTTCTTCCCATGACACCCTTAAAACCACCTTACTGTCACTTTCCAATTCAGCGCTGAATGAGTTTGTGGCTTAGATTCTATATTTTGTTTATCCCACAGTCCCACCCTCTCTTCCACTATCCTTATTACTATTCATTGCTTCATCTTCCTAGTTCAGTTTACCCTCATGACATTGCTCTTCCTTACATTTACTTTCATTACTCTCCTCTTGTAAGTACTTTTAAATTCCTTTATGATTCTACAGATTTCTTCGCTATCCCAAGTCAACATTGTTCTTGCATTTGCTCTTTTTCCAACCTCTTATATCACTCCATCCATAGAGAAATTGATCCACCATGGAGGGAGACAACACTCACATGTACATATCAGATCCTCTTTTACAATAAACCAGCCTCCCTTTCTCTTGCATATTATAACAGTTGCCTCACTTCCAACGTATAAACATAAAACGCTACCATAATTATTTCGTAAAAAAAGAAAAACTGATCCATAGTCTAAAGCCACACTAATCTTCCTGCATTAGTCGTCCTGTCATTAGTTTTACTCTGTAAAAATTTAACTTGCATCTAAGTAATGTTATGCTGACATAATTCTTGCAGTTACCTCTGTCAACTTACTTTCATACAAAGGAGCAGTTATGCCTCTTGCCCATTCCTTAGCCAGACTTATCAATCCTGGGCAGCTTTTTCTTTTTCTTCTTCACTCTCTTGACCACCTTATAAAGCCAAATTTTCCTCCTTTCCTAAACAATTATGTACATGTATGTGTATTTTTTGCTCCTTCAACCAAGCCCTGTAGGGGGATAGGGTGGTGGACTGTAGGCTTTACTCGAGTTTCTCAGCATCGTCCCTTCAGCCGTAGGTGCAACCTCTCTCATTTCATTTTCTATCCCGCCATTCATATTCTCTTCCTTCTTACTTTCCATCCTCTCCTATCAATGGTTTCAATATTATTTTCAATGCTGAATAACCTCATGAGTTTCAGCTCTGGTCTTTGGCCTAAATTTTATATTCCATTCATTCAATCAAATAATGGTCAAATATCCCTCCAGCCACTCTTTACACTAATACATTGAGCAACTTGTTTTTCAAGTAACACAAGGTTCTCTCTCTCTCTCTCTCTCTCTCTCTCTCTCTCTCTCTCTCTCTCTCTCTCTCTCTCTCTCTCTCTCTCTCTCTCATTAAATAAGGAAGCCTATATATTTTAAATACATCAAACTTGAGTTTTGAGGTAAAGGCTATGTAAGTTTACATTTGTATGTATGTATACCATAACTCGTAATTTGCTTACCAGTCATGGATTTGGACATGGTACCTGGTACTATCTCTTCAGTTCTTATGAAGACACTGGTTTTGGTGCAAGTTTAAAACTGATTACCATAATAGTATTGTAATTATTCTGTCCCAAACAATGTCTACAGCGACATTACTTCCCAGGTTGATTCTAGCTGGGCAATTGGACAGTGATGGGTACATTGCATTTGGCATCAAGTGAACAGTAGTGATTTATAAGGCTAATCAGGTGTGTTAGGTCTTGGTGACCAGCACCTTTGATGTTTCCGTTTGTTATAAGGGCTTCTTTTGAATAGCTCTTTGTTAATAACCACCATTCTCTCGAGGGATCCTTGTACTCCCAGCTCAGTGTCACTGAGGTACATTTGAGTTCTGTGGTCATAGTTTTCAAGATCGCATACTTGAACATGTTCAGCTTGTGCATACTTAAGGTTTGGAGCCATTTTGGTTCAACTAGTTTTCATCTCATGGGGTGTTTAGTAAATACTGAATTGAATATTGTTTCCACTGCAGAAAGTACACCATCTGTAAAAGTACTGGTTTGTATTATATGAAACACGAAACATATCTATTAAGACTTTGGGTTTTTCTACATTTCTGTTGTTAATTCAGTGCATCTTGTGCAATAAAAAAAGTTTTTGCAGTATTTCATTTTAAAACAAATATTAATGCCTTCCATGTCATTTTATATGGTAGTAGATTATAGTAGGCTGTGAAAAAATTAAATCCCCAAAAGTAATGTTACAAGCTATAATCAGATTGTCAGGTTATTGTTTTGCCAGTATTATAAGCTGTGGTTTTACTTTAATGGTAAAGAACTAAATTTGCACAATCAGGGGAAGTATGTATATTACAAAAATAGCTACATATTATGGTACTGCACCAGTGATTCACAGGAAGTTGGTGCTTTTTCAGCTCAGGAACATTTAATATGCAATGGTTTTTAAGTTTCACTCAAAACATGTCCTTGATTTATGCTTTGAATATTATTTTGTACATGCTATGTGACAATTATGTTGAGAAATAAGTTGCTTGAGTTTGACTGTTCAGCAGTATTTTGTATTGTCTTGTCATTTATGAGGTCACTTTTTAGAAGGGTCAGATTGGTTTCCAAGGGCATAAATGATAAGTAACATCTGGAACTTTATTGGACATCCATCTTGTATCGTGTTGTGACCTGTGCCTGGCTCTACTCTCTTCTTATAATTTTTCTCCGTCTCACCTTCGCCAGTGTTTATCTCCAGAGACATCAGTGGTCGAGAGAACTTCTTCCACCAAGCGACCGGTGGCTGATGGAGAAGATGGCGAGGAGCCCAAGAAAAAAATAAGTTTTGGGCTTAACAAATCCAATGACAAAGGTGATGTCGGGATGTCCCTCTCTGGCAAGAAGCCCCTGGGATGTATCTCAATCAAACTAGGACAACATCAGGTAAGTTTCAAATAAGAACAACAGTTTTGCAAGTATTTGTATAGGTTGCACTAGTTAAGAATGTCAGAGCCTGTGAATATGGTAACAAATTGGCCAAGGCACCAACCACTTAGTGAGATAATACCATTGGAGAAAAGTAGAACCCTTCTTGGAGTGGCTAGAAGCATGATGTTGGATTTCTTTCTCAAGGTTTGGTCTGTAGCCTTTTCCTTTGCTGTTACATGGTCTGAGAACTGTCTAAATTCGCTTAATAGTTTGGCATAATCTCAGTTCTCTTCTTTCTTTATAGTATACTTCTGTGATACTGAATATGCCACTCATTTTTGTTGTTCTTGGTATTTCTTAGTTAGATCATGAAACTCAAGATGAATTAATGGAACATCAATAGCCATTCCAAATCCCTTGTAGGTCATACAGAACTTGTTGGAGATAATCACCAATTGAGTTCTTAGATAAATGCTGGAAGAAGGGTAGGAAAGAGTAGTATATGGTTTGGAGGTACTATCAAGAAGAACTTTAGTCATTTGTTGGTGTAATAGGAAGTGGAGGTGTAAAGGTGTTGGAAAAAAAAACAAATATAAATGTAAAAAGGGATTGAGGCAAGGTAGATGTAGGATATAATGACAGATACTGGGTAAAATAGTGTTTTTATAATTTATACATTATGACGATGAGGGAAAGTTTGAAACTATGCCACAGATGCTACAGTCAGAGAGTGTACTTGTGGTAGGAAACCTAAGTGGGCATAATGAGAACTGATGTGTTGCAAAGATAAAGATTCAGAGAAAGAAATCAGCAAGTACTTGAATTGTTCAAGAAGCAATGGTTAAAGTTGTAGGGCACCATGTTTCAAGATTCCAGGCGATTAAAATATACGATAGTACAGTACGTACAGACAATGCTAAAGATTATTTTGAGTAAGCCATGACTGCCCAAGAGAAAGATAGAGTAAGAAACAAATATATAAAAATGATGAAAACTAATAGTATATATAAGGATTTAAAGAAATTGTCAGTATATGCTATAACAAAGAAGTGGCTTTTGGAAACCTTTTAACATGTCATTCAAAAGTAGTATGTTAGGAAGAGACAAGCGAGTGGAATCAAGGTCTAGAGTAGGGAGTCCCTGGTTAATGTAGTTGTTCTGTTCCTGGCCGAGCACTGTTAACTGAAAATTGCAGATAATTATTCATAAGTGGTGTTGTATGATGTTATAAGTGCCAATACGTAAGTGTTTATGATGTTATAAGTGCCAATACGTAACTGCTTGTTGCTGCCGGTAAACCACTTGCTGACAACGAAAATCACTTCCCGTTGCCAAAATTGTGGTTAATGACGTTGTTAACCAAGCGTCGTAAAACCAGAATGATGTTAACAGATGCTGCCGATCCCTGATTATTGGCAGGGGTTCTGTTCCCTGGGGTATGCCGATAAGCAAAAACTGCCATTAACTGAAACTCGGCAATTTATGGTGCCATAATGCCGGGTATGGCACTGATAACCAGTTATTGGCGTCATAAGCACCCTTATGGCCAATAACCGGAAATAGACAAGCCCCTTAAAACCGGATTGCTGATAACCGAGTCCGCTGGTAACCGGGGACTGCCTGTGTATATAATGGATCGGGGTAACTGCATGTGAGGTAATAAGTTGATTGTTACTCTAGGTAGGGCATATTTCCTTTGCCCAGAGATACCAATGCTCTTTACACCAGACAACACTGAGCATGTTACACTTTTTCTTTCTTTTCTATCTTTATTAAGGAAAAAAAAAAGATTAATTGGTTAGCCTGACACAATTAGGCATGTTTAGTTTGACAGTAAGGGCATAGAACTAGTCAGAACTAAACTAAAGATGAATTCTCTAAACAAAAAGGCCCCTTCTGTAAGTATATGAAAAATTTTGGAGAATATAAAAGCAAGGCCAGCTCATTAAAAATGAGCAATGAATTTGGGGAAAATCGTTGAGGTATTAAATGATGTGCAAAAAATGGAAATGGACGGTTGTTCTGCTCAGAATGTAAGGTATGAAGAAGCTGGCACAAAATCCATCAGTGTTGACACGAAGAAATGTTACAGTCGTCCCCCCCCTATTCGCGGGGGATCTGTACCAGACACCCCCCCCTTTCCCCCGGCAAATAGTTAGAACCCGTGAATAGTTGGAACCCCTATAAAAATGCTTAAAACCTATTTTGTTAGTTAAAACTCAAGAAAAACATAACATTAAACCTATTTTTAGTTCTAATATAAGTTGAACTGAGTTCGTGACGGGAATGTTCCGAATCCCTTCATAGTGTGTGCTCTTTTTCGCGTTCCCTGTTAGAAGTAAGGTGTTGGTGCCCTTGTCTGTACATAGCCCGAGCCTAGAACTGCCTTGCGACAGTTGGTAATGTCCACTGCCAGACGATGGAGTTCTGTGCCCTCCAATACCTACTTCGCCCTTTTCATGGTCTGAATCTTGTTTAAAGCATTCGCATAAGGACCGTTTCGGTAGGTGCAAGGCCAATGGGTAAGCGTTAATCCTCGTTTCGTAGGCGCATTCTGCCGTTTTCAACACTTGGTTTGTGGTGTTTACATGCATAGGATTAATAATATATAGTATAGGTATAGACTTACTGAGATGATCATGTATCTGTAGCAAGGTTTTACACATTTTTTTTTTTAGATATGTCGACTCAGTTGACTGTTATTGCTCTCATGTTTTGGGGTTATTCTATATTCTTGTCTGCTAGCATATTCCTCTTTCTTTGTAATGCTTGTGTTCGTCCTTTGCTTGCATTCTCTTCAGTTATCGGCAAATCTCTTGCTACTGCCTCGATTTTTGTTTTTCTTTCAAGTCTATACTGTCTGTAGTATCTAAGGTTCTCTCTAAGTTAGATATTATTCTAGCTTCAGAGCTTTCTAACAAAGTTTCAAATAGGAATGCTTTCAAGTATATACGTTCGCTTCCAGACAAGGTGGGAGAGTCGTAACTCCTCTCCCACCGCCTTCCACTTTTCCATGTTCTGGCGCCTTGTGTTCTTTCCCTCAGTCGACTTGTGTGGACTTGACCGAGTCCTGTCTTCCTTTCATTGAGTCGTGGTGGATGCAATACAGCACTCGGCTGCTGTCACCTCTTATCGTCGTGTCGCTTTCTGTTGCCAAGGGTTGCGGAGAAAGAGCAATCCTTTAAGCACTTTTGTATACCTCCTGTCGGCAGCTGTCTCCTCCTGTCACCCGCTGGCGGAAGAAGAACTTGAAATGGAGTTGGAGGAACTCGTTC
Source organism: Macrobrachium nipponense (assembly GCF_015104395.2). NCBI lineage: Eukaryota > Metazoa > Arthropoda > Malacostraca > Decapoda > Palaemonidae > Macrobrachium > Macrobrachium nipponense. The sequence goes on from NC_087200.1 coordinate 59,370,278, forward strand.
CAGCTGGTCGCGTTTGTTGCAACATTACGCTTTGTTGTATCCTCATTTTGTTGAGGAGAGGCCACATAGAGAATATGTCTTGCTTGTCTTAGCATATTTCGGCACCTCTAAACATTGGAAAAGAGAACCAATATATTCTATTAGAGAGCATTTCATGAGTTTTCTTGTACTCGGACGCACAATCTCCCTTTAGGCCTGCCTTGGCTTGTCATCTTTTGTCTTATAAAGTCGCAGAGCCAAAGACCACCTCTTGTAGTACAAACGCTTATTGGTCCTTTAACTGTCTTTAGTGGGAGGTTCGCTTTCTTTCTCTTTCCTGTGGGGAAATGAACCCGAGACTGACAGACATGCTGATGGAGTTTCAGTCTAGCTTGTCGAGTTGTTACCTTTTACTTAGCTACGTTGTCTTGTCTCTGCGGCTGCTTAGAGAGGTGGAGGCGCCAACCCAGCTGGTTTGTGAAGCCAGCTTTAGGGTTTGTCACCAGCGGGAGATTTAGCGAGGAACATGAGGAAAAGTAACTAATTTCTGATGCTGCAGGGTAATGTCCTTATGCTTATACTCGCTCGGTTTGGAAGAAATGAGAACACCTTCTCTTCCTGTCTGATTATGCAGCTTGGGTTAAGGCAATAGGGGATTATCTATTGGTAGCCTTGTTTTATACCTTTCAGGGATAAGTGCAGACTCAGGTTCTGGGATATGGACAGTTCCAACCTCCTAACATGCATCGAGAGACTTGGGACCAGTACTTTACAGTGGAGACGGTGAAGGACATTTATGATTCTTTTTTGGTTGTCCTCCACTGGTTTAATCTCCCTCTTATAGCTTCCTTTGTCTTCAGCAGAAATCTCTCATAAGCTCTTTTTAGTAGGAGATTGTGTATAACTGAATCACGAAAGTTTGGAACGTGATAAATCCATAAATAAAGGTATAAGCCACAAAGGAAAAATAAACAACGGAATTTCCACAAGATCTTTTGACGTTCAGCGTTGAACGTCGAAAGATCTTGCGGAAACTCTGTTGTTTATTTTTCCTGCGTGGCTTATACCTTTATTTATAGTAGGAGATTGTATATAGAGGGAATGATGGTCCAAGGGTAATTTTTTGGGACAACCTCCATAAGTAATTGGAGATATTCTTGGGCATTTGTAGACTGAATAACATGATGTGTCTGCCTACATACTTTTTGGTTTTCTAGCATGGTTTTAGTGCCTTTCCAAAGAACAGTCAGACTTGTGGTACACATGCAGAATCACTTACCAAAACATCCTCAGTCATGCAAGTTCCTTCAAGATTTTTTTACAAGAAGGTATTGCTGTTCTCTGCACTCTTGTTTGGGTTAGTGAGCAGCCCGCTATAAGTTTTGTCAGGGACTTGTTGCCCATTGGTGGATGGTGTTGACTTTTGGAGCAAGACACTTCTACTGAATCAGTGATTCAAGTTGGCCAACTCTGACAACAGTATTCCAAAGGCCAAGGACCTGTTGTTTCTTCTGGCCCAATTTCTATGCATTATTTTTTTTATTCTCTATCCCCATTTCTTATCTAGTGACGTGGGGATGATACTTTGATTATGCATGCTTGTCGGTCAGAGATGCCTAGGCACATGCTTCTTGAAGAATTTTTCAGCCTGTAGGAAACTTCCATATGGTGAGGGCTTTTCCTTGTTAGGAAACATGGCCTCACTAGGGATTTTTTCAGATGATCATGCTCAATTAATGTACAGTTTCAGCATAAGAGTTTACGACTTCCAAATAACATTCATTAAATTTGTAAGTAATCCAGAACCATCTTTGGCTCCAGGACTGTAGGAGGGACTCTGTAAACAAGAATTGCCCATTTTGTTCTTAAGCCCAAGTCCAGGTTTTGGTCTTTTCCCTTGGTCATGCAACACCAACAACAGTTTCACTAATGTTATACACTTTCATGCAACATAGAATGGTTAACATTACTCCTGGTAAAACTTTTTAGATGTCAGGGCAGTGGAAAGACATCAGGATGCTTAGCAGGTTTATTCCTGTTCAGAAACAGTGTCTTTGTGGGAAGTTTGCTGCTTTGAGTGAAATGAAACAACATACTGGTTTCATCATTCATTCTGTGGAAGGACAGTGTTTTGGCAATTGGGGATTCAGGAAGAACAAACTGCCTTCAAGGGCCTTTACATCCATAAGTTTGGCACTTGGTGTGGGATTTAAGGAGCACTCATTTAGACTTAGAAGCATGTAGATGAACAGGAGCAACCAAATGATCACTACTTCTTTGATGGCCCTCAGACTTGAGCAGTGGATGCTTTCTTAAATTTGGCCCAATTCAGACTCATAGGCCTGCCTCTCGTATCTACTCTGAATATTATTGAACAATTTCAAGTTCAAGATTTGCTTAGTGTCTCCTGTTGAGCCCATGTAGCCTCAGGGCAAATGATTTTCAGAATTTCCAATGCTCTCGGTAGATGTCTCATTCTTCCATTAGGAGGAAATCAACTTGACTTCACAATTCCATAAACTTTCATTAACTTAGGCATCTCCTTAACTGCTAGGAGATGTTAGAAAGTTCTCCCCAATAAGTGAGATCAGAAGCAGTGGTCTGTGTATTACTGAGGGTGCCATTTTAGAGGAATTTTCAGCACCTGGAACCTTGTAGACGTCAATGTTTTCTATTTAGAGAAGATAAGACTTTTCACTGTCTACTTCCAAATTTTGTACATGCCACTTCCCCGGCAGATATATACTTAGCTATAGTCTCTGACGTCCCGACAGAATTCAAAACTCGCGGCACACGCGACAGGTAGGTCAGGTGACCAGCCCACTCCCGCCGCTGGGTGGCGGGAAATAGGAACCATTCCCGTTTTCTAACCAGAAATTTTTTCTGTCGCCGGTAGCAACAACATCGTTGTTGGTACCTCCTGCATTGGAATTCTTTTCTCGTTGGCCGAGGATTATCGATTTGTCTTTTGGTGATGTACTTTGATCTTTGGTTTTGGCATACGCTTATAGTGGACTGTTTTTTGGATTTGGAATTGGATTCTCTTTAAAATGTCTGACGTGGCACCTGTATTTAGGGTGTGTGCGAAAGAGGTATGTAAGGTGAGGCTACCGAAAGCTTCGGTGGATCTCACACAGTTTGTAAAAAATGTAGGGGGAATGATTGTTCTGAGACTAACACCTGTCTGGAATGTGAGAACTTAACGGAAGTGGAATGGAAGACCTTGGCTTCTTATGTAAGAAACTTGAGAAAGATAGGGTTAGGAGGGCTTCCTCCATCAGAAGCTCAAGTAGATCCTGCTCTAATGAACAGGAAGTAGCTCCTAACTTTCATAGTATTTCTCCTGCTCATAGTTTGGTTTCAGCCCCTTCCCCCAGTAGCGAACCTGTAGATGCGTCTACGGAAATGGCTGCAATGAGAGCCTCTATAATCAGCTTGAAAACGCAACTGCAAGCGATGAAGGAGACAGGTAAGCGCAGTGATGTGTGCAGTGATTTGTGCAGTGTCCCCAGTGAAGTGGAGGGGGCGTCTGACCGACTCCGCATTGCTCCTAGGCCTAGACCTCTTTCAGACTCCCATGACCAAGGGAGGAGGAATGTCGAAAGCCGCAAGGGGGATGTAGAGTATTCCCAACGGTCAGGCGCCCTTCGGCAGATCCTGTAGCCGCTTCCCAGGCTGCCAAGGATAGCTACTGCAAAAGCGTCCTGAGGAAGTGCTTTTCGGACTCAGACTCTTCGTCTCCCAGAAGGGGATGGAGTTCTTCCGCTAAATCGCGTCCTCTTAAGAGATCCTGGAAGACGCCAAATAGCGAAGCGTTACGTTCCAGTCCGGAGCCTTTTCCGGATTATTCGCCTGCTCCGTAAGAAGAGAGCCATGAGAACTCCTGACTCTTCCCCGGAAGACTTATCACACAAGACAAAGGAAGTCTTGGTAGGACTCCAACAGCAGTTGTGTGTTGCTTAGTAGGAGTTCTTGCTGAAGGCTCTTTTAGGAAAGAAAAGACACCTTTTCCTTTCTTTCCCATCAAGAGTTCCGTTAGGAGAGAGTCAGAGAGTAAGCGTCCTGGCGTTAGCAGACGCTCCTCGCCTGAAAGGTTTTCGTCCCCAGCGAGACCTTCTTCAGTCGTACATGACAGAAATCGGAAACGCCCTATGAGCAAGAGTTCTCCCAGGAGTTTGACTAGAGAAGAGTTTGCCTCCCATGGCAAGCATCAGGAGCCTGATTCGCGAATTTCTCGTGAGAGAATTCGTTCGACTAAGAGCTCCGGGAGAGAAGAGAGTCCCTCTCGATTTAGAGCTCCTCTAGAAGAAAGGAGCACTCGTTCGTCCTCGAGACATTTTCCGAAGGACGCAAGAGTTTCGCCTAATAGGCCTCGAAGATTGGACAAGTTTTCTTCTCCTCCTAGGGGGAGGAGTAGGAGAGAATTCTAGCTCCTCTCGAAAGACAAAAACAAAGGAAAAAGGAGTTATTCGCCTGCTAGACGCAGTCACGGGACAAAACGCTCCCCCCTCCCCTCATGGACGACGGGAACAGAAGGTTCTCCTTTCTCCTCGCAGGCGCATTTCGCCTTCTAGGCGTCCTCATCAGGACGCAAATGCCTCTCCTTCTTGGACCAGGCAGCCTCACCAGGACGCAAGCGCCTCGCCTTCTTGGCCTAGGCGCTCTCACCAGGACGCAAACGCGTCTCCTTCTTGGCGCCAGGAACAGGATGTTCTACTTTCGCCTAGCAGGCGTTCTTCGCCTCACAGGCGCCTGATTCAGGACGCAAGCGCCTCTCCTAGCAGACGCAAGGAGCACATCAGAAGTCCGAGTATAGAGAAACTCCAGGACTCACACAGGAAGGATGATAGGAGTAAGGAAGAAAGGAAAAGACTTCCTTCAAAGGATCGGTCTTCCTGTTGAGGAAAAGCCCTCTTCTCCCACATCACTTTTGGAAGAAGTATCGGATGAAGAGATAACCAAGATGCAGGAGTTTCAGACTATAAGAGACTTGCTTCTCTATTGCTGCAGGTGTTTGGAGACTCACTACGCCAGTCGGATCCCCCTTCGCCAGGATCGTTATTATCCAGTACGAAAATGTCGAAGGCTTCCTCATTCGTTAAGATGACCCCTACTCTTTCTATGAGAAAGTCTCTGAAGAGTCTAGAGAACTGGCTCAGGGCTAAGAAAGAAGCGGGTAAGACAGTATTTTCTTGTCCACCCTCTAAGTTGACAGGGAAACCAGGGATGTGGTATGATACCAAGGAGCCAATGGGCCTGGGTCTACCTTCGTCCTCTGATGCGGATTTTTCCGCTCTTGTAGATGCGTCTAGAAGACGCTCTCTACACTCGGCAAAAGCCTCTTGGGGAATGTGTGAGGTGGATCATCTCATCAAGGGCCTCTTCAAGACTCTCGAGTCTTTAACTTCATGGACTGGGCCTTGGGAGCCTTAGCCAAGAAGTCGCAAGAACCAGACTTCGTTTCCATGGAAGATTGTTGGCAGTGTTTTAACCTGCCTAGACAAGGCGGTTATGGATGGCTCAAATGAAGTGGCATCCCTGTTTGGATCCTGTATTTTTGAAGAAGAGGGCAGTGTTTAGCTCCTTCTTAACAAAATCTGTTTCTCCTATGCAGAGATCCTCCCATTTATACGCGCCCCTCTCTAGTCACCTGTTTCCTCAAGAACATAGTGAGAGACATTTCGAAGACGCTTTCAGAAAAAGCCACACAGGACCTGCTGGCTCAGTCAGCGAAGAGGCTAAAGCCTGCTGTGCCTCTGGCGAAAAAGGAGAAAGTTCCCTTCCAGCAGCCCTTTCGAGGTAGGTCTGCATCAAGAACTTCTCTTAGAAGTAGACGACCGGAGAGAGAAGGAAGGTCTTCTCGAAGGCCGTTCGTCAAACCCAGTGAGACGGGGGTCCTCCAGATAAAAGTGGGTGCCAGGCTTCTAAGATTTTACGAAACTTGGGCACAGAAAGGTGCCGATGCCTGGACCCTATCCATCCTAAAGAAAGGATATTTAATCCCCTTCAGGGAAAAACCTCCCTTAACGACAACTCCAAGGGAGTTAACAGCAAATTACAAGGAATCCGTCAAGAAACAAGCCCTTCTACATCTCGTAGAGCAGATGCTTTTCAAGGAAGCCATAGAGGAAGTAAGAGATCTCTCTTCCCAGGGGTTTTACAATCGCCTGTTTCTTAGTTCCGAAGAGCTCAGGAGGTTGGAGCCAGTTCTGGACGTGAGCGCCCTGAACGAATTCGTAGCAAAAAGGAAGTTTACTATGGAGACGACAGCCTCGGTGTTAGCAAGCCCTTGCGTCCATGGGGTGGACTGGATGGTATCCCTGGACCCTGCAGGATGCTTATTTCCACGTACCCAATACACCCATCGTCCAGGAAATACCTAAGATTTATGGCTCAAGGAAGAGTTTTTTCAATTTCGGGACCCTTTGCTTTCGGACTATCAACAGCCCCCCAAGTGTTCACGGGTCTAATGAAAAATGTGGCCCACTGGCTTCACCATCGAAGGGATTCGGATATCCTTGTATTTAGACGACTGGCTGATACGAGCACAGTCGCGAGTCAGATGTCTGGAGGACTTAAAACTGACACTGGAGTTAACACAGTCCTTGGGACTGTTGGTAAACCTCGAGAAATCCCAGATGATTCCCCAGCAGAACATTGTTTATCTGGGGATTCGGATGGATTCTCGGGGTTTTCAGGTTTTTCCATCACAGGAAAGACAGAACCGCTGCTTGGAAAAAGTAGCAACCTTCCTAGAGAAAGAACAATGTTCCGCGAGGGAATGGATGAGTCTTCTGGGGACCCTTTTTCCTCGTTGGAACAGTTCATTTCTCTAGGAAGGCTTCACCTAAGGCCGTTACAGTTCTATCTAAGAGAAACGTTGGGATCAGAAATCTCAAAATCTGTCCGATTCCTTCCAGATCACGAAGGAGATAAGGAGGACCTGCTCTGGTGGATGAATCCGTGCAGGATCAGCGAAGGAGTATCCCTTCACGTTCCGAACCCTCGGCTAGTGTTGTACTCCGACGCCTCAGATGCGGGGTGGGGGGGAGCCACTCTAGGGGACGAGAGAAGTGTCAGGCACCTGGAGGGGAGAACAGGTGTCCTGGCACATCAATATGAAAGAGTTAGCAGCGATTCACCTGTCCCTCATACACTTCGAGGCTCAGATCACGGGTTCGGTACTGCAGATCATTCGGCAAACACAAAACACCCTAGCTTATATCAAGAAGCAAGGAGGGACGCACTCGTTCTCCCTTTACAGGAAAGCAAGGGAACTACTGCTTTGGGCAGAAGAGAGAAGAATCACTCTCCGGACAAGATTCATCCAAGGAGACAAAATGTACGAGCCGACCTTCTGAGCAGGAGAGACCAAGTACTCCTACAGAATGGACGTTGCATCAGGAAGTATGCAACAGACTTTGGAACCTCTGGGGGGAGATCAAAATATAGATCTTTTTGCCACCCATTGGAACAACAGGCTGGAAAGTTACTGCTCCCGATCGCCCGACCCAAGGGCGATGGCAGTGGACTCCCTTCTCCTCGATTGGGCAGGAATAGACGGGTATGCTTTTCCTCCGTTCAAAATATTATCGGAAGTGGTAAGGAAGTTTGCAGCAGCAGAGGGAGCCAAACTGACCCTCATAGCCCCGTTCTGGCCTTCACAAAACTGGTACACAGAGGTACTGGGATGGATGGTAGACTTTCCGATCTCTCCCAAACAAAACAGGAGCGATCTTCTCAGACAACCCCACTTCGACAGGTATCACAAAACCTACCCTCCCGCTCTCGCTCTGACTGCCTTCAGACTATCGAAGGACTTGTCAGAACGAGAGGCTTTTCTCGAGAACTGCGAAAGCTATCGCAAGAGCGAGAAGACCATCTACTATTCGAGTATACCAGTCGAAGTGGGATGTGTTTCGCAGATGTGTAGAGCTCAGAAGATATCCTCGTCCAGTACCTCTGTGACAGATATAAGCCGATTTCCTCCTGTAGTTTGAAGGAGAAATGTAATTTAGTAGTCTCTACAATTAAGGGCTATAAGAGTATGCTATCTTCAGTCTTCAGGCATAGAGGCCTTAACATTGGGGAAGACAAAGATTTGCATGACCTGATAAGATCCTTCGAGACGTCAAAGAACAGAGGGATTAGAGCACCTAATTGGAACTTAGATGTGGTCCTCAAGTACTTAATGACATCAAAATTCGAACCTCCCTGTAAGGCTACGTTCAGAGACCTGACAAGGAAGTCTTTATTCTTGGTCCGCGCTGGCTTCAGCGAAAAGAGTAAGTGAGCTACAAGCCTTAGAACATAATGTTGGCTTTAGGAACGACTCGGCGTTCTGTTTCCTTCAAACCAATGTTTTTGGCGAAGAATGAGAACCCTTTCGAAAACCTTGGCCTCGAACATTCGAAGTAAAAGGACTTTCTTCGCTTGTAGAACAGAGCTAGAAAGGGCTCTGTGCCCAGTGAGAAGCCTTAAGTTCTACATAGAAAGGAAGAACGAACTACAGGGGAGTAAGGAAAGTTTATGGTGCTCAGTGAGAGATCCCAGAAGGCAGATCTCTAAATGCTCAGGCGTTCTTCATCAGAGACGTAATCAAGAAGCCCATTTACAGTGTAAAGAAGAACAACTGGACCTCCTTAGAGTTAAAGCTCACGAGGTAAGAGCAGTCGCTACCTCTTTGGCATTCCACAAGAACTTGTCCATACAGACTCTAGTGGAGTCGACCTTTTGGAGATGCAATTCGGTCTTTGCAACTCATTACTTGAGAGACATTCAAGTGACGTATGACAAGTGCTTCACTCTAGGAGCGTACGTATCTGCGGATTCGTTGCTGGGACAGGGAGCTGAACCCAATCCTTTTTAGTTTATTAAGTTAGGTTTTTAATGGTGTTTTGTGCATTTTTGGTCGATTGAAAGAGGGTGCAGGTGTTGACCCCCTTTCAAATCGTAGTGCTAACATGTTAGTGTGGTCAGGTGATCGGGAATGGTCGTTAGGCTCCTTGTGTGTATTAAATACCTAAAGCTCTATCATGTAAGAGGGTATTTTAGCCCCCGTTGGTATGATACAGGTCAAGGTTCTGCCATGTAAGTGGGTCAGCCCCCATTGGTAACGATCCAAGAAAACAAGGCTCTACCATTGTAAGCTGGGTAAGCCCCCATTGGTATGATCCGAAAAGGTATCAGACGCAGGTCTCATCCTCTCTGTAAATCTTGATGGCAAGCAGACTCATAGACAGTATCAATGAAGTCTTCTTCCATATCAGGTAGGAACCAAGGTTGTTTTTGTTAATATACCTACAACGTATGTTGTTTCCCTGTTTTTATATTCATAAATAATTAGTATGTAACTGTCTCTTGCCCTCCACCAAGGGTGTCAATCAGCTAAGTATATATCTGCCGGGGAAGTGGCATGTACAAAAATGATATTGTTAGTATACAATAAAGTTTTGTACATACTTACCCGGCAGATATATACGATTAATGGCCCGCCCAGCCTCCCCTCAGGAGACAGGTGGAAGAGAAAATTCTGGTTAGAAAACGGGAATGGTTCCTATTCCCAGCCACCCAGCGGCGGGAGTGGCTGGTAACACCTGACCTACCTGTCGCGTGTGCCGCGAGTTTTGAATTCTGTCGGGACGTCAGAGACTATAGCTAAGTATATATCTGCCGGGTAAGTATGTACAAAACTTTATTGTATCTAACATATCATGTTATCATTTCGTTTTGTACTTTCCTCGTATTACATCAAATACTTTTAGATCTTGCTGAGGACCAGCACTTGTAAGGTGTTGAGATTGAAACCCCTTCATCTCTATATCAGTCCTCTCTCTGGACGTTAGGTGGCATGTCTAAACTTTATCTGAATTTATAATTAAAACCTTTTATTAGCACTGGTAGCAGTTTAATAGTAAATTTGTTGCCAGCACCCTTCTTTAAGCTGGTGTAAGGGAATGCTATTTTAGCTTTCTGCCTTAGAGCTGAGGGTGATGTTAAGCTAGACAGTCATCCAGGCAGCCATTCAATTTTTTGTTTGAATGCTGACTCGCTTCATAGGTACAAAGATATAGCTAACTTTATCAGTAGGTAAGTATCCAAATAAATTTATTTTATTATGAAAATTTATATTTATAGTTGAAAGTACAGATTACATCATAGAAAAGGATTTCAGTGTTCTTATGAGGTGATCCAGGACAGAAAAAAGATAAAAAAGAGAGCTGATGAAAATAAATACAATTAGAAATGGAAACAAATTTATAAGTCAAGAAAGATTTGAAGAAAAGGGAAAAATATCAAAAAATGATAGGTAACAGAAATGGTATGCAGATGTAATATATATTTAGGAATAGCTTTTAGGGAAAGAGACATTGATAGGCTTGGAAGAGAATAGGTTCATGGACAACAAGTGTAGTCTGAAAGGCAGGTGGCAAGCGTAGACAGGAGATGGGAGTAAAGGAAAGGGAATCTCAACACATCAGAATGAAAAGAAAAACTATCCAGGATAGCAAAATGGTTGAAGAAAGAAAAGATGAGGGAGGGGTAAATATGTGAAAGATGAATATGTAGAAGTTGAATATTGGAATAAGATATTCTGCAACAATGGAGGAAGTAATTTGGAAACCTTTGAATTAATCAGAGCTACAATAAATATGCTTAAGAGAGAGAGACCTTTAGAGAAATTATTTTGTTGAAGATGTTGAAATGGTTTTCAGGATGAAGTATGGAAGAGCTCTAAACCTCACATAATGATAAGTGATCAAAGAACTACAGGGTAGTTGCTTATTAGTGAGCTTATTAGAATAGTATATTCGAACTTGACAAAGAGACGGGACCAGAAGAATTGGAAAAGAGCTTTAAATCAAAAGTATACAATGAAAAGTTGACACTGCAGGTTTAAAGAAACAAAAGCAGCAGATTTTTAGGTTTTTGCCAAAAACAAAAACCAGAAAAGTTTGAAGTGCCAAAAAAGGATGAAGGGTGGGGATCAGAATTTGACAGTGCACTTTTAAAGAGGTTTAAGCTCCAACATAGCGAAGGTGAAAGCTTTTTTGGAGAGATGCTTTTGTGCAGGACAGAATTTTTGCAAAGGAAATTAATGAATGACAGTGATTATTCATAAGCTTTGTTTGACTTTTGATAACAGTGCTGTATATGTGGAATGAGCTGGCAAGACTGTTAGCATAGGTTTTTTTTTATTTTTAGGGGTGGTATCTAAAACCTGGAATTTTCTGTGTTCCGGCAATGGCCTTGTCCTAGGAAGCCAGATTTTTTGTTTTTGAGGTTGGACTTTATTAGGGTATTGAGGAAAAGGATTAAATGGACATCAAGAAGATTATCTTGACGAGTTCATAAGTTACTAAAGTTACTAGGAAAACTAATGAAGCTGGTAACGTTTTACTCTTTCATAATACTATTAAATCTACAGTGAAGGCAGTGGCAGGAGTATCAGAAGATGAGATAAATTTTGGTGCCCATCAAGGATCAGTGCTGATTTCAATGCTGTGTATCTCTCTTTGACTTTTAATTTCTAGTTTTATATCCTCTGTTAGTTTCTTGATGTAAAAGTTGGCAGTTCTAACCAACTTCCTGGTCCTGAGTCCAAGTTCATAAGTTTTTGTAATATATTTCCATGACTTCATTAGCACTATTTGCCATGATAATTTGATTAATTTTAGTTATGTTTTAAATAAAAAACGGTGCTTCTCTTATATCTTGTTCCTTTGTGCTAGCTCCATATAAAAGTTTGCCATTTAGAAATATTCTTTGATCAGTGTACTGTGTAGCTTTAAATTGGAAAAACCAGCTAAGGAGGGTTTTTTAAATTTCTGCTTGTATCTGTTTTTCATCTGGTTCCTCCTTTATTTGAGAACACACAAAGAAGGGTGCAAGTATTTGTACAGTACAAAATCATATTACAAAGAGTAACTAAAGTATTTTAAGAAAGACATCAAATATATAGTTAGATAGGAGGTGACATGTGTACAGTAAATAGAAGCAATTTATGTTGGGAAGGGAATGATTAGTTTTTATTTTTTAGATGTTTGTTGATATTCAGTGCATTTTAACAACTACCAGCAAATTTGATTTTTCCCAACGTTCATTAATCTTCGTCAGCCGACTTGACTTCCATTGACATTATGACAGTACAAGTAATTCAGAAATTTTTTTTGCAAATATCATAATAATACTGAGTAAAACAAATGTATGTATATAATGAACAAAAACTACACTCTTTTATGCTCAATCAGCAATGTTTTCTTGTCATGGTTTGTACAAGTAGCTTTCTATTTGCCTAAAAGTTCTACAGGTTTTCAACAATTTTTTTTCTCAGTAGATATTTTTACTTATCATGGTACAGTAACCCCTTGATCATTTGCATAATACACCAAATTGGGGTGCTAAAACACCAAAGAATACTGGAAGAGGATTAACGATAAGGCTATGCTGCCTTTAAGCCTACACAAAAATCCTATCATAACCCTGGCTAGCCTTTGAAAATAGTATACAGTAGGGCATCCCTTAGTTGCGTATCAGCTGTCACAGGATCATGTAGCCACAGGTTTTTTTCCTTGGACCACTTCTGTCTATATCGCTGGTATGAATTGCAGCATTGCGGCTCATCTGTGTTGCGTTATGCGATGTTTTTGGTAGCCTAAGATCCGGGCGTGTCCGATAACCACTAACATACATGAAAAAAGACTCACATTATGAATATTAAACTGACGATAAAGGTAATAAAAAAAAACCAAACCTTCTCCCGCCTTATATATTACAGTATTGGCATGTCTCCATAATAAATAGCCTATTCAAGGTATATGTATGATGTTTATCAGTAGGCTAAGCCTGGTTGCCATGCAATAACTGCCAACATACATGAACAGATTCACATTATGATATTAACTGACAATAAAGGTAATAAAACCATTCTCACCTTATATATTACTGGCATATTTTCATAATAAGTAGCCTATTCAAGGAATAATTCCACATCACTGAACTCAACTTATATGCAGAGTGGCAAACAACAAAATGTAAATATATGCGGAGTTATGTTGATGCGTAACTTGCATTCACAGTGATCTTTATCATTCAGTAACCTTTTAGAAATTTTAATAGTAGTGTAATTACAGTAGTTATAACGTTTAGTATAAAAAATTTTTTAAAAAATTTTTAATTCGACCATCATTCTTAATTTGGTAGTATATGTGATTAACTTCTCCGAACAATGCAGTCATACAAACGATAATTGTCGTGGATTAATGTACTGTTGTTTGCGATTGGCGACGAAGTGTAAACACAATAAAACCACTTTTTACCTTATATATTATTGGCGTTTCCTTATACGTAATAAAATGCCTATCTTATATATTATTGGTATATCTTCATACTAAAACTCCTATCTTATTTATTATTGGAATATCTTTATAATAAAAAAGACTATTCAAGGAATAATTCCCTGGGGAAAGCACTTGTCAAAAGACAAAAATACACTTTGCAAGTTTCAGTATCCATTGATTACTTTATTTGGATGTGATTACATTAATATCAATGAAATAAAACAGCAACATTTAAAAAAGACTTACTTTCACTTATGGAATAAACTATAATACTGATCTCTATTATTATCGTAATTTTTGTAATAAATGAACAGATTCTCCCTGACTGTAGGTAGGTGTTGCCATATCTTTATTCTTTCTCTGATTTACTGAACTGCACTTTAATAATTGACTTAACATGTTACATAGAATATTCTATCACTACCGATGTTTCATCTCTTATCAATGTAGAAATATTTAGAATACGAATTTCATATGTAGACAGCACAATGTTGTTATTCTCGACCTAAGCTAGTCAACAGTTAATTCTCATCCTCAGCTGATTCTCTCTCTCTCTCTCTCTCTCTCTCTCTCTCTCTCTCTCTCTCTCTCTCTCTCTCTCTCTCTCTCTCTCTCTCTCTCTCTCTCTCTCTCTCTCTCTCTCTCTCTCTCTCAGTGAAATATGAATCACTGTATCATAAACTTTTGTGTGCAAGATCAAAAATAATAATAATTCCATTAATAAATTAGTTTCTTTTAGGAACGAAATTGTTTTCCTAAGTCATTCTTTTGGTAATAAACGTCCATGAGTTGATACTCAACGTAGACAAAAGACAAAAATGGACTTATTACTGTAATTTGTTGTTATACGTTATTACAATAGGGTATTATAATCATTACAGTAAATCATTTTTTTTTATCATAAATGTATTCATCACAAAATAGTTTTGTGCAGAAGCAATATGATGAAAATAAAGAGGAATTGTTAGCGAATATACTTTTGTTTGCAGATCTGATGAGGGGGAATGAAAAAAGGAAAGAATTTATAAAAGATTTATGTCATTATAGAGACAAAACTTAAACACACAAACAAAGGAGGAATAAAACGAGCGAAGGAGCCATTTCAAGGACAATTCCCTTCTACTACTAATAAGGGAAAGCCATTTGGTTGGGGTAGTTGTAAGTTGCTCTAATTGTATCTGTATCAGGCTAGGCTTGATCAATAATTCAATAGTGAGTACCCATATGATAGTTTAAGGTATATTAGGTGTTTGAATTAGTATTAAAATTGGCAGTTAGCCTAGAAGAATTTTCATAGATAGGACATATTTGGTGTTTTAACTATTGAAATAGGCAGTTAGGGTACTACAGCCTAGGGGTTTTTTGAGTTTTGTGATAACACGGATATTTGTTTAACGTGGGTAGTTGTGGTCCCGATCCCCCACAATTACCAAGGCCCCACTGTACACTAGTTGAAAAATAGTGTGAATCCAAAGAAATAAGAATTCTTTAGAAAGCAAAATATTTGGGTAAACAGCCGCAGACGATCCATCGTCATCGCGCTGGCCAGGCCTTATTCACTCTGTATTTAATTGGTGAAACAAGAATACAATTACAACTTTAAGCATACCATTCAAAAGATTGAAGTTTCTTCAACATAATGTGATATATGAAAGCCCCATACGAACTAAAATAAGCATGTAAGCTCTTCGTAAAATATGTTTTCAAGGCAGTTTTGAAATCCAATATGGCGGCAATTGCGTGGCTGGCCGTTCTAACCACAGACAATCCACCATCTTTCCCAGCCTTCTCAGCATTCATTTGAACAGTGTTAGCGTACATATGTAACGTTTATTGATCTTACTCAAAATTGCAGTTGTAATCAGCACAATAAAACAACATTATGTTGCCTATATTAGTGAGTGTGTGAAACTTTTTATTCCCGGAGTTATGGTTTGAACTGAATTCATTTTTACCTTGTAATCGGTGGTTTTATCCTTACTGCCATCACAACTGAAACTTCATAGTGCTTATTTGATTGTAATTACATGGTGGTGTGTTTGCGGGGGATGTGCACCAGGAAAACAACCCCCCCTCCTGAATAGTTTAGAACCCACTAATGTTTGTTTTTGGGGAACTCCTATAAAAATGCTAAAAACAGCCTATGTATTTTGTTAGTTAAAACTCAAGGAAAACCCACTAAAAATGTTCATATGTGGTTTTTTTAATAGTCTCATCACAAAAAGTGCATTTTTGTGATAAAACTGTATACACATTTTGGTCTTAATTCACTCCAAATGGCACTTGAACCGCGTTGGTGTTCCTGGTTCCTAAGCCCTCACTTCGCAAACACAGTTACAAGCAGCAGACGACTACACTGTTTATGAGGTGCAATGCTTTATTCCCTTAATTGTTTACTTTACTCATTATTTAGTTTAACTTTACTTCAAAATGTTTATTTAATTCATGTTTATTATCCTTTTTTGGCAACCAAATTAATCCCAAAAAATTACAAATATTTCTGATGTATACTTACGAGCAGATGACACAATGAAAAATGACTCTTCATTGCCAATTTAGTGGAGCTTCACACATACGCCGATGCATTTACAAACTGTTTCCATGAATTCTAGTTGTCATAGTAATACAGTAATAATAAAATTGCTGTAATATGTATATATACTACAAATATATACACTAATTTCACTTATTTCCCCGGTTTTGTGTAAGTCTTAAACACAGTTTGGAGGTAAACACATACCAATTGACAACACTGATAAACAATTGAAGAGCAAAACGCCGCAAAGAATGCCCGTAATCCCTTGAATAAGTACTGGTTAGAGGTCGGGTTTATGATTGTTGTGATGAAAGTGCCCCAGTGTCTATGGTACAAGTGGTGTGCGGATTTAGCACTGGAAATGGGTGGGGAAGTTGTTGACACAAGCGACTCCGCAAACATCGAGATGGCGTCAATCTTCGAAATATTCGTAGTTGTAAGTAAAAATTTCGAAAGCGTTTTGGGGTAGTGTGCACTGCATTGGCCACACTTTTCATTACCCTCTGTTTAAATCTTAAAAATATGGCCTTAATTTCTAACTTTGGAGGAAATACTCACTTCAAAAGGGAGTAGAGGTCTTGAGGGGGGGGGGGGGCTCCTGCTAACACCACCAACAACTCATAACTGATGACCATCTCCGGTGTCAGGACGTGTTAAAGTACTTTTTCGGAGGGTGGCCAAAACTGCGGTAGTTGGTGAGTTGGCTATTCCACTTGGTTGTTTACCTTAATTCCAAGAACTTTGACACAGTAGCCTAGCTTATTGACTGTAGCAGTCACCAGTTAATGGCAGGGGTTCCATTCCTGGCCGAGCGCTGCAAACCAAAAATCAGTGATAATAACGTTGATAAACTGCCTTATGGCTTTGCTAACTGGACATTGATGTCGATAACCCACTTACCTACGCACAAAATCCAGTAAACTGCATTGCTAGCCAAGCGCCGTAATACTGAAATGCCATTAATCTATGCCACCCATGGCCCCCCGCCAGGATGGCCTGTATATATATAATTCTTATCAAGAAACTAGTACATACGCACTAGTACTATCAAACAAGAATCCATAGAGTATATAACCATACAATGAGTGCTTTTATGTACAAGTGTAACAAGAAAAATGATAACACAATGACCAGATTACTAGTGATGTTGAACAGTAGTGCATGTGCAAGTACAGGCAGTCCCCAGTTATCGACGGGTTCCATTCCCAACATGACGATAACCAAAGATCGATGATTATAGCGCTAATCCCCGGTTATCAGCACCAATAAATGGGGACCAGCAGTGTTGTCAAGTGGGGATCGGCACATATCAGCACCGAAAATCCTGTTATCATCATCACTAGATAATTGCCATGAACCAGATCGCTGTGAACCGAGTTCGGCGATATCTGGGGACTGCCTGTAACCATGCTAGCTCATTTCATGTTTACTAGATGCCCTGTTTTTAAAATTTTAAATTTTTGTCTTGCATTTTTTCTATAGAGTACAGTACACACAATATATAGTGATCTCATCAGCCTTGTAGTGCATGTACTGTACATAGTTTACAATTTACCTGAGAAGAATGATTGATAAACAGTAATCAAGTGATATATAGTGTACAATTTACCTGAAAAGAATGATTGATGAACAGTAATAAGGTGATAGGGAACCTATCTATTTCTGTTGCAGGAATAATTAACAAGTGGAACATTACACAAAAATCTTTACACATGCAATCACTTGTCTAGTCAGTAAAGCCAAAAAACAAAAATAGCAGCTATCTCCCATAATCCTACCTTCCTATATCATTAATATGCCACCCTATGAAAATCTTTGAGAAAACATTAAGGGACCAGTTTGGCTTTGAACAGGTGAGATCCACTGTCAATAGTCATGATCCTATGACCCGGTACTGAAATTGACACTACCAAGGTGTTTGGCAAGCTCAAATGAAAGCATAGGTTGACCTTAATGACTTTGGCTTTATAACTTCCTTTCAATTGAATGTTTCCTTCAGTTCAGTGGTCCCCCCCTGTATCCGCAGGGGATGCGTACCAGACCCCCCCACCCATGAATAGTTGAAACCCTACAGAAATGCTTAAATTGCTTATTTTGTTAGTTAAAGCTCAAGAAAACCCACTAAAAATTTTTATATTGTTTTTTTTAATAGTTTTATCACAGTGCATTTCATGATGAAATTGAAAAAAAAAACACCAGGAATTTGTGGATATTTCTCATAGAAAGATACTGTGAATAGGCAAATTTCCTGAGTAATTGGAGGATATGGTCCAGAGAGAAGTGTGCAATTGCATGAGTCTGTGAATCCAGAGACTGCAAATACGGGGTCCCCCACTGTATTGGCTTGTAGAGCATAACCCAAACCAACCTAGGTCATATTAGTTGTCCATCAAGGGAGTAATGTCAGTTCTGTTTTCTGTATTGTAGTGATTGGTAGAGTTGATAATGTTTTGCAAGTTTCATTTACATCTATTTGCTAACAATTCAAGTATATCAGTATTATCAGATTTGTGAAAACTGTAAATTATTTCAAGAGGAGTTAGATAGTATAATCTGTCCATGTGCACAAATTCATGCAAACAAACCACCTCAATAGAAATAGAAATTTTGATAATTATTTTGACCAGATGGAAATGCCAATAAAGGTAGTGTTCTAGTTACGATAATTCGTCTCACAATAATCAATTTTACGAAGGGGGTAGTAATTAATACTGATAACGACAATATTTTGAAAACATTTTTAAATTTCGCTTGTAACAGGTGCAGCCCGCAGTGTATAACCAGGCAGCAAGAGAGACAGATCAAATTACAATAGCCTAACTTTATCCCATCATCTTGTTTAAATAGATAAAAAAAAAAAACAGCAAAAGAGAATTATGAAAGTTTTGTTTTAACGTTTACCTCGTTTGGCAAATGTGCACAGCCATGAACAACGAAATGAGAAAACAATGTTTTGCTAAGTACAACCAAATTTGATAACAAAACATCCATTTATCGTGTATTTCAGCTATCGTACGATAGTAAACAATTACAGCAGTATATTATAAATGACGTTATTTGTATAATAGGACTGATATATTTTTAGGTGATAACTTTGTTCACCGTAGATCAAAGATCAGCAACGGAAACATACTGTTAAATTTAAACAAAGTTTGTAGCTGAAGCTAAGAACAACTTTTCGAGTTGCTAATGACGTATTGTGCATCGGTAACAAAGATAAAACTACCGTAAACTTATGCGATCAAACACAACCGTAAATAAAGTTGAGAGAAAATAAATTTACTCAAAACTTCAGGTCTTGAAAGATTACAGTTTACTGCTGTTTTCACGCTGATAAAAGATAAATAACTAATAGTAAAAGTTCATACTACGAAGAAATCAAGTGAAAATAGCAACGGTATCACAGAGTTTTCCTTGCACAGTAAACATGCCCACAAAGCAATCTGTTAATGAAAAAATAATTTAGTTCCAAAGACGTATTAAAATTCATATTTTGACTTTAATTAACACGTCTTATAACAAAAAGGTTACCTTGTCTTGTATAAGTAAAGTATCTAGATGTTCTCTTGTGCTTACTAGAAGCAAAACAATTCGCGTCTCCGAATTAAGTTAAATATGACAGAATAAACACTTATTTGCCATCAGCTGACTTCCAAACCAAAACATTGACAGCTTTGTTAGTATTTTATGATACAATAGGTAAAGCCTGGTACACACTATGCCATCACTTATCAGCCACGTGATGCAGTAGTGGTGTTGAAAAAAATTAATAGTGGCCAAACTATACTGCAACACTGCTCACTTTTTCTCGCAGTTCAGCTTTCAATGGCAGGATGTCTGCCGATGATGTACTTTGCTGGAGAGACTACGTGGGGTGTAGTGGCTCTGTGTGCTGCAAAAGAGAAACTTTTGAGGAAGAAACGTAGAACCTTGTGGTGTAAGCAATGGCTTTCTCGACGACCTCTGACGGGAAGCTTCAATGAAATATTTTTGGAGCTACAAGTCGAAAATCCAACAGACTTTGAAAATTACACAAGATGCCAATCCTTGCATTTTATAAATTGTTGGAAAAAAATTGAACCATATATCTGTAAGCAGGACACCAGCTTTCGAGACAGCATATCACCAGAGCTTGTTCTTGCAGCTGGAGGATCGTATGCAAGCCTCCAATATTCAACCAGGATTTCAAACAGCCTCAGTCTAATCATCCCCAAAACCTGTTAAGCCATCCTATAATGTCCTTAGGGAGGTTATTTGAAGATGGTTCAAATATAGGTACAAAGTACACAAATATTTTTTTTTATTACAGAAACACAGTTCATCAAAATACCATAACTTCGGAGTGTAGAGATCTTCTGTGCCAGCTCCAGACTTCTGTGATGCTTTGGTTGCAGACATTTCCCTGTTGAATTGTGTCTTCAAGGTGTGCAGCTTTTTAGGTAATGTTCTTCATTCCGCAATGTACAGTTTACAAAACTCGATAACTCTGATTTTTATGGTTTTTTCCAAGCTTGCACTCCTGATGTTTCTCATCTTGTAATGCTTGCATTTGATGTTCCAAACAGATGGATGTTCCTTCAGTAATTCAATGAAATGTAGTGTTAGTCCTTGTCCACTCAAGGGGTTTGGGGGGTGGTGGTGAGCGGACATCCTATCCCTCTGAACGTTGGTGTATCACTGAGCTGCGCAATGAAATGGCTCTGGCCCATCAACCGGAGATGCAGCTTTGTGTTGAAAAACTTGTTTTTCAACGCATCCATCTAACACTGCGAGCATCATGATGCATAGTGTGTATGGAGCTTAATATGAGGATAGAGTAATGTATAATTTTTAAAAGATTCACGAGAAAGATGCATATTTGTTTTTATTCCATGATTATATGTAGGCATCAGCAACCTGATAAGTATTGCCCAATTATGCCGATATCGGTCCAAATCTGAGTCCGATTTACCATGGTGTCTACCATCGTATATGCTAGGCTAACTTGTTAACCCTTAAACGCCGAGCTGGATTTCCGAAAGTGTCTCCCGTATGCTGGCGGCATAGGGGAGTGAGCATTGAAGAGGAAAAAAAAAAAAGTTTTTCAAAAAATCACAGCACGCTTAGTTTTCAAGATTAAGAGTTCATTTTTGGCTCCTTTTTATGTCATTGACTGAAGTTTAGTATGCAATCATTAGAAATGAAAAAAATATCATGTATAAATATTGGAATATATGACAGCACAAAAAAAATTTCATATGTATACAAAACGTGCTGTGAGCAAAACGGTTAAAGCTAATGAGTTAATTATTTTTTCGTTGTATTGTACACTAAATTGCGATGTTTTTGGTATATAACAAATTGTAAAACGATCAAAGCAACACAGAAAATATTATCACAATATGGTGCATGAATTCGTAACGCGGGGACGTAAAAAAATTGTTTTAAAAAAATCACCATAATTGAAATATTGTGCTAGAGACTTCCTATTTGTTTCAAAATGAAGGTAATTGATTGAATATTACTAGACTGTAAGTGTTGTAGCTTACAATTGCAGTTTTTAACCATTTTGGTTGAATTAAAGTTACCCAAGGTCGAATTTTTTCTATTTATAGTGATTTTATGTGAAAATATATTTCAAAACTGATAATGGCTACAACCATGAGTTGTTTATTGTTGTATTCTACTTGGAATTGTGCACATTTTCATATATAAAACTTTATGTAACGGCTAATATAAAACGGCGCAAACATTATGAAACAATCGGACGAAAGAATTTTCGGATGGATTTTTTCGGGCAGAGTTACCGCGCGGACATAAGGAAAAAGTATTTTCAAAAATTCATTACCATAAAATCGAAATATTTGTGCTAGAGACTTCCAATTTGTTGCTAAATGAAGGTAAATGATGAATATTACTAGAATGTAAGAGTTTTAGCTTACATTGCGTCGTTCGATTCCATTTCGGTCAAGTCAAAGTTGACCGAAGGTGAATATTTTGGCACTTTTCGTTATTTAGGTGGAAATATTTCAAAACTGATAAAAGCTGCAGCCATGGGTTGCTTTTAGTTGTATTCTAGTAATTCTACAATGAAATTGCGCACATTTTTCATATATAAAACTCTATGTAATGGCTAATATAAAACTGCAAACATTATACAATCTGACGAAAAAATTTCTGATTTTTTTTTTTTTCGGAAGTTACTGCTTGGACGTAAGGAAAATTTTTTTTGTTTTTTTTTAAATTCACCATAAATCAAAATATTGTGCTAGAGACTTCCAATTTGTTGCAAAAATGAAGGTAAATGATTGAATATTACTAGAAAATAAGATTATGTAGAATAAAGGAAATTCCAGTCTTCACGCATCTTTCTTTCGAACTCCTGTACCAAACTGAGGACCAACAGCTCTCAAATATATCAAGTAATGTGACAGGAGGGGAGGGAGGGAATGTGTTCTCTCTCTCTCTCTCTCTCTCTCTCTCTCTCTCTCTCTCTCTCTCTCTCTCTCTCTCTCTCTCTCTCTCTCCTGAGATGAGAAATTTTTATGGTACATGTATGGTATGTTTATTAATATTTTCAAATATAATAATAATATAACTGTAATTACAAAAATCATATGTGATAGTATTTTATTTTAAAGAAATACTTCAACAACCTTTTCCATTCATTCTTTCAATACGGATAACTCTCTCTCTCTCTCTCATCTCTCTCTCTCTCTCTCGTCTCTCTCTCTCTCTCTCTCTCTCTCTCTCTCTCCTCTCTCTCTTACTGAGATGAGAGAATTTCTATGGTACATGTGTATGTTTATTATATTTTCACAATAATAATAATAACTAATTTCAAAATTCATATGTGATAGTATAGTAATAATAATAATAATATTTCATATGTGATAGTATTTATTTGGTTTGTAATATACATAAACTAATTTACCTTATACTTAATTTTCAAATATTGATAAGATTAATAAAAAAAAAAAGAGCGATTCCC
>NC_087200.1:59393602-59421511 GCF_015104395.2 Macrobrachium nipponense
GGGAATCGCTCTTTTTTTTTTATTAACCCTTAAACGCCGAATGGACGTATTAAACATCGAGTCAAAATGTCTCCCGTATGCCGAATGGACGTACCATACGTCGACTCAAAAAGTTTTTTTAAAAATTCGTGGAAAAATACTTATAGGCCTACCAGCCTAAAACTTTTGAATCACGCGCCTTGCGCGATGCTGGGAGTTCACGGATCAAGGCGTTGTTTTGTTTACAATCGTTACGCGGCGCGCGAAGCGCGAATTTCTTTCTTATCGCACTAAAAAGTTATCAGTGACATCATTCAAAAATAATTTCATCACTTGACATAATTTTTGCACTGTTTTAAATTATCCGTTACATGAAGTATTATATATGAAAATATGCACAATTTCATTTAGAATACAACAAAAAAATACTCATGATTGTAGTTTTTATCAGTTTTGAAATATTTCCATATAAATAACGATAAGTGCAAAAATTTCAAACTTCGGTCAACTTTGACTCTACCGAAATGGTCGAAAAACGCAATTGTAAGCTTAAACACTTATATTTTAGTAATATTCAACTATTTACCTTAATTTTGCAACAAATTGGAAGTCTCTAGCACAATATTTCGATTTAAGGTGAATTTATGAAAAAACTTTTTCCTTACATCCGCGCGGTAACTCTTCCGAAAAAAATCATACATGCGATTGTGGTAATGTTTGCACCATTTTAAAATTAGCCGTTACATAAGTTTTGTATATGGAAATGTGTGCAATTTCATGCACAAATACAACAAAAACAACCCATGGTTGTAGCTTTTATCAGTTTTGAAATATTTTCATATAAAAAATGATGTGACAAATTTTCAACCTTCGGTCAATTTTGACTCTACCGAAATGGTCAAAAAACGCAATTGTAAGCTAAAACTCTTATATTTTAGTAATATTCAATCATTTACCTTCATTTTGTAACAAATTGGAAGTCTCTAGCACAATATTTCGATTTATGGTGAATTTATGAAAAAAATAACATTTTCCTTACGTCCGAGCGGTAACTTCCGAAAAAATCATACGGGTGCGATTGTGGTAATTTGTTTGCACCATTTAAATTAAGCCGTTACATAAAGTTTTATACATGAAAATGTGCGCAATTTCATGTAGAATACAACGAAAAATAATTGAAGGTTGTAGCTTTTCTCAATTTCGAAATATTTGCATATAAATCACGATAAATAGAAAAAAAACCACGTTCGGTCAACTTTGACTACCGAAATGGTCCAAAAACGCAATTGTAAGCTAAAACTCTTATATTTTAGTAATATTGAATCATTTACCTTCATTTTGCAACAAATTGGAAGTCTCTAGCACAAAATTTCGATTTATGGTGAATTTATGAAAAAAACTTTCCTTCCCTCCGCGCACGGATTCTCCATCATAAATCTCCGAAATGCGTACATCGCATTCTCGGAAAATTGGCTCCGTTTCATATTAGGCATTTCATAGAGTTTTATATATGAAAATGTGTGCAATTTCATGTAGAATAAAAGGAAAAATATTTGAAGGTTGTAGCTTTTCTAATTTCTGAAATAATTGCATATAAAAAACAAAATTGTAAAAATTTTTTGACATTTGGTCAACTTTAACTTGTCCGAAATGGTCGAAAACTGCAATTGTAAGCTAAAACTCTTACAGTATCATAATATTCCATTATTTCACTTCATCTTGAAACAAATTCGAAGTCTCTATAACAATATTTAGATTTATGGTGAATTTTAAAAAAATATATTTTTTTACGTCCGCGCGTTACGAATTCATGCATCATTTTGTGATAATATTTTCTCTGTGTTGCTTTTATCGTTTTACAATGTGTTATATAACAAAACGATCGCAATTTAGTGTACATTACAACGAAAAAAAAGTAACTTGTTACCTTTAACCGTTTTGCGCACAGCGCGATTTGAATACAATTATATATGAAATTTTGTTTTTGCGCTATCATATATCGCATTATTTATAAATGATAATGATAATTTTTTTCATTTCTGATGGTTGCATACTAAACTTCAGCCAATGACAAAAAAAGGAGCCAAAAATGAACTCTTAATCTTGAAAACTAAGCACGCTGTGTTTTTTTGAAAAAAATATTTTTTCCGCTTCCTCGCTCACTCCGAAACACCTCCGGCACACAGGAGACAATTTTTTTTTTAATCGCTTCGGCGTTTAAGGGCTAATCTTATCAATATTTGAAAATTAAGTATAGGGTAAATTATTTATGTATATTACAAAACAAATAAATATTATCACATATGAATTTTGAAATTAGTTATTATTATTATGTGAAAATATTTATAAACATATACACATGTACCATAGAAATTCTCTCATCTCAGTAAGAGAGAGAGAGAGAGAGAGAGAGAGAGAGAGGAGAAGAGACGAGAGAGAGAGGAGGAGAGAGGAGAGATCCGTATTTGAAAGAGTGAATGGAAAGGTGTTTGTAGTATTTCTTTAAAATACTATCACATACAATTTTTGTAATTACAGTTATATTATTATCATTATTATTTGAAAATATTAATAAACATATACATACATGTACCATAAAAATCTCTCATCTCAGGAGAGAGAGAGAGAGAGAGAGAGAGAGAGAGAGAGAGAGAGAGAGAGAATCACACTCCCTCCCTCCCCTCCTGTCACATTACTTGATATATTTGAGAGTTGTTGGTCCTCAGTTTGGTACCAGGAGTTTGAAAGAAAGATGCGTGAAGACTGGGATTTCCTTTATTCTCACATAATCTTATTTTCTAGTAATATTCAATCATTTACCTTCATTTTGCAACAAATTGGAAGTCTCTTGCACAATATTTTGATTTATGATGAATTTAAAAAAAAAAAAAAAAAAAAAAAGTTTCCTTACGTCCAAGCAGTAACTCTCCCGAAAAAATCAGAAAATTTTTCGTCAGATTGTCGTAATCTTTACAGTTTTATATTAGCCGTTACAGAGAGTTTTATATATGAAAATGTGCGCTATTTCATGTAGAATACTAGAATACAACTAAAAGCAACTCATGGCTGCAGCTTTTATCAGTTTTAAATATTTCCACATAAATAACGAAAAGTGCCAAAATTTCAACCTTCAGTCAACTTTGACTTGACCGAAATGGTCGAACGACGCATTTGTAAGCTAAAACTCTTACATTCTAGTAATATTCAATCATTTACCTTCATTTAGCAACAAATTGAAAGTCTCTAGCACAATATTTCGATTTATGGTGAATTGCCGAAAAAATCCGAAATTCTTTCATCCGATTGTCATAATGTTTGCACCGTTTTATATTAGCCGTTACATAAAGTTTATATGAAAATGTGCACAATTCCAAGTAGAATACAACAATAAACAACTCATGGTTGTAGCTATTATCAGTTTTGAAATATTTCCATATAAATCACTATAAATAGAAAAAATTCGACCATAATGGTTGAAAACTGCAATTGTAAGCTGCAACACTTACAGTCTAGTAATATTCAATCAATTACCTTCATTTTGAAGCAAATAGGAAGTCTCTAGCACAGTATTTCAATTTATGGTGATTTTTTTAAAACAATTTTTTTTACGTCCCCGCGTTACGAATTCATGCACCATATTGTGATAATATTTTCTGTGTTGCTTTGATCGTTTTACAATTTGTTATATACCAAAAACATCGCAATTAGTACAATAAAACAAGAAAAAATAATTAAACTATTAGCTTTAACCGTTTTGCTGCCTAACAGCACGTTTGTATACATATGAAATTTTTTTTGTGTCTTGTCATATACAGGCGGTCCCCGGGTTACGACGTCCGGCCTTACGACGTTCCGAGGTTACGAGCTTTTTGCTTAAATATTCAATGGAAAAAATCCGTCCTGGGTTACGACGCTTGTTCCGAGGTTACGACGCTGACGCTTCCGACGCTCCGAGTTAACGACGCTTTTAAAAAACATTACTATGATAAAAATCCTCTTTATAGTTTAGCACAGTATATTAATAAAAATAAGTTTCTGGTAAGATTACAACAAAAATTTTGAGATTATGATGATTTTCGACACTTTTTATGTTGTATTTTTCTATGTTTTTAGTGACGCCTCATATGCGGAACTAGTTTCCGAGCGAATGAATACATACTAGTTTACATATAACAGTCCAAAAGCGCAAATAATGAAAAAATCATTGCTTGTTTCCAGTAATAATAACAAAACGAAGTTTCTGGTTAGATTACAACGCAAATTCCAAGTATCCAAAGAGAGACATTATCCAGTAATTTGATCAGAGAGAGAGAGAGAGAGAGAGGACGAGAGAGAGAGAAGAGAGAGACGAGAGAGAGAGAGAGAGAGAGAGGACGTGGGGGGGAAAAAAAGAGAGAGAAGAGGCGGTTCTTTCCGACGCTCCGAGGGTTAACGACGCTTAAGCTTTTAAAAAAGCGCATTACTATGATAAAAATCCTTTATCGTTTATCGCACAGTATATTAAGTAAAAAATTTAAGTTTTCTTTTTGGTTTTTTTTTGGTTAGGTAATTTACAGCAAAAATTTTGATATTATGATGATTTTCGACACTTTTTATGTTGTATTTTTCTATGTTTTTTAGTGACGCCTCATATGCGGAACTAGTTTCCGAGCGAATGAATACATACTAGTTACATATAACAGTCCAAAAGCGCAAATAATGAAAAAATCATTGCTTGTTTCCAGTATAATAACAAAACGAAGTTTTCTTTTGGTTTAGATTACAACGCAAATTCCAAGTATCCAAAAGAGAGACATTATCCAGTAATTGATCAGAGAGAGAGAGAGAGAAGATTTAGAGAGAGAGAGAGAGAGAGACAGAGAGAGAGAGAGAGAGAGGAGAGGCGTCTTCCGACGCTCCGAGTTAAGGACAGAGAAGTGTTCGTTTCGTTAAACGGCCTCTGACTCATGCAGTAAATGTTTTGTTGATACTAATAAATAAGCCTATTAAAGATACGTTTACTTTAATTAGTCTATAGATACGTAAATAGTAATCAACTGTTCTTGTAGCCCTCAATATTTGGCAAAATCGAAGTATCCAAAGAGAGACATTATCCAGTACGTAATTTGATCAGAGAGAGAGAGAGAGAGAGAGAGAGACGAGAGAGAGAGAGAGAGAGAGAGAGAGAGAGAGAGACGCTTTGGCAACAATGGTCTCGGCGGTTTTTATAGCTTCCTTCTGCTTGATGATCGTGGATATTTGTAGAAGGATTTCGACCATACTCGTTTGCCAAATCGACGATACGAACGCCACGTTCATGCTTTGCTATAATTTCATGTTTTGCTTCCATCGAAATCATTTTCTTGGGTTTTTTCTATCACCTGCTTTGTCTTTAGCTTTGAGACCCATGGTTAATAATAAAATAGACAAAATAACACGAAAAATAGGCGCAAATACAACGAACTAAACAACGACGTGTTAACATGCAGCACCAACAAACAAACAGACTGAACGCCATTTATCGTCGCCTATACAACTAACACTCATCGCAAAATCGTATCTCAAATATTTCGTTGTATATCAAAGCTTGTATTTTCGCAAATTTTCTGTTATATCTCAAAACATTCGTATATTAGGGCAATCGTATGTCAAGTTTCCAATGTAATTGATCAGAGAGAGAGAGAGAGAGAGAGGGAGAGAGAGAGAGAGAGAGAGAGCGAGAGAGAGAGAGAGAACGAGAGGAGAGAGAGAGGGAGATAGACGTTTGGCAACAATGGTCTCGGGGATTGACGTAACGTTTATTTTCTGAACAGATAGGACAGAGAAGTGTTCGTTTCATTAAAACGGCCTCTGACTCATGGCAGGAAATGTTTTGTTGATACTAATATATAAGCCTATTTAAGATACATTTACTTTAATTAGTCTATATGATACGTAAATAGTAATCAGCTGTTCTTGTAGCCCTCAAGATTTTGCAAAATCACTCAGGTTTGTACATAAAACTTCAAGAAGTTGTGTCACCAGAACAATAGTTTTCCTTCACGAACCGCATTCTTTTATGAAAATAAACTAGGTTGTACATAAAACTACAGGAAAACAACATGTCGTGTAAACCAAAGGATTTTACAAGTAAGGTTTTTATAACTTTTTATTAGTTTAAGACATATTTCCAAGCGTCGTTCCGGCTTACGACGATTTCGGCTTACGACGCGTCTCAAGAACGGAACCCCCGTCGTAACTCGGGGACTGCCTGTATTCCAATATTTATACATGATATTTTTTTCATTTCTAATGATTGCACACTAAACTTCAGTCAATGACAAAAAAAGGAGCCAAAAAAGGGATTTTGACGTAGTTAATCTTGAAAACTAAGCGTGCTGTGATTTTTTGAAAAAGACTTTTTTTCCTCTTCAATGCTCACTCCCCTATGCCGCCAGCATACGGGAGACACTTTCGGAAATCCAGCTCGGCGTTTAAGGGTTAACAAGTTAGCCTAGCATATACGATGGTAGACACCATGGTAAATCGGACTCAGATTTGGACCGATATCGGCATAATTGGGCAATACTTATCAGGTTGCTGATGCCTACATATAATCATGGAATAAAAACAAATATGCATCTTTCTCGTGAATCTTTTAAAAATTATACATTACTCTATCCTCATATTAAGCTCCGTACACACTATGCATCATGATGCTCGCAGTGTTAGATGGATGCGTTGAAAAACAAGTTTTTCAACACGAAGCTGCATCACCGTGTTGACGGGCCAGAGCCATTTCATTGCGCAGCTCAGTGATACACCAACGTTCAGAGGGATAGGATGTCCGCTCACCACCACCCCCCAAACCCCTTGAGTGGACAAGGACTAACACTACATTTCATTGAATTACTAAAGGAACACCCATCTGTTTGGAACATCAAGATGAGAAACATCAGGAGTGCAAGCTTGGAAACCATAAAATCAGTTATCGAGTTTTGTAAACTGTACATTGCGGAATGAAGACATTACTAAAAAGCTGCACACCCTGAAGACACAATTCTACAGGGAAATGTCTGCAACCAAAGCATCACAGAAGTCTGGAGCTGGCACGGAAGATTTCTACACTCCGAAGTTATGGTATTTTGATGAACTGTGTTTCTTGTAATAAAAAAATATTTGTGTACTTTGTAACTATATTTGAACCATACTTTCAAATAATCCTCCCTAAGGACATTATAGATGGCTTAACAGGTTTCGGGGATGATTAGACTGAGGCTGTTTTGAAATCCTGGTTGAATATTGGAGGCTTGCATACGATCATCCAGCTTCAAGAACAAGCTCCTGGTGATATGCTGTCTCGAAAGCTGGTGTCCTGCTTACAGATATATGGTTCAATTCTTTACCAACAATTTATAAAATGCAAGGATTGGCATTCTTGTGTAATTTTCAAAGTCTGTTGGATTTTCGACTTGTAGCTCCAAAAATATTTCATTAAAGCTTCCTGTCAGAGGTCGCCGAGAAAGCCATTGCTTACACCACAAAGTTCTACGTTTCTTCCTCAAAAGTTTTTTTTGTAGCACACAGAGCAACTACACCCCACGTAGTCTCTCCCAGCAAAGTACATCATCGCCAGACATCCTGCCGTTGAAAGCTGAACTGCGAGAACAAGTGAGCAGTGTTGCAGTATAGTTTGGCCACTATTAATTTTTTTCAACACCACTACTGCATCACGTGGCTGATACATGATGGCATAGTGTGTACCAGGCTTTACCTATTGTATCATAAAATACTAACAAAGCGGTCAATGTTTTGGTTTGGAAGTCAGCTGATGGCGAATACGAGTTTATTCTGTCGTATTTAACTTAACTCGGAGCGAATTGTTTGCTTCTAGTAAGCATAAGAGAATATCTAGATACTTTACTTATACGAGACAAGGTAACCTTTTTGTTATAAGACGTGTTAATTTAAAGTCAAAATATGAATTTAATACGTCTTGTTGGGAACTAAATTATTTTTTTCATTAACAGATTGCTTTGCGGGCATGTTTACTGTGCAAGGAAAACTCTTTGATTCCGTTTGCTATTATCACTTGATTTCTTCGTAATACGAACTTTACCATTACGTTATTTATCTTTTATCAGCGTGAAAACAGCAGTAAACTGTAATCTTTCAAGACCTGAAGTTTTGAGTAAATTTATTTTCTCTCAACTTTATTTACGGTTGTGTTTGATCGCATAAGTTTACGGTAGTTTTATCTTTGTTACCGATGCACAATACGTCATTAGCAACTTGAAAAGTGTTCTTAGCTTCAGCTACAAATTTGTTTAAATTTAACAGCGTTTCCTTGCTGATCTTTGATCTACGTTGAATAAAGTTATTACCTAAAAATATATCAGTCCTATTATACATAACATCATTTATAATATAACTGCTGTAATTGTTTACTATCGTACGATAGCTGAAATACACAATAAATGGATGTTGTTATCATATTTGGTTGTACTTAGCAAAACATTGTTTCTCATTTGGTTGTTCATGGCTGTGCACATTTGCCAAACGAGTAAAACGTTAAAACAAAACTTTCATAATTCTCTTTTGATGTTTTTTTTAACTTATTTATCAAGATGATGGGATAAAGTTAGGCTATTGTAATTTGGTCTGTCTCTCTTGCTGCCTGGTTATACACTGCTGGGCTGCACCTGTTACAAGCGAAATTTTAAATTTTTTTCAAAATATTGTCATATCAGTATTAATTACTAACCCCTTCGTAAAATTGGATTATTGTGAGACTAATTATCGTAACTAGAACACTACCTGTATTGGCATTTCCATCTTGGTCAAAACAATTATCAAAATTTCTATTTCTTATTGAGGTGTCTGTGCATGAATTTGTGCACATGGACAGATTATACTATCTAACTCCTCCTGAAATAATTTACAGTTTTCACAAATCTGATAATACTGATATACTTGAATTGTTAGCAAATAGATGTAAATGAACTTTGCAAAACATTATCAACTCTACCAATCACTATAATACAGAAAACAGAACTGACATACTCCCTTGAAGGACACCTAATATGACTTAGGTTGGTTTGGGTTATGCTCTACTAGCCAATACAGTGGGGACCCCGTATTTGCAGTCTCTGGATTCACAGACTCATGCAATTGCAGACTTCTCTCTGGACCATATCCTCCCATTACTCACAGGAAATTCGTCTATTCACAGTATTTTTCTATGAGAAATATCCACAAATTCCTGTTTTTTTTCAATTTCATCATGAAATGCACTGAGATAAAACTATTAAAAAAACTAGGTATACAAATTTTTAGTGGGTTTTTCTTTCTGGTACGCATCCCCTGCGGATACAAGGGGGTACCACTGAACTGGAAACATTCAATTGAAAGGAAGTTATAAAGCCAAAGTCATTAAGGTCAACCTATGCTTTCATTTGAGCTTGCCAAACACCTTGGTAGTGTCAATTTCAGTACCGGGTCATAGGATCATGACTATTGACAGTGGATCTCACCTGTTCAAAGCCAAACTGGTCCCTTAATGTTTTCTCAAAGATTTTCATAGGGTGGCATATTAATGATATAGGAAGGTAGGATTATGGGAGATAGCTGCTATTTTTGGCTTTACTGCTAGACGAGTGATTGCATGTGTAAAGATTTTTGTGTAATGTTCACTTGTTAATTATTCCTGCAACAGAAATAGATAGGTTCCCTATCACCTTATTACTGTTCATCAATCATTCTTTTCAGGTAAATTGTACACTATATATCACTTGATTACTGTTTATCAATCATTCTTCTCAGGTAAATTGTAAACTATGTACAGTACATGCACTACAAGGCTGATGAGATCACTATATATTGTGTGTACTGTACTCTATAGAAAAAATGCAAGACAAAAATTTTAAATAACAGGGCATCTAGTAAACATGAAATGAGCTAGCATGGTACAGGCAGTCCCCAGATATCGCCGAACTCGGTTCACAGCGATCTGGTTTCATGGCAATTATCTAGTGATGATGATAACAGGATTTTCGGTGCTGATATGTGCCGATCCCCACTTGACAACACTGCTGGTCCCCATTATTGTGCTGATAACCGATAGCGCGTACTATCAATCGATCAGATCTTTGGTTATTGTCATGTTGGGAATGGAACCCGTCGATAACTGGGGACTGCCTGTACTTGCACATGCACTACTGTTCAACATCACTAGTAATCTGGTCATTGTGTTATCATTTTCTTGTTACACTTGTACATAAAAACACTCATTATATGGTTATATACTCTATGGATTTCTTGTTTGATAGTACTAGTGCGTATGTACTAGTTTCTTGATAAGAATATATATATACAGGCCATCCTGGCTCATGGGTGGCATAGATTAATGGCATTTCAGTATTAAGGCGCTTGGCTAGCAATGCAGTTTACTGGATTTTGTGCGTAGGTAAGTGGGTTATCGACATCAATGTCCAGTTAGCAAAGCCATAAGGCAGTTTATCAACGTTATTATCACTGATTTTTGGTTTGCAGCGCTCGGCCAGGAATGGAACCCCTGCCATTAACTGGTGACTGCCTACAGTCAATAAGCTAGGCTACTGTGTCAAAGTTCTTGAATTAGGGTAAACAACCAAGTGGAATGGCCAACTCACCAACTACCGCAGTTTTGGCCACCCTCCGAAAAAGTACTTTAACACGTCCTGACACCGGAGATGGTCATCAGTTATGAGTTGTTGGTGGTGTTAGCAGGAGCTCAAGACCTCTACTCCCTTTTGAAGTGAGTATTTTCTCCAAAGTTAGAAATTAAGGCCATATTTTAAGATTTAAACAGAGGGTAATGAAAAGTGAGGGTAATGAAAAGTGTGGCCAATGCAGTGCACACTACCCCAAAAAGCTTTCGAAATTTTTACTTACAACTACGAATATTTCGAAGATTGACGCCATCTCGATGTTTGCGGAGTCGCTTGTGTCAACAAACTTCCCATTTCCAGTGCTAAATCCGCACACCACTTGTACCCATAGACACTGGGGCACTTTCATCACAACAATCATAAACCCGACCTCTAACCAGTACTTATTCAAGGGGATTACGGCATTCTTTGCGGCGTTTTGCTCTTCAATTGTTTATCAGTGTTGTCAATTGGTATGTGTTTACCTCCAAACTGTGTTTAAGACTTACACAAAACCGGGGAAATAAGTGAAATTAGTGTATATATTTGTAGTATATATACATATTACAGCAATTTTATTATTACTGTATTACTATGACAACTAGAATTCATGGAAACAGTTTGTAAATGCATTGGCGTATGTGTGAAGCTCCACTAAATTGGCAATGAAGTCATTTTTCATTGTGTCATCTGCTCGTAAGTATACATCAGAAATATTTGTAATTTTTTGGGATTAATTTGGTTGTTGGATCCAAAAAAGAATAATAAACATTTGAATTAAATAAATAAACATGAAGTAAAGTAAACAAATTAATGGTAAAAGTAAACAATTTAGAATAAAGCATTGCACCTCATAAAACAGTGTAGTCGTCTGCTGCTTGTAACTGTGTTTGCGAAGTGAGGGCTTAGGAACCAGGAACACCAACGCGGTTCAAGTGCCATTTGGAGTGAATTAAGACCAAAATGTGTATACAGTTTTATCACAAAAATGCACTTTTTGTGATGAGACTATTAAAAAAACCACATATGAAAATTTTTAGTGGGTTTTCCTTGAGTTTTAACTAACAAAATACATAGGCTGTTTTTAGCATTTTTATAGGAGTTCCAAACATTAGTGGGTTCTAACTATTCAGGAGGGGGGGTTATTCTGGTGCACATCCCCCCCAAACACAGGGGGACCACTGTAATTACAATCAAATAAGCACTATGAAGTTTCAGTTGTGATGGCAGTAAGGATAAAACCACCGATTACAAGGTAAAAATGAATTCAGTTCAAACCATAACTCCGGGAATAAAAAGTTTCACACACTCACTAATATAGGCAACATAATGTTGTTTTATTGTGCTGATTACAACTGCAATTTTGAGTAAGATCAATAAACGTTACATATGTACGCTAACACTGTTCAAATGAATGCTGAGAAGGCTGGGAAAGATGGTGGATTGTCTGTGGTTAGAACGGCCAGCCACGCAATTGCTGCCATATTGGATTTCAAAACTGCCTTGAAAACATATTTTACGAAGAGCTTACATGCTTATTTTAGTTCGTATGGGGCTTTCATATATCACATTATGTTGAAGAAACTTCAATCTTTTGAATGGTATGCTTAAAGTTGTAATTGTATTCTTGTTTCACCAATTAAATACAGAGTGAATGAGGCCTGGCCAGCGTGATGACGATGGATCGTCTGCGGCTGTTTACCCAAATATTTTGCTTTCTAAAGAATTCTTATTTCTTTGGATTCACACTATTTTTCAACTAGTGTACAGTGGGGCCTTGGTAATTGTGGGGGATCGGGACCACAACTACCCACGTTAAACAAATATCCGTGTTATCACAAAACTCAAAAAACCCCTAGGCTGTAGTACCCTAACTGCCTATTTCAATAGTTAAAACACCAAATATGTCCTATCTATGAAAATTCTTCTAGGCTAACTGCCAATTTTAATACTAATTCAAACACCTAATATACCTTAAACTATCATATGGGTACTCACTATTGAATTATTGATCAAGCCTAGCCTGATACAGATACAATTAGAGCAACTTACAACTACCCCAAACCAAAATGGCCTTTCGCCTTCTTTTAGTAGTAGAAGGGAATTGTCCTTGAAATGGCTCCTTCGCTCGTTTTATTCCTCCTTTGTTTGTGTGTTTAAGTTTTGTCTCTATAATGACATAAATCTTTTATAAATTCTTTCCTTTTTTCATTCCCCCTCATCAGATCTGCAAACAAAAGTATATTCGCTAACAATTCCTCTTTATTTTCATCATATTGCTTCTGCACAAAACTATTTTGTGATGAATACATTTATGATAAAAAAAAATAGATTTACTGTAATGATTATAATACCCTATTGTAATAACGTATAACAACAAATTACAGTAATAAGTCCATTTTTGTCTTTTGTCTACGTTGAGTATCAACTCATGGACGTTTATTACCAAAAGAATGACTTAGGAAAACAATTTTGTTCCTAAAAGAAACTAATTTATTATGGAATTATTATATTTTTGATCTTGCACACAAAAGTTTATGATACAGTGATTCATATTTCACTGAGAGAGAGAGATATGAGGAGCGAGAGAGAGAGAGAGAGAGGAGAGAGAGAGAGAGAGAATCAGCTGAGGATGAGAATTAACTGTTGACTATCTTAGGTCGAGAATAACAACATGTCTGTCTACATATGAAATTCGTATTCTAAATATTTCTACATTGATAAGAGATGAAACATCGGTAGTGATAGAATATTCTCATGTACACTGTTAAGTCAATTATTAAAGTGCAGTTCAGTAAATCAGAGAAAGAATAAAGATATGGCAACACCTACCTACAGTCAGGGAGAATCTGTTCATTTATTACAAAAATTACGATAATAATAGAGATCAGTATTATAGTTTATTCCATAAGTGAAAGTAAGTCTTTTTTAAATGTTGCTGTTTTATTTCATTGATATTAATGTAATCACATCCAAATAAAGTAATCAATGGATACTGTAAACTTGCAAAGTGTATTTTTGCCTTTTGACAAGTGCTTTTGCCTTGAATAGTCTTTTTTATTATAAAGATATTCCAATAATAAATAAGATAGGAGTTTTAGTATGAAGATATACCAATAATATATAAGATTAAGGGGGCGTTTTTATTAACGTATAAGGGAAACGCCAATAATTATATAAGGTTTAAAAGGTGGTTTTATTGTTGTTTTACAACTTCGTCGCCAATCGCAAACAACAGTACATTAATCCACGACAATTATCGTTTGTATGACTGCATTGTTCGGAGAAGTTAATCACATATACTACCAAATTAAGAATGATGGTGGAATTAAAAATTTTTATACTAAACGTTATTACTACTGTAATTACACTACTATTAAAATTTCTAAAAGGTTACTGAATGATAAAGATCACTGTGAATGCAAGTTACGCATCAACATAACTCCGCATATATTTACATTTTGTTGTTTGCCACTCTGCAATAAGTTGGAGTTCAGTGATGTCGGAATTATTCCTTGAACTAGGCTACTTATTATGAAAATATGCCAGTAATATATAAGGTGAGAATGGTTTTATTACCTTTATTGTCAGTTAATATCATAATGTGAATCTGTTCATGTATGTTGGCAGTTATTGCATGGCAACCAGGCTTAGCCTACTGATAAACATCATACATATACCTTGAATAGGCTATTTATTATGGAGACATGCCAATACTGTAATATATAAGGTGAGAATGGTTTTATTACCTTTATCGTCAGTTTATATCATAATGTGAGTCTTTTCATGTATGTTAGTGGTTATCGGACCACGGCCGGATCTTAGGCTACCAAAAACATCGCATACGCAACACAGATGAGCCCGCAATGCTGCAATTCATACCAGCGATATAGACTGAGAAGTGGTCCAAGGAAAAAACCTGTGGCTACATGATCCTGTGACAGCTGATACGCAACTAAGGGATGCCCTACTGTATACTATTTTCAAAGGCTAGCCAGGGTTATGATAGGATTTTTGTGTAGGCTTAAAGGCAGCATAGCCTTATCGCTAATCCTCTTCCAGTATTCTTTGGTGTTTTAGCACCCCAATTTGGTGTATTATGCAAATGATCAAGGGGTTACTGTACCATGATAAGTAAAAATATCTACTGAGAAAAAAATTGTTGAAAACCTGTAGAACTTTTACGCAAATAGAAAGCTACTTGTACAAACCATGACAAGAAAACATTGCTGATTGAGCATAAAAGTGTAGTTTTTGTTCATTTATATACATACATTTGTTTTACTCAGTATTATTATGATATTTGCAAAAAAAAATTTCTGAATTACTGTACTGTCATAATGTCAATGGAAGTCAAGTTGGCTGACGAAGATTAATGAACATTGGGAAAAATCAAATTTGCTGGTAGTTGTTAAAATGCACTGAATATCAACAAACATCTAAAAAATAAAAACTAATCATTCCCTTCCCAACATAAATTGCTTCTATTTACTGTACACATGTCACCTCCTATCTAACTATATATTTGATGTCTTTCTTAAAATACTTTAGTTACTCTTTGTAATATGATTTTGTACTGTACAAATACTTGCACCATTCTTTGTGTGTTCTCAAATAAAGGAGGAACCAGATGAAAAACAGATACAAGCAGAAATTTAAAAAACCCTACTTAGCTGGTTTTTCCAATTTAAAGTTACACAGTACACTGATCAAAGAATATTTCTAAATGGCAAACTTTTATATGGAGCTGGCACAAAGGAACAAGATATAAGAGAAGCACCGTTTTTTATTTAAAACATAACTAAAATTAATCAAATTATCATGGCAAATAGTGCGTAAGAAGTCATGGAAATATATTACAAAAACTTATGAACTTGGACTCAGGACCAGGAAGTTGGTTAGAACTGCCAACTTTTACATCAAGAAACTAACAGAGGATATAAAACTAGAAATTAAAAGTCAAAGAGAGATACACAGCATTGAAATCAGCACTGATCCTTGATGGGCACCAAAATTTATCTCATCTTCTGATACTCCTGCCACTGCCTTCACTGTAGATTTAATAGTATTATGAAAGAGTAAAACGTTACCAGCTTCATTAGTTTTCCTAGTAACTTTAGTAACTTATGAACTCGTCAAGATAATCTTCTTGATGTCCATTTAATCCTTTTCCTCAATACCCTAATAAAGTCCAACCTCAAAAATCTGGCTTCCTTAGGACCAGGCCATTGCCGGAACACAGAAAATTCCAGGTTTTAGATACCACCCCTAAAAATAAAAAAAAACCTATGCTAACAGTCTTGCCAGCTCATTCCACATACATATACAGCACTGTTATCAAAAGTCAAACAAAGCTTATGAATAATCACTGTCATTCATTAATTCCTTTGCAAAATTCTGTCCTGCACCAAAAGCATCTATCCAGAAAAGCTTTCACCTTCGCTATGTAAGAGCTTAAACCTCTTTAAAAGTGCACTGTCAAATTCTGATTCCCACCCTTCATCCTTTTTTGGCACTTCAAACTTTTCTGGTTTTTGTTTTTGGCAAAAACCTAAAAATCTGCTGCTTTTGTTTCTTTAAACCTGCAGTGTCAACTTTTCATTGTATACTTTTGATTTAAAGCTCTTTTCCAATTCTTCTGGTCCCGTCTCTTTTGTCAAGTTCGAATATACTATTCTAATAAGCTCACTAATAAGCAACTACCCTGTAGTTCTTTTGATCACTTATCATTATGTGAGGTTTAGAGCTCTTCCATACTTCATCCTAAAAACCATTTCAACATCTTCAACAGTAATTTTCTCTAAAGGTCTCTCTCTCTCTTAAGCATATTTATTGTAGCTCTGATTAATTCAAAGGTTTCCAAATTACTTCCTCCATTGTTGCAGAATATCTTATTCCAATATTCAACTTCTACATATTCATCTTTCACATATTTACCCCTCCCTCATCTTTTCTTTCTTCAACCATTTTGCTATCCTGGATAGTTTTTCTTTTCCTTCTGATGTGTTGAGATTCCCTTTCCTTTACTCCCATCTCCTCCTGTCTACGCTTGCCACCTGCCTTTCAGACTACACTTGTTGTCCATGAACCTATTCTCTTCCAAGCCTATCAATGTCTCTTTCCCTAAAAGCTATTCCTAAATATATATTACATCTGCATACCATTTCTGTTGCCTATCATTTGTTGATATTTTTCCCTTTTCTTCAAATTCTTCTTGACTTATAAATTTGTTTCCATTTATATGTATTTATTTTCATCAGCTCTCTTTTTATCTTTTTTCTGTCCTGGATCACCTCATAAGACACTGAAATCCTTTTCTATGATGTAATCTGTACTTTCAACTATAAATATAAATTTTCATAATAAAATTTATTTGGATACTTACCTACTGATAAAGTTAGCTATATCTTTGTACCTATGAAGCGAGTCAGCATTCAAACAAAAAAATTGAATGGCTGCCTGGATGACTGTCTAGCCTTAACATCACCCTCAGCTCTAAGGCAGAAAGCTAAAATAGCATTCCCTTTACACCAGCTTAAAGAAGGGTGCTGGCAACAAATTTACTTATTAACTGCTACCAGTGCTAAATAAAAGGTTTTATTATAAATTCAGATAAAGTTTAGACATGCACCTAACGTCCAGAGAGAGACTGATATAGAGATGAAGGGGTTTCAATCTCAACACCTTACAGTGCTGGTCCTCAGCAAGATCTAAAAGTATTTGATGTAATACCGAGGAAAGTACGAACGGAATGATAACTTTGGAAGTAGACAGTGAAAAGTCTTATTATCTCTAAATAGAAAACATTGACGTCTACAAGGTTCCAGGTGCTGAAAATTCCTCTAAAATGGCACCCTCAGTAATACACAGACCACTGCTTCTGATCTCACTTATTGGGGGGAACTTTCTAACATCTCCCAGCAGTTAAGGAGATGCCTAAGTTAATGAAAGTTTATGGAATTGTGAAGTCAAGTTGATTTCCTCCTAATGGAAGAATGAGACATCTACCGAGAGCATTGGAAATTCTGAAAATCATTTGCCCTGAGGCTACATGGGCTCAACAGGAGACACTAAGCAAATCTTGAACTTGAAATTGCTCAATAGTATTCAGAGTAGATACGAGAGGCAGGCCCATGAGTCTGAATTGGGCCAAATTTAAGAAAGCATCCACTGCTCAAGTCTGAGGGCCATCAAAGAAGTAGTGATCATTTGGTTGCTCCTGTTCATCTACATGCTTCTAAGTCTAAATGAGTGCTCCTTAAATCCCACACCAAGTGCCAAACTTATGGATGTAAAGGCCCTTGAAGGCAGTTTGTTCTTCCTGAATCCCCAATTGCCAAAACACTGTCCTTCCACAGAATGAATGATGAAACCAGTATGTTGTTTCATTTCACTCAAAGCAGCAAACTTCCCACAAAGACACTGTTTCTGAACAGGAATAAACCTGCTAAGCATCCTGATGTCTTTCCACTGCCCTGACATCTAAAAAGTTTTACCAGGAGTAATGTTAACCATTCTATGTTGCATGAAAGTGTATAACATTAGTGAAACTGTTGTTGGTGTTGCATGACCAAGGGAAAAGACCAAAACCTGGACTTGGGCTTAAGAACAAAATGGGCAATTCTTGTTTACAGAGTCCCTCCTACAGTCCTGGAGCCAAAGATGGTTCTGGATTACTTACAAATTTAATGAATGTTATTTGGAAGTCGTAAACTCTTATGCTGAAAAACTGTACATTAATGAGCATGATCATCTGAAAAAATCCCTAGTGAGGCCATGTTTCCTAACAAGGAAAAGCCCTCACCATATGGAAGTTTCCTACAGGCCTGAAATTCTTCAAGAAGCATGTGCCTAGGCATCTCTGACCGACAAGCATGCATAATCAAGTATCATCCCCACATCACTAGATAAGAATGGGGATAGAGAATAAAAAAATAATGCATAGAAATTGGGCCAGAAGAAACAACAGGTCCTTGGCCTTTGGAATACTGTTGTCAGAGTTGGCCAACTTGAATCACT
This sequence comes from Macrobrachium nipponense, assembly GCF_015104395.2. NCBI lineage: Eukaryota > Metazoa > Arthropoda > Malacostraca > Decapoda > Palaemonidae > Macrobrachium > Macrobrachium nipponense. Next base: position 59,412,247 of record NC_087200.1, read on the forward strand.
GATTCAGTAGAAGTGTCTTGCTCCAAAAGTCAACACCATCCACCAATGGGCAACAAGTCCCTGACAAAACTTATAGCGGGCTGCTCACTAACCCAAACAAGAGTGCAGAGAACAGCAATACCTTCTTGTAAAAAAATCTTGAAGGAACTTGCATGACTCAGGATGTTTTGGTAAGTGATTCTGCATGTGTACCACAAGTCTGACTGTTCTTTGGAAAGGCACTAAAACCATGCTAGAAAAATGATATTGTTATAATACAATAAAGTTTCATACATACTTACCTGGCAGATATATACATAGCTAAGACTCCGTCGTCCCGACAGAAATTCAAATTTCGCGACCACTCTACCGGTAGGTCAGGTGATCTACCTGCCTGCCCTGGGCGGCAGGGACTAGGAACCATTCCCGTTTTCTATCATATTTTCTCTCTTCCACCTGTCTCCTGCGGGAGGCTGGGTGGGCCATTAATCGTATATATCTGCCAGGTAAGTATGTATGAAACTTTATTGTATTAATAACAATATCATTTTCATACAATGAACTTACTGTCAGATATATACATAGCTGATTGGCACCCTTTGGTGGAGGGTCAGAGACAGCTAATATGGAATAGACAGGTAAACAACATATGTTGTAGGTATAAAAGAAAAAACCTTGGTTCCTACCTGATAGGTGGAGACTTCGAGGCTGTAGCCCGGTAGTCTGCATCACCTCAAGACTTTGAGCGAGATATTAGATCTATGGCTAGAGTTTCTTGTGGGTCTGTCGATGGGTATAAGAACGCTTACTCGGCAGAGCCTAAAAGGACTTTGTCAATGGGTACTGGACCACTTCTATGACAACACACCTTGTGAAGGAGCATAACCAATCCCGACCACCTGATCCTAACCACCATGTTAGTATATAGAATTGTTCTGAGTTATCCCCGAACTCATAACAAACAACCCATAACTCGAAACGAAAAACTCATTCATACAAAAATTCTCAAAAAAAAATTTTAATACTCCCCTAAAAGATATCACAAGAGTTCCTTACTGAACAACAGTGACTGGCCGCCAGTGCAGCACCGAGCCCTCTTTGTCAGCAGAAATCTAGAACATATCTAGTAGAAGGTATGTACAAAATTAAGGATTGGTGTTTGCTCCCGTACCCAGTATTGTATCCGCCGATACAAATGGTCCCAGAGAAAACATTTCTCGTAGGTCCACGCGAACGTCTTTAAGATAGTGAGATGCAAAAACTGAATTGCACCTCCAATATGTCGTGTCAATGATTTTCTTTAATGACATATTCTTCTGAAAAGAGAGAGACGTCGCCACTGCTCTAACTTCATGGGCTTTTACTCTTAAAAGCGGAAGAGTCGTCAGGACAGAACTTGTGAGCATCCGTAATGACGCTCCTAATGAAGAAGGCTAATGCGTTCTTAGACATGATTCTTGTGGGGTCCTTAATCGAACACCAAAGACTTTGTCTAGAGCCTCCCATTTGTTTCTTTCTTTGTAAGAAGACTTCAAGGCTCTTACCGGGCAAAGAGACACCTCTGTTTCTTCTCCCCATACTAGACTCGATAAGCCTTTGATCTCGAATCTCTTGGGCCAGGGATTCGATGGATTTTCATTCTTCGCTAGAAACAGAGTTCTAACGAGCAAAAGGCCGAGTCTTTGTTAAAGCCGACTTCATCTTCTAGGGCATGAAGTTCGCCAACTCTTTTGGCTGTCGCCAAAGATAGGAGAAACAAGCATTTTCTTGTTATATCCCTGAACGAAGCTACGTGGGGAGGCTCAAATCTGTCAGACGAAAGGAACTTGAGAACTACGTCCAGGTTCCAGCTGGGTGGAGTTAGTTCCTTCGATTTTGTCGTTTCAAACGATCTAATCAAGTCGTGCAGATCTTTATGTCAGCAATGTCTAGGCCTCTGTTTCTAAATACTGCCGACAGCATGCTTCTGTACCTTTGATTGTCGATACAGACAAATGAGACCTCTCTCTCAAGAACAATAGGAAATCGGCGATTTCGGTTATAGAGGTACTGGAGGAGGACAACTTCTTAGACTTACCACCTTCTGAATACCTCCCACTTAGACTGATAGACTCGTCTAGTGGAAGCTCTGGGCGGGCTCTAGCGATAGCGCTTGCAGCTTCGCGAGGAAAACCCCCCTCGCTCTGACAAGTCTTTCGATAGTCGAAAAGGCAGTCAGAGCTGAGAGCGGGGGTGGTTTTGTTTTGATGAAACCTCTCGAAGTGTGGCTGTCTGAGAAGATCCATCCTTTTTGGAAGGGATCTTGGGAAGTCTACTGTCCACTCCAGCACCTCTGCAAACCAATCTTGTGCTGGCCAAAACGGGGCGGGGCTATCAGGGTCATCCTTGTCCCGTTGGACGCTACGAACTTTCTCAACACTTGTCCCAGGATTTTGAAAGGGGGGAAAGCGTACACGTCCACATGAGACCAGTCCAGCAGGAAGGCGTCGACCACGAGAGCTCTTGGGTCTTCCACCACTGAACAAAAGACTTCAAGCCTTTTGGAAAGGAAATGTGGCGATCAGATCTACGTGAGGAGTGCCCAAAGATCCCAAAGACTCTGACACACCTCTGAATGAAGAGTCCATTCTGTGTGAAGGACCTGGCTTCTCCTGCTCAGTCTGTCTGCCCTGATGTTTTCTCGTCCCCTGAACAAATCTTGTAGGAGGGCGATGTTTGCTTTGTGAGGCCCAAATTAGCAGATCTCTTGCTATCTCGTAAAGCGACACTGAGTGTGTTCCTCCCTGCTTTCGAATGTAGGACAGGGCTGTAGTGTTGTCCACATTCACTTGGACCACACTGTTCTTCACAAAGGGTTCGAAGAACTTTAGCGCTAAGTGAACTGCTAGAAGTTCTTTGCAATTTATGTGCCAGGACACCTGTGCTGCCTTCCAGGTGCCTGACACTTCTCTCGGTCCTAGTGTTGCTCCCCAACCCTTCTCCGATGCGTCGGAATACAACACTCGGCTTGGGTTCAGAACTTCCAGAGAAATTCCCTTGTTCTCTTTTAGAGGGGACAACCACCATTGCAGGTGTGGTTTCATCTCCATTGGAAGGAGAAAAACTGTCGGAGAGAAGTCCGTCTTCCAGTTCCACGATCTCCTTAGGAAAAACTGAAGAGGGCGAAGATGTAGTCTTCCTAGAGGAAAGAACTGTTCGAGCGAGGAAAGGGTGCCTAGTAGGCTTAACCATTCCCTCGCCGAAGTTCGTTCTTTCCCTAAGAAGAGAGAGACTTTTTCCAAGCCTCTCACGATTCTCTGCAGAAGGAAATACTCGAAAACCCCGAGAATCCATCTGAATCCCCAGATAGACCAAGTTCTGTCTGGGAATCAGCTGTGACTTCCGAGGTTCACGAGTAGTCCCAACGCCTTTATCAGGTCTAGGGTCAAAGAAAGGAAAGGTCCTCCAAACACTGTCTCTCTGTTCTGGCCCTGATGAGCCAATCGTCCAAATATAGAGAGATGTTGACGCCTTTGAGGTGAAGAAACCTCGCCACATTCTTCATCAGGCTTGTGAAGACCTGAGGAGCTGTGGATAGGCCGAAACACAAGGCCCTGAACTGAAAGATCCTTCCCCCCGTCATGAAACGGAGGTACTTCTTCGACGAAGGGTGAATCGGGGACATGAAAATAGGCGTCCTGGAGATCCAGCGGACACCATCCAATCTCCTTGACGTAACGCCGCAAGGACTGAGGGGCCGAAGTCCTCCATAGAGAACTTCTCCTTTCGAACGAACTTGTTCAGAGCGCTGACATCTAGAACTGGTCTCCAGCCCCCGAGGCTTTCGCAACCAGGAAAAGCCGATTGTAAAACCCCGGAGAGTTTTGCTCTAGAAACCAGTTCTATAGCTCTTTTGTCCCACATTTGATTCACCATCAGACGAAGAGTATCCATCAGTACAGGGTCCCTGTATCTGGCTGACAGTTCCCGCGGAATGGTCGTTAGTGGAGGACTGTCTTGGAAGGGGATAAGATATCCCTTTTTTCCTGATTATGGACATGGAAGAGGCGTCTGAGTTTATGAGTGACCAGGCGTCTGCAAATTCGAGAAGCCTGGCCCCCCACTGGTGTTTGGAGGCTGTCTGTCTCCCACTTTCTTTCTAAAAGGACGGAAGGACGCCTTACCTCTCCTCTCAAGACCTCTTCTCTTAGAGGTAGCTCTGGCAGAGAGGCCCTCCTCGAAAGGGCTGAACCGATAGAAGTCGGACCCGGTCCTTTCTTGTCAACAGAAACAAGGAGGTCTCTTCTTCCTTGCAGTTTGCAGGAGAAGATCCTGAGTCGGCCTTCTCAGTCAGTGATCGAGAAATGTCCTTCACTAACTGAGAAGGAAACAGGAAGTCAGACATGGGAGCGAAAACCAGGGCTGCTCTCTGTGAGGGAGAAACCGCCTTGGTTAGGAATGAACTAAAAATACTCCTCTTCTTAAGGAGTACTGCTCCGAAAAGAGAGGAGATTTCTCCCGATCCGTCTTGTACTGCCTTGTCAATACAAGCAAGAATACTGAGAATGACTTCGGGGTCAAGACCATCGAGTCATGAGCTTTCTTAGATCATCCACCCCAAGGGACCAGTCTAGGAAATTAAACACTTCCAAAATATGGAAGAGTCCCTTGAGGAGATGATCCGTCTCCGAAATAGCCCAAGACACGCGAGCTCCATTCAAAGCGTGTCTCCTTGACGAGTCAACCAAGGTTGAAAAGTCCGCTTCGGCTGCCGCTGGAAGAGAAAGGCCCATGTTCTCCCCAGTTCGGTACCAGAAACCTCTCTTGCCAGAAAGTATGGCTGGAGGCATACAGAAGGTGGTCCTGCCCAGATCCTTCTTAGACAACATCCATTTGTCTAAGGACTGAAGCGCTCTCTTCATAGAGATCGTAGGTCTCATCTCAAGACCCGACGAAGACTTAGCACAATCGCACTCGAAAACAGTGATCGAGGCGAAGGAGGAGCGGCAGGAGTTAAAGAATCTCCGTATTCTCGTAAAAGAACTTTATAGTTCGAGACTCCTTCTCTCCCACCCCTCTTCTTCGAATCTCCATTCTCCACCTTGTGGAGAATCGGCCTGAAAAACGAGAGGATCTTCATCCCGTTCTCTCTCTACTGGTGACAAAACTCCTACTAGGAGAGGGGCTCATAGAGTGAACCGACTCTCTCTCACGTCTAAAAGAAGTCTCGCGTCTGCTTGACTTCTCGTGCCTGAACAGCTCCTCGCGCTTGGCTGGCCGCCCTCTCGTTATCTGGCGCCTCGCGCTTGGCTGGCGCCTCACGCTTGGCTGGAGCGTGTAGCCTGGCTGGCATCTCGCGCCTGGCTGACGTCTCGCGCTTGTCTGGCGCCTCACGCAACTCCTCGCGCCTGGCTGGCGCCTCGCGCCTGGCCTGAATCCTCGCGCTTGGTCTGGCGCCTCGCGCTTGCCTGAATCCTCACGCCTAACTGGCGCCTCGCGCTTGGGCTGGCGCCTCAGGCCTGAGGCGTATCCTGATCTCCGAGCAACTCGCTCGGATAGATCCTGAAGTTTGTACGACTCTTCGTGCCTGGAAGACGTCCCATGTCTGGCGGACGCTTCACGTCTGGCTGGAGAAAGAAGACGAGACTTCTTAATATGGAAGTCTAGCGTCCTTCTTGCGAGGGGGATCCCTTGAAAGAACTCCAACCAAAGAGGCAATCTGCTCTTGAACTGCAAGCAAAATCTCTTGGAAGCCACCCCAGCGTCCTCTTCAATAGAAGAAGCAAGAGAACTCGAAGGAGTGCGATCATCAAATATAGCTCTAGGAGGCGTCGAAACCAGCTTAGCCTTCTTGATAGAAAGAAGGAGCTTCTCCGAGAAGCGCTCCGGGCTCGAGTCGAACGCGCGCTCTTTCCAATGCCTTTTCAGTGGCCTAGAAAGATCCGAGTCCTTCCACCCTCGTTTAGGTGAAGGAGAAACGGACCGACGAGAAACAATCTCGTAGGACGCTTCTATTTGAGCGGTCCTGAGCAGACTGTAACGAAACAGAACCTGCTGAAGGGACGCCTGACCGTTGGGGATTCCCCACAACAATCCGTACGACGTTTCGACTTTCCTACTCCTCTGGGTATGTGAGTTTGGAAGAGGTCTAGGCCTGGGAGCATCGCAGGGACGGTCAGACGCCCCTCCACAACACTGGGAACACTCACTTCACTTTGTAATTCACAATCACTAGCCTTACCTTGCATGGCCGCCATCTTTGTCTTCATTTTACGAAGAGTAGCCTTCAGATTGGCGATTTCAGAAGCCAAATCCGAATGCAAAGCCTGTGAGGATTCAGATACATAGGGAGAATCATATACATTAACAAAAGGAGAGTTAGACTCAGAAAAAGGCTCAATAGGCCTTGTACCTCACTCTTTTTTTTGTGCAGCTCGTCTAATCCTATCCCTCTCTAACTTCTTCAAGTAAGAAGTTAGAGTCTTCCATTCATTAGCATCCAACTTTTCACACTCAATACAGGTGTTAGCCAAAGAACAGTCAAACCCCCTACATTTACGACATACAGTGTGAGGATCAACCGAAGCCTTCGGTATCCTCACCTTGCAGCCTACATTCACACACACTCTCACACTAACACTTGAATCAGACATTCTATTAGAAAAATCAAAGGCAAGTCCAAATCCAGTCCGCAGTAGCGAATGCCAAAACAACGATCCAGTACGTCACCAAGAAATCCAATAAAGATGATCAATAAAGTCTTGAAAAGCAAATTCCAGTCAGGAGGTAGTAACAACAATGTTGATACCACGGCGACAGAGAAAATACGATAGAAAAACGGGAATGGTTCCTAGTCCTGCCGCCCAGGGCAGGCAGGTAGATCACCTGACCTACCGGTAGCGAGTGGCGCGAAATTTGAATTTCTGTCGGGGACGACGGAGTCTTAGCTATGTATATATCTGACAGGTAAGTTCATTGTATGAAACCAAAAAGTATGTAGGCAGACACATCATGTTATTCAGTCTACAAATGCCCAAGAACATCTCCAATTACTTATGGAGGTTGTCCCAAAAAATTACCCTTGGACCATCATTCCCTCTATATACAATCTCCTACTATAAATAAAGGTATAAGCCACACAGGAAAAATAAACAACAGAGTTTCCGCAAGATCTTTCGACGTTCAACGCTGAACGTCAAAAGATCTTGTTGGAAATTCCGTGTTATTTTTCCTTTGTGGCTTATACCTTTATTTATGGATTTATCACGTTCCAAACTTTCGTGATTCAGTTATACACAATCTCCTACTAAAAAGAGCTTATGAGAGATTTCTGCTGAAGACAAAGGAAGCTATAAGAGGGAGATTAAACCAGTGGAGGACAACCAAAAAAGAATCATAAATGTCCTTCACCGTCTCCACTGTAAAGTACTAGTCCCAAGTCTCTCGATGCATGTTAGGAGGTTGGAACTGTCCATATCCCAGAACCTGAGTCTGCACTTATCCCTGAAAGGTATAAAACAAGGCTACCAATAGATAATCCCCTATTGCCTTAACCCAAGCTGCATAATCAGACAGGAAGAGAAGGTGTTCTCATTTCTTCCAAACCGAGCGAGTATAAGCATAAGGACATTACCCTGCAGCATCAGAAATTAGTTACTTTTCCTCATGTTCCTCGCTAAATCTCCCGCTGGTGACAAACCCTAAAGCTGGCTTCACAAACCAGCTGGGTTGGCGCCTCCACCTCTCTAAGCAGCCGCGCAGAGCAAGACAACGTAGCTAAGTAAAATGGAAACAACTCGACAAGCTAGACTGAAACTCCATCAGCATGTCTGTCAGTCTCGGGTTCATTTCCCCACAGGAAAGAGAAAGAAAGCGAACCTCCCACTAAAGACAGTTAAAGGACCAATAAGCGTTTGTACTACAAGAGGTGGTCTTTGGCTCTGCTGACTTTATAGACAAAAGATGACAAGCCAAGGCAGGCCATAAAGGGAGATTGTGCGTCGAGTACAAGAAAACTCACGAAATGCTCTCTAATAGAATATATTGGTTCTCTTTTCCAATGTTTAGAGGTGCCGAAATATGCTAAGACAAGCAAGACATATTCTCTATGTGGCCTCTCCTCAACAAAATGAGGATACAACAAAGCGTAATGTTGCAACAAACGCGACCAGCTGGAACGAGTTCCTCCAACTCCATTTCAAGTTCTTCTTCCGCCAGCGGGGTGACAGGAGGAGACAGCTGCCGACAGGAGGTATATACAAAAGTGCTTAAAGGATTGCTCTTTCTCCGCAACCCTTGGCAACAGAAAGCGACACGACGATAAGAGGTGACAGCAGCCGAGTGCTGTATTGCATCCACCACGACTCAATGAAAGGAAGACAGGACTCGGTCAAGTCCACACAAGTCGACTGAGGGAAAGAACACAAGGCGCCAGAACATGGAAAAGTGGAAGGCGGTGGGAGAGGAGTTACGACTCTCCCACCTTGTCTGGAAGCGAACGTATATACTTGAAAGCATTCCTATTTGAAACTTTGTTAGAAAGCTCTGAAGCTAGAAAATAATATCTAAACTTAGAGAGAACCTTAGATTACTACAGACAGTATAGACTTGAAAGAAAAACAAAAATCGAGGCAGTAGCAAGAGATTTGCCGATAACTGAAGAGAATGCAAGCAAAGGACGAACACAAGCATTACAAAGAAAGAGGAATATGCTAGCAGACAAGAATATAGAATAACCAAAACATGAGAGCAATAAACAGTCAACTGAGTCGACATATCTAAATGTGTAAAACTTGCTACAGATACATGATCATCTCAGTAAGTCTATACCTATACTATATATTATTAATCCTATGCATGTAAACACCACAAACCAAGTGTTGAAAACGGCAGAATGCGCCTACGAAACGAGGATTAACGCTTTAACCCATTGGCCTTGCACCTACCAAAACGGTCCTTATGCGAATGCTTTAAACAAGATTCAGACCATGAAAAAAGGGCGAAGTAGGTATTGGAGGGCACAGAACTCCATCGTCTGGCAGTGGACATTACCAACTGTCGCAAGGCAGTTCTAGGCTCGGGCTATGTACAGACAAGGGCACCAACACCTTACTTCTAACAGGGAACGCGAAAAAGAGCACACACTATGAAGGGATTCGGAACATTCCCGTCACGAACTCAGTTCAACTTATATTAGAAAACTAAAAATAGGTTTAATGTTATGTTTTTCTTGAGTTTTAACTAACAAAATAGGTTTTAAGCATTTTTATATGGGTTCCAACTACAGGCGGCCCGCGGTTAACGGCGC
>NC_087200.1:59422011-59443308 GCF_015104395.2 Macrobrachium nipponense
AGAAGTGTCGGCAGGGGTCTCTCTCTCTCTCTCTCTCTCTCCACAACTGTAATGGTACGTCGGGCAAGCCTATGGTTAAAGAAGGGGTGAAAATTACACACAGACACACACAGGCCGTTTTGAAACTTTCTCACAATAGGTGATGGAAATGAGAAAGGTCAGGTGTTTACTGCCTCCCTCTTTCCCTCCCCCTCTCTCTCCAAACGGCGGGTGTAAAAAAAAAAAAAAAAAAAAAAAAAAGAGAGCTGTATGTTAATAAGTTTCCTTTAAGCCCACGGTGAGGTCCGAGAAGGCATAAACGCAGTACAGCACCAGTGATGCAAGGAGAACCCACTCTGAGGAGAAGAAATTGGTTTACTTATAATTCCTGGTTTTAGGTTGTTTGTCTCAGTCAGTGTAGAATCCAGATAATATACCAGTCTAATGGCTTTCAAATCCTAACAATACAGATGTAAACTTTTACAGGGTCCAGTGGCCGTCAAGTGCTCATAATGATGATCTCATTTGCCGGTGAAAAGGAAAACTTCTACTACACTTGACCCATCCATAGACTATACGGAAGGACCATCGGCCACAATGTGACAACACACCACTCCATTGTCATCACTCCGGAGGTGTGGAAATCATTCTTGAGTGATGTCATCGTGAGGCAGAAGAGCTAGGCGCGCTATGGACTGAATATAGAATTTAGGCCAAGAACGAACACTGGGACCTATGACGTCATTCAGCGCTGAAACGGAACTTGATAGTCAAAGGTTTGAAAGGTGTAACGGGAGGAAAACCTTAAAGTAGTTGCACTATGAAACAATTAACAGAGACGGTGGGTAGCAAGAAGGAAGAAAGAGAATATGAAAGGAGGTACAGTAAAAGGAACGAAAGGGGTTGCAGGTAGGGCCGAAGGGACGCTGCAAAGAACCTTAAGGAATGCCTCTGCGGGGCTGCTCCGATGTGAATGTCTGCAATCATTTCCCATAAGCTTTATTTCAACGAATGGGTCACTCGGGTCTAATATCAATTCTGATATCAGCTGCTTGCTGACTCTATCCTTATTTGTGTTGTTATGTATTCATTCATATATTAATATATGTCTAATGTCATTTAATATTTACTCTTGCTGACGGTCTTTGATGATTTTTCTGTGATGAAGGGCGTTCCTTAAAAAGGAATAATAAAAATAATAAACCGGGACAGACATTTTGAAACTCAGCATCATAATATATATATATATATATACTATATATATATATATATATATATATATATATATATATATATATATTATTATTATGATTATATATTGCTACTTTCAAAACGCATATATCTCCTCTGTGACTGTATAAAAATGTTATGTAGAATTGTGCAACATTTTTTCAGATTACTAGATAGCTTAGAGATAGGATGTTTTAAATGTATGTTCAGATTCCGCATAACCTAATGTAAAAGAATATATATATAACGTAGAATGTAGAAAGAGAGAGATTTTCTTTGTCCATTCGAAACTACGATTGTTTCCTTATTATGTCAGCACTGTGAGTAAAGTTGTGTAAGATTTCGAAGCTTCTAGAAAGAATTGTGCCAAAAACGTTTTGTGTCATCTCCCCAGTCCAGCTTCCGCAAGGGAGAAGAATTCATCACATCTTCGATACTCGAGGCGTTGTCAGATCTCTCTCTCTCTCTCTCTCTCTCTCTCTCTTCTCTCTCTCCATCCTTGAGATTATATTAACGTAACGTAAATTGGTAACTCATAACTTGAGAATTTCATATTTGATATTTCTTCGAGTTTATTAGTGTTAAATAGTGTTTTTTGTGGAATCTGAACAAACATTGTTGTTGTAACAGCGCCTGGTTTTTGTGAAAGTGTAAAACAAGACTGCAGCAAAGAAAGTAGTTGGTATACCAAAAAGGTAAAGTGTGTTATATTTTTATTAGTTGCAACTAATAACTAAAATTAATTAATAACGGATAGGAACAGTGGTTAACTAATAACTAATAACGGATAGGAACAGTGGTTTTAACTAATAACGGATAGGAACAGTGGTTAGCTAATACGATAGGAACAGTGGTTTAACTAATAACTAATAACAGATTGGTTACGAAGGTTTGGTAAAAACTGATGGTTACAATGTTTTGAGTGTAAAGATTTACACTTTTACATTTTGCAAATTTTTGTGTTTCGTGTTTGTTTCATTTTTTATGCATTTGTTCATTTTCTTGTTGAAGTGTGCCTTTTATTTTGATACTGTCTACATTTTTCTGTATTTTCCTTTACATTCACAATTTATTTGACTTAGTTATTTTCATTAATTAGTCGTTGCACATTTAATTAAATTGAACACTTGTGAATTAATTTACATTTACTTAGAATTCTTTTCAGTGTTTATTATTGTTTAGCACTTGTGAATTAATTTCAAATTTTCAATTATTGCCTAACACTTTTAAATTTCAATTGAATTAATTTTCTTGATTTAATTTTACTTAATTTAATTCAAGAATTAATTAAACTTTACTTTGTTTCCAAGTAACAGTAATTTTCCCTGATATTTTGTGTAATTTCACTTATAAACTTTGAGTTTAATAATAAATTTTTGTATTTAAGATTTTAAAAGTGCTTTCTTTATCTTATACCAGTATATTTGCATTTAACTATGATTATATTTATGTTAGGTAGAAACATAGAGTGGTAATTGATCTGCTTTCCTTCAATTTACTTGAAGTGACTTAGAACCAGGAAGTACTTAGATTTCTGGAAATCAGGGAAATACTTAGACTTTTAAAGTTGTTGATGGAGTGATGCCCTTTGATTAATTTAATTACTTACAAGATTACCTCACACCTGTTTTGATGAACTTAGTCTGATTTTCTGCAATATTGGTAAGTTGTTAAGGGATCACTGTTGCCTTTAGAGTATTCAGTCGATTAATACCTGTGATGAGGGTTCAGGTGTCTGGCTTTTGTGAGGTATCAGTTAATGAACGGTAAGTGTAGTAACCAGATACTTGGCATTTCGTAACATGTATTAATGGTGCCCAGAGAACCGGGAAAAGCAGATTTCTTATCACTCTAGTTATATACTGGTGGTGTTAGGGATATATTTTGTTAGGAGAGGTGCCATATAGTTTTTGTTTTGCATTTATTGTAACTTGAATTGTAAGTTGATAACTTAGAGGAAAATGGCTCAGTTCAAGGTTCAGGAATTTTTAGCAGCCCCTTCCACCCAAGTTTTATCTGACTAAGGCACAGTGGAGCGCTTTAGCAGTGGCATGTGGTGGTTATGTGTCTACTAGTATGGTAAAGGCACAAATAAGATGTATTTGCTATGGAATCATTGACAAACTCTGGGTAGAATAACTGATGAAGATGAGTTAGAATTGGCTCAAGAGTTGTTGAACGTAGCACGTGCTGATCTCATAATAAACAAGCAGAAAAGAAAGAGAAAAGTGATGCAGAGTTAGAGCTTAGAGGCATTGAAGCAGAAGAGAATTTGATTAAGCTAAAATGCTTGCTGAAAGAGAAGAAATAGACAGGGAAAAAACAAGAAAGAAGAGAAAGAGAAGAAGAGCACCAGAAGAGGAAAGAGAAAGGATAAAAGAGGAAAGAGAAATCGCAATACATGAAAGGGAAATGGAATTGATAAGAGCTAGATCCACATTACATGTAACACCGTCTAACCACCCTAACCAAGGTAATCAAGACCCTGTATTTGATGTAGTGAGAGTACAGACGTTAATCCCTAAGTTTACTGAAGAAGCTCCAGATGAGGTTTTTTTATCACTATGAGAAAGTGGCTTCAGGTATGGGATGGCCAGAGGATAAATGGTCAGTTTTTTGCTACAAAGTGTCTTGATTGGTAAGGGAGAAGTGTTTATCTAGCCTTAACAGCTGATCAATGTAAAGACTACAAGGTACTTAAACACAGTGTGCTACAAGTTTACCAGATGACCCCAGAGTACTACAATGAAAGATTCAGACATTTAAGAAAAGATGAGAAGGGAACATTCTTAGATTATGCTTACAAAGTGAGAAGGTGTTTCAAATGTTGGTTAGAAGCTGCTAAAGTTGAAACTTTTGATGAGTTAGAAGAGTTACTTGTTCTTGAACAGTATCTTAAAGGAATTCCTGAACATATAAGAGCCTATTTGAGAGAGAGAGAGAGGTGAAGAAACTTGACAAAGCTGCTACACTGAGTGAAGATTACAATATAATCAGTAGTAAACCGTAAATTACAATGTTAAGTACAGGTTCAACAACGCCCAGGTTTTAAGTCTTATCCAAATACCAGGAACAAATTTAATGGGAAACCTACAAATGATACTACAAGAGTACACAGGTAATACACCTCAGCAGCTAATGTGAAAACCTCATCCAGTTTTTCAAGACAGTTACAGAAACCTAATGTTGTCTGTTTCAAGTGTGGAAGAGTAGGACACTACAGTCAAGAGTGTTACCGGAATCAACAGCAGTCAAAGCCAGTTGGTCAAGTTGTGAAAGGTGACCAGGTGAAACAAACTACGAAGAGCAGTGTGGGAAAGAATCAGACTCCAGAGAAGAATGAAACTAAACAAGCTGAATGTTTAGCAACCGTGGAAATGTTACCTCAAGCAGTGAGTGGCTTAGCAGTGTGGGGAGGCTTTTAAGCCATATATCTATGAGGGTATGCTGTCAACTCAAGAAGGAAGTGTGCAGTACCAGTCAGGATATTACGTGATACAGGGAGTAACCATAGTGTGGTAGTACGTGGTTCTCACCCTCAGTTGGAGAAGAGTCTCACAGGAGATTCAGTTATTTTGAAGGGTATAGGAGGAGAGGAAGTAAACCCATATGCTGCTTACACCTGTCATGTGAATTGGTGACAGGGAATGTTGATTTTGCTGTAAAGGACTCACTGGCTGTGGAAGGTGACATGTTTTTCTGTGGGGAATGAAGTTTGGTGGTGTGCCATTTATTCCTTGTCCTGTAGTGGCAGACAAACCATTGAGGATTAGTCCTACGTTAGAGTTGAGGAGAATAACCCCCACCTGTTTCCTAGTTGTGTAACTACCAGAAGTATGAAGAGGACTACGACTGCAAGTGAAGAAACTGAGGACTTACACACCCAAGAAGGATCAAGTGAAGGATCTTTGTGCTTAGAAGAACTTATTCCAGGGAAGTGAAGTTTCCCATAGTGTTGACCAAGAAGAGATTTCCCAAGAAGATGAAGAAGACGACGACGATGAAGAAGAAGAACCTGATGTTCCTAAAGAGGCTCCGAGTAGTCAAAGTGTTACTGAAGACAGTAGTGAAACTACAGTAGCTGGAGTTAGCAGATATTGAGAATTCAACCCTTGAAGTTGGTCAAGTGACAAGAGAGAAGCTAATGGACTTGCAGAAGAAGGATGCATCGTTAACTGATTTGTTCTTCAGAGTTGTTGATCGAGAAGAGATGCAACAAACTCCTACCTGTTATTATCTGAAGGATGGTTTGCTGATGAGGAAGTATAGACCTACAGATAAACCAGGAGATGCTGTATGGGGCGAATATCATCAAATTTTGATTCCATATCTGTTGAGAAAGCAAGTGGTTGCAGTAGCTCATGAGTCTGGACATATGGGAATCAGGAAGACTGTGGAGAAGATCATGAAATATTTTTTCTGGCCTGGACTTCACAAAGATGTTAGCAGGTTTTGTCGTGAGTGTCATACCTGCCAGATAGCTGGAAAACCAAATGAAACCATCAAGAAAGCCCCCTTACAACCTATAGAAGTAGTTAGGAGAACCCTTTAGCAAAGTGATTATAGATATGGTTGGACTGCTGCGAAGACAAAGAAAGGAAATGAGTATTTGTAACATTAATGTGTCCTGTGACAAGATATCAGAAGAATCCCTGTTAGAAACATCTGCCAAGATAGTTGCTGAAAAACTTGTGGAGTTTTTCTCAAAGTTTGGTATACCAGAGGTAGTACAAAGTGACAGAGGAACAAACTTTACTTCAAAGTTATTCCAGGATGTGATGAATTTGTTAGGAGTGAAACAACAGTTATCCACTGCCTATCATCCAGAGACTCAAGGTGCCTTGAAAAGGTTCTACCAAACATTGAAAATATGCTGACAAAGTATTGTTCTGAGTCAGGAAGAGAATGGGATGTTGGTTTACCATTAATGTTGTTTGAAATTAGGAGTGCTTATCAAGAAAGTATGGGATGTTCACCTAATGAGATGATTTTTGGAAGAGAAGTGAGAGGATCGTTGAAGATTCTTGCAGAAAATTGGGAAGAAAATCAAGAGGAAAGCCAAGGAGAGTATGTGAAGAACTTAAGGAAAAGGTTGAAAGAGATTAGAAAATTCTCTTTAGAAAACTTGAAAATGAGTCAAGAGAAACCAAAAAGGAGATTTGATGCTAAGACTAAGCTAAGAAGTTTTAGTGTTGGTCAACAAGTGTTAGTGTTCTTACCTGTCAAGAGATTTCCCCGCACTAATAAATTTCAAGGTCCTTACAAGATAATTCAGAAGTTAAGTGATAGAACTTATGTAATTGAAACACCAGAAAGAAGAAGAAGACAAAGGAAGATACATGTGAACCTCTTTGAAACCATATTTCTCAGAAACTAAAACTGAAACGTGTCAGTAACCCAAACAACTTTATCTAACAGAAGATGATGATGGCTACGAATTGGGAGCTGCAAGCAAGATGAATAATTCTTCAATTTTGGAAAATTTGGAGGATAAACTGAAACATCTGAGTGTTGAACAAGGTGAAGACTTAAGTGAAGTAATTAGAAGTTTTCCAGAAATTTTTTCAGATGTGCCTAGACGTACTGATCTGACCAAGCATGAAATCAAGATTCAAGAAGATGGAAGACCTTTCAAACAAAGAGCCTATCGCTTATCACCGTATCATCGAGATGTTTTGAGAAGGAAGTTGAGTATTTGCTGCAACATGGATTAGCAGAACCAGTTCAAGTCACTTCAGTTCTCCATGTGTGTTAGTGAAGAAACCAGATGGTTCATTCAGGATGTGTACTGATTATAGGAAACTGAATTCTATTAGTGGTGGCTGATAATCCTTTGCCTCTTATAGATCAATTACTTGATAATATTGGTTGGGCTAGCCAAGTTTTGTTTGCCAAGATAGAACGTTGTTGAAAGGATATTATCAAATTCCCTTAGATGAGAATGCCAAGTTGCTGTCAGCTTTTATTACTCCATTTGGACTGTATCAGTATACTGTTCTGCCGTTTGGTCTGATGAATGCACCGGCAACATTTCAACAAGTGATGGATCAACTGCTAGGATCGATAGAAGGAGTAGGTGTATACCTGGATGACATCGTGATTTACTCTACAACGTGGGAAGAACATCTGAAGATTCTGAGGAAAGTTTTCAAGAAACTTCAAGAAGCAGGACTAACAGTCAACCTAGAGAAGAGTGAGTTTGGAAAGGCAACTGTGCAGTATCTTGGGTTTGAAGTTGGGAAAGGCCTTCTTGCTCCAGTAAATGCTAATGTAGAAGGTATCTGTAAGGCTACCCCACCTACTACCAGGAAACAGCTACAGAGATTTTTAGGCATGGCTGGATTCTATCGTCGTTTCTGCCCAAATTTCTCAGCCGTAGTAGCTCCCTTGACAGACTTAACTAGTCCCAAAGCTAAGTTTGTTTGGACTCCAGAGTGTCAAGAATCCTTTGAGAAGTTAAAAGCCATTTTAACTTCAAGACCAGTACTTCAAGCTCCAACTTCGACAAGAAATTTGTGATACAAGTTGATGCGTCAGACTGTGGCGTTGGAGCTGTTCTACTTCAAGAAGATGAAAATAATATTTACCATCCTGTGTGCTTCATGTCTACAAAATTGAAAAAACATCAGAAAGTATACTCAACAATCGAGAAGGAAACTTTAGCCTTAATCACTGCATTGAAAAAATTTGAAGTGTATGTGAATAGACCTAGGAATGAAGAAATTTTAGTGTTGTCTGATCACAATCCACTATCATTTATCCAGAGAATGAAAAACCATAATCAAAGACTGACCAGGTGGTCTTTGTGCCTGCAACAGTATAACTTAAGAGTGCAGCACATTAGTGGCAAAAACAATGTAGTTGCTGATTATTTATCTTGTTGCGAATCATTGGATTCAACACCGTGATAAAAACTCTCCTGGGGGGGAGGTATATTATATATTGCTACTTTCAAAATGCATATATCTCCTACTGTGACTGTATAAAATGTTATGCAGAATTGTGCAACTTTTTATCAGATTCCTAGATAGCTTAGAGATAGGATGTTTTAAATGTTTGTTCAGATTTTGCATAACATAATGTAAAAGAATATATAGTAGAATGTAGAAAGAGAGAGATTTTCTTTGTCCATTCGAAACTACGATTGTTTCCCTATTATGTCAGCACTGTGAGATTAGGGGAACTCCAAGATTTCAGTTTGCTTCCTAATCTGTCAACACGTTTGATAAGCGAGCTCGAATCTTCATTTGTGTTTTGAGAATCTGTCATCACGTAAGATAAGGGCTTCTGCTTCAGTCGATCGAGTAGAGTTCGTGTCTTTTTTTTTAACAGACTGGACTCATGCGTGTATGTCTTTGCCAAGTGCCACGTGCAGATTTCACATTTTGTATGTAAAGTTGCGTAAGATTTTGAAGCTTCAAGAAAGAATTGTGCCAAAAACGTTTTGTGTCATCTCCCCAGTCCAGCTTCCGCAAGGGAGAAGAATTTCATTACATCTTCGATACTCGAGGCGTTCAGATCTCTCTCTCTCTCTCTCTCTCTCTCTCTCTCTCGGTCTTCTCTCTCTCTCTCTCCATCCTTGAGATTATATTAACGTAACGTAAATTGGTCACTCGTACTTGAGAATATCATATTTGATATTTCTTAGAGTTTATTTAATGTTAAATAGTGTTTTTTGTGGAATCTGAACAAACATTGTTGTTGTAACGGCGCCTGGTTTTTGTGAAAGTGTAAAACAAGACTGCAGCAAAGAAAGAAGTTGGTATACCAAAAAGGTAAAGTGTTATATTTTTATTAGTTGCAACTAATAACTAATAATTAATAACGGATAGGAACAGTGGTTAACTAATAACTAATAACGGATAGGAACAATGCTAACTAATAACGGATAGGAACAGTGGTTAACTAATAAACTAACAATAACAGATGGTTATGAAGGTTTGGTAAAAACTGATGGTTACAATGTTTTGAGTGAAAAGATTTACACTTTTACACATTGCAAATTTTTGTGTTTTGTGTTTGTTTCATTTTTTATGCATTTGTTCATTTTCTTGTTGAAGTGTGCCTTTTGATTTTGATACTGTCCACATTTATCTGTATTTTCATTTACATTGACAATTTAATTGACTTAATTATTTCAATTTTTAGTCGTTGCACATTTAATTAAATTTAACACTTGTGAATTAATTTACATTTACTTAGAATTCTTTTCAAGTGTTATTATTGTTTAGCACTTGTGAATTAATTTCAAATTTTCAATTATTGCCTAACACTTTTGAATTTCAATTGAATTAATTTTCTTGAATTTTGTGATAAATTAATTTTGATTTAATTTTACTTAATTTAATTCAAGAATTAATTAAACTTTACTTTGTTCCAAGTAACAGTAATTTTCCCTGATATTGTGAATTTCACTTATAAACTTTGAGTTTAATAATAAATTATTGTATTTAAGATTTTTAAAAGTGTTTTCTTTATCTTATACCAGTATATTTGCATTTAACTATGATTATATTTATGTTAGGTAGAAACATAGAGTGGTAATTGATCTGCTTTCCTTCAATTTACTTGAAGTGACTTAGAACCAGGGAAGTACTTAGACTTCTGAAATCAGGGAAATACTTAGACTTTTAAAGTTGTTGATGGAGTGATGCCCTTTGATTAATTTAATTACTTACAAGATTACCTCACACCTGTTTTGATGAACTTAGTCTGATTTTCTGCAATATTGGTAAGTTGTTAAGGGATCACTGTTGCCCTTTAGAGTTTTCAGTCGTTTTTAATACCTGTGATGAGGGTTCAGGTGTCTGGCTTTTGTGAGGTATCAGTTAATGAACGGTAAGTGTAGTAACCAGATACTTGGCACTTCGTCACAATATACACATATTGTGACGAAGTGCCAAATATCTGATTACTACACTTATCAATCCGGAAATAGTTACCTCACAACAACCAGACACCTGAACCTTCATCACAGATAAAATACGACTGAATATTCTAAAGGCAACAGTTTTCCCATAAAAACTTATCAATCAGACAAAAATTCAGACTAAGTTTCTTAAAACAGGCGTGAGGTAATATTATATTAAATTACTCCATCAACAACTTAAAAGTGTAAGTATTTCCCTGGTACTAACTCACTTCAACAAAGCTGGTGGATAACAGCTCAATTGCCACTCTATATTTCTACCTAAACAAAATTAAATATACTGGTGAAAAATAAGAAAACACTCATAAAACTTAAAAAAAATATTATTAAACTCAAAATTTATAAGTGAAATTCACAATCTCAGGGAAATTTACTATTATTTGAAAACAACACAATCTATCAAGAAAATTAATTAATCCAAAAAATTAAGTTATTCAAGTAAAATGTAAACTATTAAGCAACAATTGAAATTTGAAAAGGATTCTAAGTAAATGCAAATTAATTCACAGGTGTTAAATTTAATTAAATATGCACTGAAAATCATTGAAAACATCTAAGTTAATCAAACAAATTGCGAATGCAAAACAAAACACACATTGTACAAGAATATTAAACTCACCACCAAAATGTGAAAAATAAGAAATGGTATGTAAAAGAATGAAAAAAAATACACTTCAGAAGAACTAAACACAGAACATAAAAATTTGCAATGTTTAAAAAAAGAAATAGTTTCGCCAAACCACTGTAAATATGTCTTTAAGTTGCAACTTGTAACTTGTAATAACACACATTACCTTGGTAAACCAATGATGTTTCTGCTGCAGCTCCAAAATTAACTATGTTATGCCCAAACTGGCGCCGTTACGATACACTTGCATAAGTAATTGATTAAATCTAAAATTGGTGAGTGACTATTATACTAAGTATAAAATCTTGACGTTAATGTAAAGTCAAAATTCTCTCAAAGGGGGGGACGAGAAGACGAGAGAGAGAGAGAGAGAGAAGAGAGAAGAGAACCAACAAACGTGAATGGTCTCTGATATCCGAATGAACAAAAATTGCTGTCATAGTATGGAAACTTCGCAGTGGACCTCATCTAAAATGGCTGGGCAAATGATTTTGGGAATGAGACAAAGCTATTATCTTAAAAATTCTCTTTCAAGCCAATAAATAGAGAGAAAGTGGAATTATAGTCATAAATGATATTTATTATTACATGTTTTAAGACAATAAAAGTCTCTTAAAACAAAAGATATGATTATAGAATTTTCTCGAATGAAGTTGATGTCATCATATCCGTGAGTGACGTCACAAATCTTTCCATTTCAAAATTTAAACTATTCACGAGCCAACAAATTCTCTTTTGACAAATCGAGAGATATAAGAGTTAATTTATCAGCCGTAATAAAATAGTTTCAATAAAAAACATCTCTACTACTTATATGAAAGGAAAGGGTATCAGACGTATGTGAAACGTTTTAGGCAGAGTCCTTCTAGAACAGTCTTACGAAAAGATGATGCAATCTTCACATGACTCGAGATGGTCAGCATCGCATGAATGTTAAAAAAAAAAAAAAAAAAAAAAAAAAAAAAAATAGAACCACGCAGCCTCAAGTGACAAAAGACAAGTCCGTCCTGGCGAACAAGCAAATTTCTCTCTCTGTTCACATTCTACGTTATTCTCAATACTTTTGTGAATTCTGCACACCACCATTATCAGAACTATTTTAATCGCAAGCAACTCTAAGCAAACTAATATGGAATCTAAAAGTATTGCAAACACTTTTACAACATTTCATAGTGACTGAGGGGTGGGGAGTTATGCGTTGTGAGAGCAACAGCATAAGAATATATATATGAACAAAACTTTGGGGTAAAAGGATTCAAATACATCGTGGATAGCCATTAGTGTTAGGCCCCAAACCATTTTCAAACTTAAATAAAGGAAACAAAACAGCTTATCCGCATATGACTTTAAATGGTTTAGCAGCGTCTAAATTCGATGCAAATGTCAGATGGTAGAATCTTCACTGATAAAACAAGATAACAGGATCAACCTTTTGAATGGAGACTGGGACTCTGACCATATAGACAATATCTTACTTAAGGGAACGATGAAGCGGATTAAGACATTTAACAGAACCAACTTCGGCTTAGCGGTGACCATAGGCATCAACTAAGGATATCTCCCACTATATATTTCGCCATAGCTACTTCTGTCATTCACCACTTGATAAGGGTGGGAGTCAGTCCACAGAAATATAGCCTTAACTTTAAACCAGAGTGTTTTTAATGTGCCTTTTAATACTTAAGATACATATATGTATATATATATATATATATATATATATATATATATATATATATATATATATATATATATATATAATATGTAAATGGGGGGATTCCCCCCCCCCCCATTATTCATAAGGTAAGCGTGACACGAAACGGAAGGCAAACCACACACAACATTACACACACAGCTTCTCTCTCTCTCTCTCGGCAATCCTCTCTCTCTCTCTCTCTCTCTCCACCTCTTTCCTCTCCATTCTAACAGGTAATGAAAATGAGAGAGTTGCATCATAACATTAACGTTTATTAACAACTAATAAATAAATCAATCAATCAAGTAATCCAGTCTTACAGACTAACTCAAAAAACCCCGTAAATGTAACATGTCTGGTCACCCACCCAAAAAAAAGTCTACACCCCTCTGGGAATTCTTTGTCCCCCGGCATTCCAGATCCGTCTGTTTCAAAGATACAGAAACACATCCCGGTAAGTACACACACAAGATTGACAGACAGAGGTTTAAATATTGGATATCATCACAAAAATGTCAAACAGATAATAAGCCACTCTTTGGCTAAAGCACTTCAACACTTACCCAAACAACCGGACACTTAAACACTGTTAATAACAAACTCCCGGCGAATGCCACGGCATCTTGCCTGTGACTTGAAGCCCTCTCAAAATCCCCCCATAGGCTTGGGTATGACACTTTTAACAGAAAGAGGCGCACACGCACATACGAACACACAGTTCGATAGCGCCTCAGTTTCACAAAGGCACTTTGAGAAGAGTTCATAAACTGTCGTGCATTGACTTGACGAACTAAGCATTTTTATCTCTCGCCACCCCGAGAATCTCATTGTCAGCTACTCTCAGGTCGTCACCTCTGCACGTTCTCCACATTCCATAGGTCACTGAGAACACATGGACAACATATTATTAATCAAAAACACTAGGCCTTACATATATATATATATATATATATATATATATATAGTTATATATATATATATATATATATATATATATATATATATATATATATACATATAAATATATATATATATATTATATATATATATATATATATATATATATATATATATATATAAAATACATATATATATATTATATATATATATATATATATATATATATATATATATATATATATATAAAACACATACGCTCACATATATAATAAGATGTAGCACGAAAGAACACGTGCTTGGGAATATCCTTAAATCCACGGTAGTAGAGGTGATTATATATGTATTGACTCTTATTAAATTTCAAAGGTACTCTTCTACTGGAAACCCCTAGAAAAAAAATATCCTCCATGAGATATACTGCACTACTGTAGGAACCTTAGTTCCTTTGCACTTTGTTGAATAGACCAAAGATTGATGACACTTATATGCTCCAAATATGCAAAGCATCAAAAAAGAAGAATCCACTCCACAGAAACTGCAACCCCATCTTGCCAAAAGGACTATATTCAGTATCGTCATGGAGCTTATCACTTTGACCAAACATTTCCCAAATACACGACAAGGAATGCAAATTGTCGACAAAAATGGTGATGTACTTGTTGCTATTGTATCGTGGAATGTAAACACTGACACTTTTCCAAACGTGCATAGAGGGAGCATCTCAAGTTCAGCCAGCAAAGAACATTATAGCTTATACTACATATCATGAAATCGACCATGCTGTGCCTGGGTGCGAGGAGCATCGTGCGGGGGAACTCCTGTTCTTGGCACTGCATGTTAATGAGTCCCGTGGCTGCCACTTCATTGGTGGCACTGCCGAACGAAAGGAGTTGGCAAGACATTTGACAGAGATCGACAGATGATAATAATACATTACTCTTTTACTTCTCTCGACCTCCACCGAGACCAGACTCTGACCTTCCTTTAGAGTCCCTGTCTGCTCAAGGCAGTAAGTTTCACTCATTCTTGGCCGTTTAGCCTTCCAGTCAACACTATTCTTTTTATGTTTACTTATATTCTGTTTAAATGATCTTTTCTAGCTTCATCACAGTTATTATCTATGGTGCATCACTATATTGCGTCAGGAAAATAAAAACCACAGTTATACAAATGAGAAAGACTATTCATCAAAATACAAAAATGATTAAAAACAGGAGATTTCGACCGTTTGCACGACTGTCCTCTTCAGGTCGTGCAAACGATCGAAAGTCCATTTTAATCATTTTTGTATTTCGATAATAATTGCAGACGTATTCATATAAGTCACTATGGAATTTTACTTATTAGCACAGTTATTGTGTTTGTGTTTTTATCAGTGCTAAGAGTATGTCTACTTATTCTTTAAAGATTTTCTTCAGTCTGTTTGAAAGTCATCCATGATCTCTTAAGAGCTAACTTTGATGCTCTCTCTCTCTCTCTCTCTCTCTCTTTCTCTCTTTCACTGTTGAGCAGCTCTAGTCCACTCTTGAATTGTTATTCTGATGTACAAATAAGACATGGAGGTTCTTGAATCTCTCAAGTGAGAGAAATTCTAATGACTTGTGTTTTTGATCTGGAAGTACTCATGTGTGCGAGAACGTTTTTTTATTCTTTTATTTCACCGTGAAGGCAGTCATTAGATTTGATTAGAACATCAGGAGAGAACTGATTAATCAATAGCACGAAATAAAAAAATAAATGTTATCTATACGCAATCGAGTCATTGCAGCAAGCTATGTAATTAGCGCGCCAAAGCCTGGGTTGGTTACTTCAAGATGGTAGCTAAATCAAAAGGAGTTTCGATTCGTCTTTTTTTTTTTTTTTTTTTTTTTTTTTTTTGTTTTTTTTTTTTTTTTTTTTTTTTTTTGACTGTTAAAAATGGCATTTTAGAGACACTTTTCCTCGTCTGCAAAACAAACAGGCCACAACGAGTAACAAAGAACAACTAACGAGGCCAGTTAAGAGAAGAGGGAAAACCCCATTACCGAACACGCCAATACAAATGTAGTACCTTCTAACTTCGAATGCCGAAGACCACATACGACAGTCAACTCCCCCGGCCGTCATATCTCCCACGCTGAGAAATAGGTAGTGGGGGAGGGGAGGGGAGGGGAGAGAGTAGGGGGTTTTACCGGAGAAAGGCCTCACACCGTCATAAGAAAACACAGAGCACAAACAGAAGCCGCCTCAGAACCACTTCGAAATTATACGGCGGCTCCGAAAGAGGCGTTTGGAGGTCCTTCTTGCAGCAGAGGCCAGACTCCAGACAACTCATCCTGACGATGATGATGAAGACGAAGACGGAGAGGCCATCTTGCCCAGGGCGACGAGAGTCAACAAACAGAACCCTGCGAGAAGAATCGAACAAACATCACATAAAGATCACACACAGACAAACAAACACACAATGTAACGACATTCAGAGATAAAAAATGGGAGGCGTAATTAGTGACTGGATTCCACTTTTTTTTTTATCTCTCTCTGTCTTCAACCTCGACTCCATTTTTTACCCCTGGTTAGAGATGACAGACTGCTCGCTTATTACAGTGTAAATGGGAGGAACAATAATCAGGTGATTCCCAAGGCTAAACAAACGCCATTCTCGGAATGAGCCGATAGCTTTACAAAACCTTACACCGTTCGGGTGAATAATGAATAGACTAGCACAGCAATGGCGCTTTCGGTCCTTGCAAGCTACTCACTAACCTCTTCCTAAATTGTGGGTTTCGTAGCGAATTTCAGTGGAAATTTGCTGTCACATTGACATCCTCCATTAACTTTGTTGTCATTCTACATGCTCAGTCAATGATGGCGGTGAAACTCGGTTTCACATCCTTTAGGAACAAATTGGGAACAAAGAAGCAACCCGACCTTGTAGGATATCTTCCGCACTTGAAATGATGCGACAACTAATGAGCCATATCTCGCCGTTTTTCCATTCCATGATTTACTATGCATAGGTAGCGCAGCGTTTTATGGTTTGTGCATGAAGTCCAACCCCCTGCCAGCAGTAACTGGCTAAATCTACGCTAGCACACACTACAGACATACACACACACACACACACACACACACACACGAATTTAAGCAATATTTGTGTTTAACAATAAATATCAGTTGCGAATTGACGGGGGTGGGGACCCTCCCTGGTCACGTGACACCTCCCCCCCCCAAATCCCCACATAGATATGGATAACAGAACATTGTTTTCTTTCAATAAATCACTATTAAACAGCAAAATTTGCTTAGTTAATGATTATTTCAACAACAAGTGTACAACAACAAAAACAACGACAACTTGTATGTGGTGCATACATATATAAATATTTATATACATGTACCGTATATGTGTACGTGCTACACACAGACAGACAGAAAGACACACACACACACACACACACACACACACATATATATATATATATAATCCTATGTGGTACCCAATGAAAGATTACTAGATCCGCCACAGAAATAAACACCATTATGTGTTCAGAGTACTTAATGAATACCTATATGATCAAACACCACCTCAAATGAAGCGCTGCTCTTCATCATCTACACTAGAGATGAAGGTATCAAAGTGACAATTTCGGAATGTTGTTCTCCTTCCTGGACACAGCAGCTGCCTGGATCTTTATCCTCTGGAAGTCATTACTTCGGGTGACGATTTCCATTTCTCAAAAAATGGTCATTACGATTTAGGTTTTCACTGTAAACGACCGTGTCATGTTTAGCCATCTTTCCCGAGCTCTGTTCCCGCTGAGCGCCTCAGTGGCGTGGTCGGTATGGTGTTGGCGTACCACCTCGGTGGTCGCGAGTTCGATTCTCAGGCATTCCATTGAGGTGTGAGAGATGTGTATTTCTGGTGATAGAAATTCACTCTCGACGTGGTTCGGAAGTCACGTAAAGCCGTTGGTCCCGTTGCTGAATAACCACTGGTTCCATGCAACGTAAAAACACCATGCAAACAAACAACCGAATAAAAATCTGTTCCTGCTTGTGGTTTTAGTTTTCTGTAAAAGAAAACGACTGAGATGGCTACTTGTCTGTCCTTCCCCCCTCAGATCTTATAAGCTATTGAGGCTAGAGGGCTTCAAACTTGTACGTTGATCATCCACCGTCCAATCATCAAATATAACAAATTGCAGCCTTCTAGCCTCAGCAGTTTTTATTTTATTTAAGGTTAAAGATAGCCATGATCGTTCATCTGGCACCGCCAAGTCCAATTACGGAGGCGTCGCCAACGCACCTTCAATGGACCGCATCTGGGGAGCAACTGAGCTCTCCCCGGCCGTAGCTGAGCGTTTCATACAGTAGCACATCGAGTTTCTTACAGCAATATACGCTGTGCAGAAACTCGAAAGGGCCGAAGAAAAAAAAAAACTTTTTTTTTTTTTTTTACGTTGTTTGCAAATGGTCCCAAAGAAGTAGGGGCGTGTTACCCACATTACATGTCACACAACCAAGTAACTGAAGTCCTTCGTCCCTTTTATTCTCAAACTGCGAAGTGGTTTTCCCGTCAGCGCAATTGATTTTGAAGGACGCGGCTCTAGTTTTCTTTTCTACTTAGATTGCTGAGTATGTTTGTAAATATTCATTTTTTTTTTACTTTATTTTTATTTATTTATATGTTACTTTCTTTCCTTAGTTTTCTCCTTTTCAAAATCTGAGCTTTTTATCTTATGACTGCCTGTAAGTCATTGGTCATGAAGTATGTTCCAGAAAATATATTGCCCATTTTGTGAATACAATATAATTACTTAAATGAAAGAGGGTACACGGTTACTTTTTACTTCATCAAGAAATGTGAACATTTTGAAAAGCATACCCATGAAAATGGCTTAGTGTTGTCAGCAACGTGGAGATGCGAAGGTAAGTGAATAAGGCTGTACCCGAGTGATGGATCACTCCACAAAGCTACCGAAGTAGGCTACACTGATCTCCTTTTATGTCATTAGGGACATCGCCAATGCCGCATAGTATATGCTTCTCCTAAATATAGCCAAGATGTTAAATGCCAGAATCAACAGTGGTACTGTCACGCAGATGTAAACGTTGGTTCGGTATGGCATGATCATCCTTCAATTTTCTTGCATTTGCAGGGCAACAATTAAGCAATTCATGCCTGAGGTTTATTGCCTAATCGCTTTGTTGAAAACGAACCTCATACACATTTGCTTATCTGGTGCTTATATGGTCACTTCTTCAGATGTTCACCCACTTCCTACACATCTAGGAGTTTAGGGAAACGGCAAAAGCTAACCTTTTCTCAAACACTGTCCCTTCCTGTGTTACAGCAGCATCCATAAATAGAACATATCACCAAGGCAGTAAGGTAATGAATTCCAAAAAACCTCATGAAATTCGTGAAAACTCGTCTAGCTGTTGCCTCATACAAGGGAAGAAGGTACTAGCTTGCCTAGCGGCTACCGATGAGGGCACCATGTGACGTCATGCGCGGGAGAGTTGAAGAATCGACCTCCGCGCAACTCACCTTATCTTCTTACATCTCACTCAGTATACTCAATAACCTCATACTTCGGTCAATGGCATGGCGCACATGCTTTCCATTATTTCCTTAACCCGTAAGGAGATATGGTCAGACAGTCATAGAATCAGAAACACTTCGAGTCACCGGTGGCCGGAAATAGTCACAGGAAGAAATTCGGAATGCTTGTTTGGGGTTATTACCTTTATGATGTTTACAGTCTTTTGTTTATGTTTTTACGATAATCCTCAACGGGCTGGTACTAAAAACACGCCACATAGGTGGATAGTACACGGATACATACCGGGTTAAAACCGTTGGGGGTCACTATCTAGGAAAGATTAATGTGACTTTTTCATGTGACTGTTTTACCTGGATTCGTGTCCCCATAACCGTTGGGGTAGAAAGACCTAATATGACTGGGCTAGAATCACGTGTCATCAGTAGAAAATTCTATCCATATGTTATGTCTGCTACCAAATCATGAAAGGTCATTGAAGCAAGAATGATATCACAAGAGAAGACCTTCACAGAAAATACAAATTAAGTTTAAAAATAAAAGCAAATAACTCTAAAACTAGCGTGCTCTCAAATAACAGGAAGGAATCAGTGAATATTCTAATGCATAAAAGGACAGGACATCGCTTGTAAAGACAAACCAAAGCATTGGAAACAAGAGGGCTACACTTTTGTTGGGAAGGTGTCACATGAAAATACAGCACTTGACCAGTTTATCATCACCTCGGAAAACTCGACATAATGATTATGGTTCTTCGCGTTTCCCTTCTTGCCAGACAATTCGCATCCACAGAAGCACTGATGCCTCTCTCTCTCTCTCTCTCTCTCTCTCTCTCTCTGCGATATTGTTCCTTATACTTGAAGGTTTAGTATAATCGGATTTAATTTCTACGCTAAATCAGCGTTTTCTAAAAATAAATCAGATGGTTTCTACAACAATTGGCTCATCAAATATCAGCTCACTTTAGATTATTCCCAACTCTCGAACAAGCTGTTCTATTTAAACCATTTTATCGTTTTTTTCGCTTACTCCGGGAGTAGCCCTACAACCTACTTTGTTGTTGTTCTTATTGGGTGGTTAGGAAAGGTCTATGGAAGAGCCCAAAAAGGTCTGAAAAGAAGTGTTTTGCGTTGAGTTAAAGATACAAGAATTTTAGGATAGGATATTTATGATTTGTTTATTGGGATGAAAATGTAAAAAGTAAATAATGGGCATGCTAAACAGTACAGAAAAATTATTTCTGATAAAATATAGTGTATTTATTTTCATTTTCGTTGGTGAAACAGTGCGCTATTTGACCGTAGATTTTAGCACGTTTTAATCTGCGTTAAGTTATGAATATAATTTTTACGACTTATGAGTGAGGGGAAAATCTTGCATGCATTTCGAGTAAGCTGGAGGTCGGATCACGCTTTGTTTTGAGTTGATATGATGTCATAGACTTCATCGCATAGTGGTAGTGTGACCAAAATATCAATATAGGTTTGATGGATTCACAATTCCTAACTACATGTAGCTTTTTATATGATGGTCATTTACATATGTTCCTCCTCCCAGCAAGGACCATTGCAGTCTCCGTGAGGATATCAATTACAGGAAAGACGAAGATTCTCAGTGCCTCACTTTCGGAAGGGGCGCCATGAGTATAATGCCTCCAACTCCTTGCAGAAAGAAGAAACAGATAGAAAAAGAAACCCACAAGATTATTGAGGGTGACTTGTTTACTTGTAATTATTTACGCAGTATTTTCGTTAATTTTCGAGCACTTTCAGACCCTAGCTGTGGCCCTCTCTCAAGAGATGTGTAGGTGGTCAGACTGGGTTAAGGGCCTTAACCCAGTCTGATCACCTACACATCTCTTGAGAGAGGGCCACAGATAGGGCGTGAAACTACTCGAGTGTTAATAATGAATACCATGTCAGTAATTATAAGTAAACAAGTTATACTCAATAATCTTATGGATTTCTTTTTCTATCTTCAAAAGAAAACTGAAAGAAGGTTTTGCTTGGACGAAACAGATAACCAACAAAGTATAGGATTAAGTTACATACTCAGAAGGGAATTGTGACGCCCTCCAATCCGGTGCATTGAATCCACCAACACAACTCGAAGAACGTCTGCAGCATCATAGAAACCAAGATGGGCGAAATCAACAAACGCAGAAAAAATTGTCCCAAGTTGGCCCCCCTGATGCATATACTCTGTTATTTGTTTGCGTCTTATGAACAGATTGTAAGGCCTCTTCTAACAGTCGAGGAATGCTACAACTATTTTCATCCTTTATCTAGTATCCAACATTGACAACCGCAGGCCGAAACCCGCAGGACAATGGATTTCCTCTTTTCCCTTTAAGTCTTGCAAAATCATTACTGGGTATGGAAGGTGGCAG
>NC_087200.1:59443808-59460978 GCF_015104395.2 Macrobrachium nipponense
CTGCCACCTTCCATACCCAGTAATGATTTTGCAAGACTTAAGGGAAAAGAGGAAATCCATCGTCCTGCGGGTTTCAGCCTGCGGTTGTTAAAGAGACTAGAGGGAATGTTGGATACTAGATAAAGGAAGAAAATAGTTGTAGCATTCCTCGACTGTTAGAAGAGGCCTTACAATCTGTTCATAAGACGTAAACAAATAACAGAGTATATGCATCAGGGGGGCCAACTTGAGACAATTTTTTCTGCGTTTGTTGATTTCGCCCACCTTGGTTTCTATGATGCTGCTGCAGACGTTCTTCGAGTTGTGTTGGTGTATTCAATGCACCGGATGGAGGCCGTCACAATTCCCTTCTGAGTATGTAACTTAATCCTATACTTGTTGGTTATCTGTTTCGTCCAAGCAAAACCTTCTTTCAGTTTTCTTTTGAAGATAGAAAAGAAACCCATAAGATTATTGAGTATAACTTGTTTACTTGTAATTGACTTGACCATTGGCATTTCATTATTAACACTCGAGTAGTTTCACGCCCTATCTTGTGGCCTTCTCTCAAGAGATGTGTAGGTGATCAGACTGGGTTAAGGCCCTTAACCCAGTCTGACCACCTACACATCTCTTGAGAGAGGCCCACAGATAGGGTCTGAAAGTACTCGACTGTTAACGAAGATACTGCGTAAATAATTACAGGTGAACAAGTCATACTCAATAATCTTGTGGGTTTCTTTTTCTATCTGTTTCTTCTTTCTGCAAGGAGTTGGAGGCATTATACTCATGGCGCCCCTTCAAAAAGTGAGGCACTGAGATTCTTCGTCTTTCCTGTAATTGATATCCTCACGGAGACTGCAATGGTCCTTGCTGGGAGGAGGAACATATGTAAATGACCATCATATAAAAAGCTACATGTAGTTAGGAATTGTGAATCCATCAAACCTATATTGATATTTTGGTCACACTACCACTATGCGATGAAGTCTATGACATCATATCAACTCAAAACAAGGCGTGATCCGACTTCCAGCTTACTCGAAACGCATGCAAGATTTTCCCCTCACTCATAAGTCGTAAAAATTATATTCATAACTTAACACAAATTAAAACGTGCTAAAATCTACGGTCAAATAGTGCACTGTTTCAACAACGAAAATTAAAATAAATACGCTATATTTTATCAGAAATAATTTTTCTGTACTGTTTAGCATGCCCATTATTTACTTTTTACATTTTCATCACAATAAATAAATCATAAATATCCTATCCTAAAATTCCTGTATCTTTAACTCAACGCAAAACACTTCTTTTCAGACCTTTTTGGGCTCTTCTATAGACCTTTCCTAACCACCCAATAAGAAGAACAACAAAGTAGGTTGTAGGCCTACTCCCCGAGTAAGCGAAAAAACCGATAAAATGGTTTACATAGAACATCTTGTTCGAGAGTTGGAAATAATCTAAAGTGAGTTGATATTTGATGAGCCAATTGTTGTAGAAACCATCTGATTTATTTTTAGAAAACGCTGATTTAGCGTAGAAATTAAATCCGACTATACTAAACCTTCAAGTATAAGGAATAATATCGCAGAGAGAGAGAGAGAGAGAGAGAGAGAGAGAGGCATCAGTGCTTCTGTGGATGCGAATTGTCTGGCAAGAAGGGAAACGCGAAGAACCACAATTATGTCGAGTTTTCCGAGGTGATGATAAACTGGTCGAGTGCTGTATTTTCATGTGACACCTTCCCAACAAAAGTGTAGCCCTCTTATGTTTCCAATGCTTTGGCTTGTCTTTACAAGCGATGTCCTGTCCTTTTATGCATTAGAATATTCACTTATTCCTTCCTGTTATTTGAGAGCACGCCAGTTTTAGAGTTATTTGCTTTTATTTTTAAACTGAATTTGTATTTTCTGTGAAGGTCTTCTCTTGTGATATCATTCTTGCTTCAATGACCTTTCATGATTAGGTAGCAGACATAACATATAGATAGAATTTTCTACTGATGACACGTGATTCTAGCCCAGTCATATCAGATCTTTCTACCCCAAGGGTTATGGGGACACGAATCCAGGTAAAACAGTCACATGAAAAAGTCACATTAATCTTTCCTAGATAGTGACCCCCAACGGTGTTAACCCGGTATGTATCCGTGTACTATCCACCTATGTGGCGTGTTTAGTACCAGCCCGTTGGGGATTACCGTAAAAAACATAAACAAAAGACTGTAAACATCATAAAGGTAAAAACCCCAAACAAGCATTCCGAATTTCTTCCTGTGACTATTTCCGGCCACCGGGGACTCGAATTGTTTCTGATTCTATGACTGTCTGACCATATCTCCTTACGGGTTAAGGAAATAATGGAAAGCATGTGCCCCATGCCATTGACCGAAGTATGAGGTTATTGAGTATACTGAGTGAGATGTAAGAAGATAAGGTGAGTTGCGCGGAGGTCGATTCTTCAACTCTCCCGCGCATGACGTCACATGGTGCCCTCATCGGTAGCCGCTAGGCAAGCTAGTACCTTCTTCCCTTGTATGAGGCAACAGCTAGACGAGTTTTCACGAATTTCATGAGGTTTTTGGAATTCATTACCTTACTGCCTTGGTGATATGTTCTATTTATGGATGCTGCTGTAACACAGGAAGGGACAGTGTTTGAGAAAAGGTTAGCTTTTGCAGTTTCCCTAAACTCCTAGATGTGTAGGAAGTGGGTGAACATCTGAAGAAGTGACCATATAAGCACCAGATAAGCAAATGTGTATGAGGTTCGTTTTCAACAAAGCGATTAGGCAATAAACCTCAGGCATGAATTGCTTAATTGTTGCCCTGCAAATGCAAGAAAATTGAAGGATGATCATGCCATACCGAACCAACGTTTACATCTGCATGACAGTACCACTGTTGATTCTGGCATTTAACATCTTGGCTAGGAGAAGCATATACTATGCGGCATTGGCGATGTCCCTAATGACATAAAAGGAGATCAGTGTAGCCTACTTCGGTAGCTTTGTGGAGTGATCCATCACTCGGGTACAGCCTTATTCACTTACCTTCGCATCTCCACGTTGCTGACAACACTACTATGAGATTCAGGGCCTCTGTAACACGGTTTTTTCGCAATAACTTTTTATCTATGCATTTCATAAATATAACGCTTATTCAGAATACATATTATATCAACACATAAATTTTGAGTGTATTCTGCACTACGTAGGTTGAATAAATTTGGTACTTATAATGTTAAAGTGACCTATTTTGAAGACGGGCCAACTTACTCAGAGAAAAGGTTTCGAACGCACACGTTACGTAACTTATGACAGCATTTCTTCCCTCTCTCGATGGATGATTGGCTATACGTAACGAAGGCTAAACCTCTGGCAACAATGACATACAAATTTAAATACAAGCAAAGCAGTACACCTTTATGAACTCTGGAACCTCTCCACTGATAATTGTCATAATGAACAAACCAACAAAATATGTTAATAAATACAAAAACACTTCGATTATTAGTCTAACTCCCAAAATAAGTTTCCAAAGAAATTACAGTCTACTTTATAGGTCACAATCAGATTGACAAGATGTAGGGAATAGTTGGTAATTATCAAAAACACAGCAGATAAGCTTGATTTGATAACTGCTATATCCAATGTCAAGCAATTTTTATTTATTGGCTATCTACCTATTTACTGAAAAAAAATAGCCGGTACCGTATATTGGCTTTAAACCTTCACCAATAATTATCGTCAGAATGGTGACTTCATGAGGCTCCACCCACTTTCGCCTCGTTATAATTCAGGATAACACTGAAGGCTACCATGGGCATTGTTGGATCAGAAAATTTAACTTCTGGCTATAAAAACTAATTTCTCGAGTAATTGTAAGAAGTGCTAAATGATCCTCAAGGATCCCAGCAGTTGGCCTAAACGTTTAATTCATGTATATTACCGCTATACTGTTGCGGCACTACTGCTACAGTAGTATTACTACGCTAGCACTGATACCCCACCCACATCTATGTATCGTTCCGCCATTCATAAAGTCTTTGGGTTTCAGAGCCGATGGAATTTCTGTCTGGTGGATGGGCGGGGCAACATTTAGTCAAAAGGTGTTTGTTTACCTTGCTTACGTAATGAATGTTTTTCGACTCTTGGCTCGTAATCATTGGCCATGGCGTCGGGCTAGACCATTTTTACTCTATATTAAAACTATCGGGTTTAGGTTATTGATAATGCTGACAAAATTTGTGTGTGGTTGTAAAATATACATATGTCAACTTTCTGCTACATCCGATGCTTTGACAAGGAGCAAAGTCCAAAAAACCGTGTTACAGAGACCCTGAATCTCATAGTAAGCCATTTTCATGGGTATATACTTTTCAAAATGTTCACATTTCTTGATGAAGTAAAAAGTAACCGTGTACCCTCTTTCATTTAAGTAATTATATTGTATTCAAAATGGGCAAAATATTTCTGGAACATACTTCATGACCAATGACTTACAGGCAGTCAAAAGATAAAAAGCTCAGATTTTGAAAAAAGGAGAAAACTAAGGAAAGAAAGTAACTATATAAATAAAAATAAAGTAAAAAATGAATATTTACAAACATACTCAGCAATCTAAGTAGAAAAGAAAACTAGAGCCGCGTCCTTCAAAATCAATTGCGCTGACGGGAAAACCACTTCGCAGTTTGATAATAAAAGTCGACGAAGGACTTCAGTTACTTGGTTGTGTGACACGTAATGTGGGTAACACGCCCCTACTTCTTTGGGACCATTTGCAAACAAGTAAAAAAAAGTTTCTTCGGCCCTTTCGAGTTTTCTGCACAGCGTATATTGCTGTAAGAAACTCGATGTGCTACAGTATGAAACGCTCAGCTACGGCCGGGGAGAGCTCAGTTGCTCCCCAGATGCGGTCCAGTGAAGGTGCGTTGGCGACGCCTCCGTAATTGGACTTGGCGGTGCCAGACGAACGATCATGGCTATCTTTAACCTTAAAATAAAATAAAAACTACTGAGGCTAGAAGGCTGCAATTTGGTATGTTTGATGATTGGACGGTGGATGATCAACATACCAGTTTGAAGCCCTCTAGCCTCAATAGCTTATAAGATCTGAGGGGGGAAGGACAGACAAGTAGCCATCTCAGTCGTTTTCTTTTACAGAAAACTAAAACCATTAGCGGGAACAGATTTTTATTTGTTTGTTTGTTGGCATGGTGTTTTTACGTTGCATGGAACCAGCGGTTATTCAGCAACGGGACTAACGGCTTTACGTGACTTCTGAACCACGTCGAGAGTGAATTTCTATCACCAGAAATACACATATCTCACACCTCAATGGAATGCCTGAGAATCGAACTCGTGACCACCGAGATGGTACGCCAACACCATACCCACCACGCCACTGAGGCGCTCAGCGGGAACAGAGCTCGGGAAAGATGGCTAAACATGACACGGTCGTTTACAGTGAAAACCTAAATCGTAATGACCATTTTTTGAGAAATGGAAATCGTCACCCGAAGTAATCATTTCCAGAGGATAAAGATCCAGGCAGCTGTGTCCAGGAAGGAGAACAACATTCCGAAAATGTCACTTTGATACCTTCATCTCTAGGTGTAGATGATGAAAAGCAACGCTTCATTTGAGGTGGTGTTTGATCATATAGGTATTCATTAAGTACTCTGAACACATATTGGTGTTTATTTCTGTGGCGGATCAGTAATCTTTCATTGGGGACCACATAGGATTATATATACTATATATAATATGTATATATATATATATATATATATATATATATATATATATATATATATATATATATATGTATATATATGTGTGTGCGTGTGTATGTGTGTCTGTCTGTCTGTGTGTAGCACGTACACATATACGGTACATGTATATAAATATTTATATATGTATGCACCACATACAAGTTGTCGTTGTTTTTGTTGTTGTACACTTGTTGTTGAAATAATTATTAACTAGGCAAATTTTGCTGCTTGATAGTGATTTATTGAAAGAAAACAATGTTTTCTGTTATCCATATCTATGTGGGGATTTGGGGGAGGGAGGTGTCACGTGACCAGGAGGTCCCACCCCCGTCAATTCGCAACTGATATTTATTGTTAAACACAAATATTGCTTAAATTCGTGTGTGTGTGTGTGTGTGTCTGTGTATGTGTGTGCGAGCGTAGATTTAGCCAGTTACTGCTGGCAGGGGGTTGGACTTCATGCACAAACCATAAAACGCTGCGCTACCTATGCATAGTAAATCATGCAATGGAAAAACGGCGAGATATGGCTCATTAGTTGTCGCATCATTTCAAGTGCGGAAGATATCCTACAAGGTCGGGTTGCTTCTTTGTTCCCAATTTGTTCCTAAAGGATGTGAAACCGAGTTTTTACCGCCATTATTGACTGACCATGTAGAATGACAACAAAGTTAATGGAGGATGTCATTGTGACAGCAAATTTCCACTGAAATTCGCTACGAAACCCACAATTTAGGAAGAGGTTAGTGAGTAGCTTGCAAGGACCGAAAGCGCCATTGCTGTGCTAGTCTATTCATTATTCACCCGAACGGTGTAAGGTTTTGTAAAGCTATCGGCTCATTCCGAGAATGGCGTTTGTTTAGCCTTGGGAATCACCTGATTTATTGTTCCTCCCATTTACACTGTAATAAGCGAGCAGTCTGTCATCTCTAACCAGGGGTAAAAAATGGAGTCGAGGTTGAAGACAGAGAGAGATAAAAAAAAAAGTGGAATCCAGTCACTAATTACGCCTCCCATTTTTTATCTCTGAATGTCGTTACATTGTGTGGTTTGTTTGTCTGTGTGTGATCTTTATGTGATGTTTGTTCGCATTCTTCTGCAGGGGTTCTGTTTGTTGACTCTCGTCGCCCTGGGCAAGATGGCCTCTCCGTCTTCGTCTTCATCATCATCGTCAGGATGAGTTGTCTGGAGTCTGGCCTCTGCTGCAAGAAGGACCTCCAAACGCCTCTTTCGGAGCCGCCGTATAATTTCGAAGTGGTTCTGAGGCGGCTTCTGTTTGTGCTCTGTTTTCTTATGACGTGTGAGGCCTTTCTCCGGTAACCCCCTACACCTCCCCCCTCCCCTCCCCTCCCCCACTACCTATTTCTCAGCGTGGGAGATATGACGGCCGGGGGAGTTGGACTGTCGTATGTGGTCTTCGGCATTCGAAGTTAGAAGGTACTACATTTGTATTGGCGTGTTCGGTAATGGGGTTTTCCCTCTTCTCTTAACTGGCCTCGTTAGTTGTTCTTTGTTACTCGTTGTGGCCGGGTTTTGGCAGACGAGGAAAAGTGTCTCTAAAATGCCATTTTTAACAGTCAAAAAAAAAAAAAAAAAAAAAGGACGAATCGAAACTCCTTTTGATTTAGCTGCCATCTTGAAGTAACCAACCCAGGGCTTTGGCGCGCTAATTACATAGCTTGCTGCAATGACTCGATTGCGTATAGATAACATTTATTTTTTTATTTCGTGCTATTGATTAATCAGTTCTCTCCTGATGTTCTAATCAAATCTAATGACTGCCTTCACGGTGAAATAAAAGAATAAAAAAACGTTCTCGCACACATGAGTACTTCCAGATCAAAAACACAAGTCATTAGAATTTCTCTCACTTGAGAGATTCAAGAACCTCCATGTCTTATTTGTACATCAGAATAACAATTCAAGAGTGGACTAGAGCTGCTCAACAGTGAAAGAGAGAGAGAGAGAGAGAGAGAGAGAGAGAGAGAGAGAGAGAGAGAGAGAGAGAGAGCATCAAAGTTAGCTCTTAAGAGATCATGGATGACTTTAAAACAGACTGAAGAAAATCTTTAAAGAATAAGTAGACATACTCTTAGCACTGATAAAAACACAAACACAATAACTGTGCTAATAAGTAAAATTCCATAGTGACTTATATGAATACGTCTGCAATTATTATCGAAATACAAAAATGATTAAAATGGACTTTCGACCGTTTGCACGACCTGAAGAGGACAGTCGTGCAAACGGTCGAAATCTCCTGTTTTTAATCATTTTTGTATTTTGATGAATAGTCTTTCTCATTTGTATAACTGTGGATTTATTTCCTGACGCAATATAGTGATGCACCATAGATAATAACTGTGATGAAGCTAGAAAAGATCATTTAAACAGAATATAAGTAAACATAAAAAGAATAGTGTTGACTGGAAGGCTAAACGGCCAAGAATGAGTGAACTACTGCCTTGATCAGACAGGGACTCTAAAGGAAGGTCAGAGTCTGGTCTCGGTGGAGGTCGAGAGAAGTAAAAGAGTAATGTATTATTATCATCTGTCGATCTCTGTCAAATGTCTTCCAACTCCTTTCGTTCGGCAGTGCCACCAAATGAAGTGGCAGCCACGGGACTCATTAACATGCAGTGCCAAGAACAGGAGTTCCCCCGCACGATGCTCCTCGCACCCAGGCACAGCATGGTCGATTTCATGATATGTAGTATAAGCTATAATGTTCTTTGCTGGCTGAACTTGAGATGCTTCCTCTATGCACGTTTGGAAAAGTGTCAGTGTTTACATTCCACGATACAATAGCAACAAGTACATCACCATTTTTGTCGACAATTTGCATTCCTTGTCGTGTATTTGGGAAATGTTTGGTCAAAGTGATAAGCTCCATGACGATACTGAATATAGTCCTTTTGGCAAGATGGGGTTGCAGTTTCTGTGAGTGGATTCTTCTTTTTTGATGCTTTGCATATTTGGAGCATATAAGTGTCATCAATCTTTGGTCTATTCAACAAAGTGCAAAGGAACTAAGGTTCCTACAGTAGTGCAGTATATCTCATGGAGGATATTTTTTTTCTAGGGGTTTCCAGTAGAAGAGTACCTTTGAAATTTAATAAGAGTCAATACATATATACTCACCTCTCTACCGTGGATTTAAGGATATTCCCAAGCACGTGTTCTTTCGTGCTACATCTTATATATATGTGAGCGTAGTGTATAATATATATATATATATATATATATATATTATATATATATATATATATATAATATAGTATATATATATATATATATATATATATTTATATATATATATATATATAAAGGCCTAGTGTTTTTGATTAATAATATGTTGTCCATGTGTTCTCAGTGACCTATGGAATGTGGAGAACAGTGTAGAGGTGACGACCTGAGAGTAGGCTGACAATGAGATTCTCGGGGTGGCGTGAGATAAAAATGCTTAGTTCGTCAAGTCAATGCACGACAGTTTATGAACTCTTCTCAAAGTGCCTTTGTGAAACTGAGGCGCTATCGAACTGTGTGTTCGTATGTGCGTGTGCGCCTCTTTCTGTTAAAAGTGTCATACCCAAGCCTATGGGGGATTTTGAGAGGGCTTCAAGTCACAGGCAAGATGCCGTGATTCGCCGGGAGTTTGTTATTAACAGTGTTTAAGTGTCCGGTTGTTTGGGTAAGTGTTGAAGTGCTTTTTGTGATGATATCCAATATTTAAACCTCTGTCTGTCAATCTTGTGTGTGTACTTACCAGGATGTGTTCTGTATCTTTGAAACAGACGGATCTGGAATGCCGGGGGACAAAGAATTCCCAGAGGGGTGTAGACTTTTTTGGGTGACCAGACATGTTACATTTACGGGTTTTTTTGAGTTAGTCTGTAAGACTGGATTACTTGATTGATTGATTTATTTATTAGTTGTTAATAAACGTTAATGTTATGATGCAACTCTCTCATTTTCATTACCTGTTAGAATGGAGAGGAAAGAGGTGGAGAGAGAGAGAGAGAGAGAGAGAGGGCTTGCCGAGATAGAGAGAGAGAGAAGCTGTGTGTGTAATGTTGTGTGTGGTTTGCCTTCCGTTTCGTGTCACGTTTACCTTATGAATAATGGGGGGGGGGGAAATCCCCCCATTTACATATATATATATATATATATATATATATATATATATATATATATATATATATATATATATATATACACATATATGTATCTTAAGTATAAAAGGCACATTAAAACACTCTGGTTTAAAGTTAAGGACTATATTTCTGTGGACTGACTCCCACCCTTATCAAGTGGTGAATGACAGAAGTAGCTATGGCGAAATATATAGTGGGAGATATCCTTAGTTGATGCCTATGGTCACCGCTAAGCCGAAGTTGGTTCTGTTAAATGTCTTAATCCGCTTCATCGTTCCCTTAAGTAAGATATTGTCTATATGGTCAGAGTCCCAGTCTCCATTCAAAAGGTTGATCCTGTTATCTTGTTTTATCAGTGAAGATTCTACCATCTGACATTTGCATCGAATTTAGACGCTGCTAACCATTTAAAGTCATATGCGGATAAGCTGTTTTTGTTTCCTTTATTTAAGTTTGAAAATGGTTTGGGGCCTAACACTAATGGCTATCCACGATGTATTTGAATCCTTTTACCCCAAAGTTTTGTTCATATATATATTCTTATGCTGTTGCTCTCACAACGCATAACTTCCCCTCAGTCACTATGAAATGTTGTAAAAGTGTTTGCAATATTTTTAGATTCCATATTAGTTTGCTTAGAGTTTGCTTGCGATTAATATGTTCTGATAATGTGTGTGCAGAATTCACAAAAGTATTGAGAATAACGTAGAATGTGAACAGAGAGAGAAATTTGCTTGTTCGCCAGGACGGACTTGTCTTTTGTCACTTGAGGCTGCGTGGTTCTATTTTTTTTTTTTTTTTTTTTTATTTATTTAACATTCATGCGATGCTGACCATCTCGAGTCATGTGAAGATTGCATCATCTTTCGTAAGACTGTTCTAGAAGGACTCTGCCTAAAACGTTTCACATACGTCTGATACCTTTCATTTCATATAAGTAGTTAGAGATGTTTTTTATTGAAACTATTTTATTACGGCTGATAAATT
Organism: Macrobrachium nipponense; assembly: GCF_015104395.2. NCBI lineage: Eukaryota > Metazoa > Arthropoda > Malacostraca > Decapoda > Palaemonidae > Macrobrachium > Macrobrachium nipponense. Next base: position 59,454,706 of record NC_087200.1, read on the forward strand.
AACTCTTATATCTCTCGATTTGTCAAAAGAGAATTTGTTGGCTCGTGAATAGTTTAAATTTTGAAATGGAAAGATTTGTGACGTCTCTCAGGATATGATGACATCAACTTCATTCGAAAAAAATCTGTAATCATATCTTTTGTTTTAAGAGACTTTTATTGTCTTAAATCATGTAATAATAAATATAATTTATGAATATAATTCAACTCTATTTATTGGCTTGAAAGAGAATTTTTAAGATATTAGCTGTGTCTCATTCCCAAAATCATTTGCCCAGTCATTTTAGATGAGGTCCATTGCGAAGTTTCCATACTATGAGAGCAATTTTTGTTCATTCGGATATCAGAGACCATTCACGTTTGTTGGTCTTCTCTCTCTCTCTCTCTCTCTCTCTCTCTCTCTCTCTCTCTCTCTCTCTCTCTCTCCCCGTATGAGAGAATTTTGATTTTACATTAAAGATTTTATACTTAGTGTTCAATCACCAATTTTAGATTTAATCAATTACTTAGTGCTTATTTGTGAAATCTGGACATACAGAGTTGTGTAAGTGTATCGTAACGGCGCCAATTTGGAATAATATAGTGAATTTTGAAGCTGCAGCAGAAACATCATTGGTTCACCAAGGTAATGTGTGTTATTACAAGTTACAAGTTGCAACTTAAAGACATATTTACAGTGGCGGACGAAACCTATTTCTTTTTTTTACACATTGCAAATTTTTATGTTCTGTGTTTAGTTCTTCTGAAGTGTATTTTTTTTTTCATTCTTTTACATATCATTTCTTATTTTTCACATTTTGGTGGTGAGTTTAATATTCTTGTACATTGTGTGTTTTGTTTTGCATTCGCAATTTGTTTGATTAACTTTGATGTTTTCAGTGATTTTCAGTGCATATTTAATTAAATTTAACACCTGTGAATTAATTTGCATTTACTTAGAATCCTTTTCAAATTTCAATTGTTGCTTAATAGTTTACATTTTACTTGAATAATTTAATTTTTTGGATTAATTAATTTTCTTGATAGAATTAGTTTTGATTTAATTTTACTTAATAATTAATTCAAGAATTAATTAAACTTTGTGTTGTTTTCAAATAACAGTAAATTTCCCTGAGATTGTGAATTTCACTTATAAATTTTGAGTTTAATAATATTTTTTTTTTAAAGTTTTATGAGTGTTTTCTTATTTTTCACCAGTATATTTAATTTTGTTTAGGTAGAAATATAGAGTGGCAATTGAGCTGTTTTCCTCCAGCTTTGTTGAAGTGAGTTAGAACCAGGGAAATACTTACACTTTTAAGTTGTTGATGGAGTAATTTAATATAAAATTACCTCACGCCTGTTTTAAGAAACTTAGTCTGAATTTTTGTATGATTGATAAGTTTTTATGGGATAACTGTTGCCTTTAGAATATTCAGTCGTATTTTATCTGTGATGAAGGTTTAGGTGTCTGGTTGTTGCGAGGTAATTATTTCCGGATTGATAAGTGTAGTAATCAGATATTTGGCACTTCGTCACAATATATATATATATATATATATATATATATATATATATATATATATATATATATATATTATATATTGCTACTTTCAAAATGCATGTCTCCCCTCTTTGAAATGTCATGTAGATTGTGTAACATTTTTTCAGATTCCTAGATAGCTTAGAATAGGATGTTTTAAATGTGTGTTCAGATTTCGCATTACATGTTGTAAAAGAATATATATTAACGTAGAACGTAAAAAGAGAGAGACTTTCTTTGTCTGTTCGAAACTACGAATGTTTAACTTTTATGTCAACACTGTAAGATTAGAGGGTCTGCGAGATCCGTTTGCTTTCCTAAATCTGTCAACGCGTTTTGATAAGTGATCTCAAATCTTCATTTGTGTTTTGGAGAATCTGTCATCGTACGTGATAAGACTTCTCATTCGTGTCGATCGAGTAGAGTACGTGTCTTTTTTTTAACAGACTGGACTCGTACGCATATGTTTTTGCCGAGTCCCACGTGGGGATTACACATTTCTTTTTGAAGATTGCATCAGATTTCGAAGATTCTAGAAGAGTTTTTGTCTCATCATCTGCCCAATACCAGTTTTCCGTAAGGAAGAAGATTTCATTAGATCATAGAACCTCGAGGCGGTTAGATCGCGCTCTCTCTCTCTCTCTCTCTCTCTCTCTCTCTCTCTCTCTCTCTCTCTCTCGACATCTTTGAGATTATATTAACGTAACGTAAATTGGTCACTCGTAATTAGAATTTCATATTTGATATGCTTAGATTTTATTAGTGTTATTTAGTTTCTTTTTGTGAATCTGAAACAAACATTATTTCGTAACGGCGCCTGTTTTTTGTGAAAGTGTGATATACAAGCTGCAGCAAGAGAAAGAAAGAAGTTGTATACCAAAAAAGGTAAAGTGTTATATTTTTATTAGTTGCAACTAATAATGGATAGGGAGTGTGGTTAACTAATAATTGATAGGAACTGTGGTTAACTAATAACAGGTGGTTATGAAGGTTTGGTAAAAACTGTAGGTTATAATGTTTTGAGTGAAAAAGATTTACACTTTTACACATTGCTGATTTTTTTTTGTGTTTGTGTTTGTTCCACTGTTTGTGCACTTGTTCATTTTTCTTATTGAAGTGTGTCTTTTGATTTTATATTTTCATTTAAACATCACAATTTAATTGACTTAGTTATTTTCATTGCTTAATCATTGCACATTTAATTAAATTTAACATTTGTGAATTAATTTGCATTTACTTAGAATTCTTTTCAAGTTTTGTTGTTGTTTAGCACTTGTGAATTATTTTCAAATTTTCAATTATTGCCCAACACTTTTGAATTTCAATTGAATTAATTTTCTTGAATTTTATGATAAATTAATTTGATTTAATTTTACTTAATTTGATTCAAGAATTAATTAAACTTTACTTTGTTTTCAAGTAACAGTAATTTTCCCTATTGAATTTCTAAATTTTGTGAAAATTTTTTCACTTTATAAATTTTGAGTTTAATAATAAATTTTGTATTTAAAATTTTTATAAGTATTTTCATTTATAACCAGTATATTTGAATTTAATTATGATTATATTTATGTTAGGTAGAAACATAGAGTGGTAATTGATTTGCTTTCCTTCAATTTACTTGAAGTGACTTAGAACCAGGGAAGTACTTAGACTTCTGAAATCAGGGAAATACTTAGATTTTAATGTTGTTGATGGAGTGATGCCCTTTGATTAATTTAATTACTTACAAGATTACCTCACACCTGTTTTGATGAACTTAGTCTGATTTTCTGCAATACTGGTAAGTGTTAAGGGATCACTGTTGCCTTTAGAGTATTCGTCGTTTAAAACGTGTTATGAGGGTTCAGGTGTCTGGTTTCTTTTGTGAGGTAACATTAAATGAATAGTAAAGTGTAGTAACCAGATACTTGGCACTTCGTAACAATATATATATATATATATATATGTGTGTGTGTGTGTGTGTGTGTGTGTGTGTGTGTGTGTGTGCACGTTTAATCATAAAAACAGGAAAAGGTAAAAACTAGGCAAATCAACAATAAAAATTTCGTCTAATTACCAAGTCATGGGCATAGCAACTATATATATATATATATATATCTATATATATATATATATATATATATATATATATATATATATGTATATATATCCTATATACATATATTATATACATATATATATATATATATGTATATATAGGTATATATGTATATGTATAATATATATATATATATATATATATATATATATATATATTATGATGCTGAGTTTCAAAATGCCTGTCCAGATTTATTATTTTTATTTTTCCTTTCTAAGGAACACCCTTCATCACAGAAAAATCATCAAAGACCGTCAGCAAGAGTAAACATTAAATGACATTAGACATATATTAATATATGAATGAATACATAACAACACAAATAACGATGAGTCAGCAAACAGCTGATATCAGAATTGATATTAGACCCGAGTGACCCATTCGTTGAAATAAAGCTTATGGGAAATGATTGCAGACATTCACATCGGAGCAGCCCGGCAGAGGCATTCCTTAAGGTTCTTTGCAGCGTCCCTTCGGCCCCTAGCTGCAACCCCTTTCGTTCCTTTTACTGTATCTCCTTTCATATTCTCTTTCTTCCTCCTTGCTATCCACCCACTCTGTCAATTGTTTCATAGTGCAACTACTTTGAGGTTTTCCTCCCGTTACACCTTTCAAACCTTTGACAATCAAGTTCCGTTTCAGCGCTGAATGACGTCATAGGTCCCAGTGTTCGTTCTTGGCCTAAATTCTATATTCAGTCCATAGCGTGCCTACTATGAGATTCAGGGCCTCTGTAACACGGTTTTTTCGCAATAACTTTTTATCTATGCATTTCATAAATATAACGCTTATTCAGAATACACATTATATCTACACATAAATTTTGACTGTATTCTGCATTACATAGGTTGAATAAATTTGGTACTTACAATGTAAAAGTGACTTTTTTTGAAGACGGGCCAACTTACTCAGAGAAAAGGTTTCGAACGCACTCGTTACGTAACTTATGACAGCATTTCTTTCCCTCTTTCTCGATGGATGATTGGCTATACGTATACCTCTGGCAACAATGACAAACAAATTTAAATACAAGCAAAGCAGCACACCTTTATGAACTCTGAACCTCTCAACTGATAATTATCATGATGAACAAACCAACAAAATATGTTAATAAATACAAAAACACTTCGATTATTAGTCTAACTCCCAAAATAAGTTTCCTAAGAAATTACAGTCTGCTTTACAGGTCACAATCAGATTGACAAGATGTAGGGAATAGATGGTAATTTTCAAAAACATAGTAGACAAGCTTGATTTGATAACTGCTATATCAATGTCATGCAATTTTTATTTATTGGCTATCTACCTATTTACTGAAAAAAAAATAGCCGGTACCGTATTTTGGCTTTAAACCTTCACCAATAATTATCGTCAGAATGATAACTTCATGGGGCTCCACCCACTTTGGCCTCGTTATAATTCAGGATAACACTGAAGGCTATCATGGGCATTGTTGGATTAGAAAATTTAACTTCTGGCTATAAAAACTCATTTCTCGAGTAGTTGTAAGAAGTGCTAAATGATCCTCAGGGATCCCAGCAGTTGGCCTAAAAGTTTAATTCATGTATGTTACTGCTATACTGTTGCGGCACTACTGCTACAGTAGTATTACTACGCTAGCACAGATACCCCACCCACATCTATGTATCGTTCCGCCATTCATAAAGTCTGGGTTTCAGAGCCGATGGAACAAGGTGAATGGGTTTCAGTCTAGTGGATGGGCGGCGCAACATTTCGTCAAAAGGTGTTTACTTTGCTTACGTAATGAATGTTTTTCGACTCTTGGCTCGTAATCATTGGCCATGGCGTCGGCTAGATAATTTTTACTCTATAAAAATTAAAACTATCGAGTTTAGGTTATTGATAATGCTGACAAAATTTGTTTGTGGTTGTAAAATATACATATGTCAACTTTCAGCTACATCCGATGCTTTGACAAGGAGCAATGTCCAAAAAGCCGTGTTACAGAGGCCCTGAATCTCATAGTAGCTCTTCTGCCTCACGATGACATCACTCAAGAATGATTTCCACACCTCCGGAGTGATGACAATGGAGTGGTGTGTTGTCACATTGTGACCGTTGGTCCTTCCGTATAGTCTATGGATGGGTCAAGTGTAGTAGAAGTTTTCCTTTTCACCGGCAAATGAGATCATCATTATGAGCACTTGACGGCCACTGGACCCTGTAAAAGTTTACATCTGTATTGTTCGGATTTGAAAGCCATTAGACCGGTATATTATCTGGATTCTACACTAACTGAGTCAAACAACCTAAAACCAGGAATTATAAGTAAACCACTTTCTTCTCCTCAGAGTAGGTTCTCTTTGCATCACTGGTGCTGTACTGCGTTTATGCCTTCTCAGACCTCACCGTGGGCTTAAAGGAAACTTATTAACATACAGCTCTCTCTCATTTTTTTTTTTTTTTTTTTTTACACCCGCCGTTTGGAGAGAGAGAAAGGGAGGGAAAGAGGGAGGCAGTAAACACCTGACCTTTCCTCATTTCCATCACCTATTGTGAGAAAGTTTCAAAACGGCCTGTGTGTGTCTGTGTGTAATTTTCACCCCTTCTTTAACCATAGGCTTGCCCGACGTCACCCATCACAGTTGTGAGAGAGAGAGAGAGAGAGAGACACCCCTGCCGACACTTCT
>NC_087200.1:59461478-59508978 GCF_015104395.2 Macrobrachium nipponense
TAAAAAAAAAAAGAGCGATTCCCAGTCTTTTTATCCACTTGGAGGAAGGAGGGCGGGGGAGTAAATGACAGTCTGATATACATATTGGCAGAAGGAAAGGAGTCGGAGTCTTGGAGTTATTCTCTCTCTCTCTCTCTCTCTCTCTCTCTCTCTCTCTCTCTCTCTCTCTCTCTCTCTCTCTCTCTCTCTCTCTGTTGTTATTGGCTGTAGGTATACATTTTTATGGTAAAATGTTTAAGATGACTTTGAAATGATATGAATTATATAACCTCAAAGATTAATACAGTAATAGGTTAGTAATTTTAGGTATATTTGAAGTAGGATGTTATTTAAGGTATACATTTGGTATCTGAACTTTCAAGATAGGCAGTTATTTGCATTTTTAGTGGTGGTTCTAACTATTCACTGGTTTTAACTATTCACGGGGTGTCTGGTACACATATCCGCGAATACGGGGGGAACACTGTAGCGTACTTTGGTACAATGATTGAAATACAAGACAAATGGATGTTGTTATTCAATTTGGTTGTACTTAGAAAAAAAAGAATTTTTCTCGTTCGGTTGTTCATGGCTGTACACATTTACGCAACAAGTATAACGTTAAAACCAAACTTTAATCATTCTCTTTTTAATGTTTTTGAACTTTTGTAACTAGAAGATGGGATAAAGCTAGGCTATTGTAATTTGGTCTCATAAAATTGGATTATCGTAAGACGAATTATCGTAACTTGAACACTACAGCTACCTGTACACTGTATAAAACCATGTTATATCATTACATACTCTAAACACCCAAAGGATTAAAGCTAGGCTTTTTTTCACTTTACAGTATTTATAATACTATAATGTAGTGTACAGTAAATTCTGTAGTACTATACAGCATAAATATAATTTTACTTGTTGCGCCATTGCTGGATTACGGTGTCGTTTGACTGGTCTAGGGCGCTGTTAACTGGTCTAGTATTCTGAAAGAAGGGGTGCGGCAGCCATAGGTTTTAAAATCGCTTAGCATCGGCGGCCAGGAACAGAGCCCCAGCTGCTAACCGAGGGCCGCCTGTGTTATCCAGCATAGACATGAGCACTCTTAAAATCCTTTATATCATAGTCTTAGAACAGGTGCTAGATACTCTCCAACTCAACCTAAAGGCAGTTCCTGGGTTATGTCGAGGCTTCTGGTCCTATTCTGTGATGTAATCTTAGAAACAGCATAACCCGAGACATAATGAAAATCGTAAGGAAACCATGCTTTTAATCTTTTTGGTGTCGCGAAGACCATGTAACTTGTATTTTGGTTGAGCTCTTCATCAAAAAACCTCAAAATTTTTACCACTTTGCCATTTTGGAGCCATATTAAAGTTCCAGTCTTCTGTTAGACTTGCAATGTAAACCTGGAACATGCACATTAACCTGGGAAATGTTTATATTTTTTGTGAATATATTTGAAGAGCAACATAACTTCAGAACAATGTAAGCTAAATCTGGGGACTACCAGTACTCTACAATATAACCCAGCTAAAACTGATTGTACATTCCGTTTGCAGTCTTAGCTGCTAACCTATGGTACAGGTATTTTCCTACTTATGATGGGGTTAGGTTCCGAAAAACCTGTCGTTAGTTGAAAAAATCGTATCTTTAATATAGCCTAGCCTACACTTAAGTTAATCAGTACCATATATACACATATATGGAAGATTAGCCTACACTACACAGTATACCTATACTACATGTACGGCAGAGTAATTATTAATATCAGGTAATGCGGGTGGTTTAGTGTAGGTTGACTTATGATGATTAAGTATAAAAAGAAATTTAATAATAAGAACAAGAATCAGACTGTAGTGTAAAGGGTACTCACCAAGATTCGGTCCGTTGTCGGCATACGTGAACAGTGTCAGGGTGTTCAAGGGTACATATAACTAAAAATCGGAAGAGGAGGAGGATGATAAAGCAGCAGGATCATCAATTCGCTCCTCTTCAGATAGAAATTCTTCTTCTGTTAGTTCAGGCATTTCGAGGAAACAACTGTTCCAAGACGTACAGGATCGAGTCTCAAGTGAGGGGGTAGGGCCGGGGGGAGGTGAAGGCACTGGAGTCGTTCTCTTGAAGAAGTAATCCATTGTAGGTTGCACAGTGCATTTTTTCGCTCTTCATAAATTAATCAATAACATGCAACATTGTCTTGATGAGCCCTCTGAACTTTGGCTAACTGTTTCTCGTCCCCATCCATTTCACTTAAAAGTTTCAGTCCTTGTTCAAATAAACCAAATGCCTCTGCCAGTCTTTTTGTTGTAAACGTTCGCTCCAGCTCTTCTTTTATTTCTTCTTTGTCTTCTGCTTTTTTTTTCTCTCTTCTGCAAGTTCAATTAAATCCTCTGCCGTTAGCTCTACATCTTGCACATCTATAAGTTCTTGGATATCTTCCTCATCAATTTCTAAATCTAAACTTTTCCCAAGTATCAAGATCTTTTTATTGATTTCCACCTCTTTTTCATTCTGATCGAAACCTATAAAAGAGTTCACAAACACTTTTAGCAGATTTTTCCAGACCCCATTCATACACTCTTTCTTTACCTCTTTCCATCCCCTTCCAATGTTCATAATGGAGTTCAAAACTCTAAATTCTTTCCAGAAAGTTCTGAGATCTTTCTCCTCATTATCCATAGCCTGAGCAGCTTGTGCAAACGTGTTCCGAAGATAATATGCCTTGAACGTAGCCACAGCATCCTGATCCATGGGTGGTATGAGAGAAGTTGTGTTTGGTGGCAGAAACACTAACTTTTACATTCTCGTTAATATCTCCGATGTGCTGAGGGTGGCCAGGAGCATTGTCGGGAATCAGAAGAACTTTGAAGGGGGTGTTATTTTTGCTACAATAATCTTTCACTTCTGGAATGAAGCAGTGAACGAACCAGTCTTCTAACAGCACTGCATTCATCCACGCTTTTTTCTTATGACGGTAATGCACAGGAAGTGTATGCTTGTCAATGTATTTTAATGCCCTCGGATTTTCTGAGTGATAAATCATAAAGGGTTTAAGTTTATACCCAGCCACATTTCGCCCAAGCAGAAGAGTCAATCGATCCTTGTATGCCTTAAACCCAGGCATTGTTGCTTCTTTGTTGATGTAGGACTGTTGTGGCGTACGCTTCCAATAAAGTCCGTTTTCGTCGACATTAAAGATTTGTTCTGGCAAGTACCCTTCATTAACGATGATCTTGTGCAAAGCATCCTTAAACTTAGCTGCTCCATCGGCATCAGCGCTTGCTGCTTCACTGCTAATTTTCACACTGTGAAAATTATGGCGGTTCTTGAAACAACGAAATATCCAGCAGTTGCTGCAAAACTTTTGTTGTGGTTATCATCATACTTCTTCTTCAGTTCTTCAAAAAGCATGCAAGCCTTTGTCTGAATGGTCAAGAGGGTGAGTGGCATACCTCTTGTATTTGGTCCTCCATCCATGTTACCAGTAACTGCTCCATTTCTTCCAAAGGCCCTGTCCTCTTCTTTGGTATAACTGTTGAATGAACAGACACGGATGCCTTTACAGCATCCATTACAACTTTCCTGTCCTTTAGGATGGTGGATACCGTCGATTGGGATAAACGTTCATCACGTGCGATAACCATGACTGCCTTTCGCCTTTATGCTGGTTAATTATCTTCAATTTCTGCTCCAAAGTGATGGACTGCCTCTTCTTTTTTGCACTACCAGCAGGAGACCTATTTGGTTGTTTGGCAGACATAATTTTTTTTTTTTTAGTGTACTTTATAAACGCACAAAAATCACAAACGAACACTTACCTAATCTTACTTGGCTCTAGGGCCTACATATCGTACAGCGTAGTACGCTGCTGCCTGCGGCCGTTGTGCACAAAATTTAAAAATACTACGTATTTTCAACTTTTTTTTCTGTATTAATTGCTAACCCCATCGTAACATCAGCTTATCGTAAGACGAATTATTGTAACTTGAACACATCCTGTACTGTATACCTCAATATCTCAACTATAACAAATCAACCCATACTCATATTCAAACTTGAGTTAGACACACTCCTGGATGCCATACCAGATGATCCATGGTAATGCCACCAGTCACTTCATTGACCCTCATCAGGAACAGTGAACTTAATCCAGAAGTCTCAACGTTATTGCTCTCAGTAATTGAAGTTGGTAGTATTGTAAATCCACATGGCAGAGTATTGATCAGGTAATCCTCCACTTCTGGATGAGGTGAAACCAATCATGAGGTAATTTCTCTCTCTCTCTCTCTCTCTCTCTCTCTCTCTCTCTCTCTCTCTCTCTCTCTCTCTATTAGATATGCTACCAGAACACAACATTCAACAAATAAATCACCTGCCAACAGGAAATGATAATACTATAGACCTAGTATTCAGGAATGAGGTGAATTATGTTAAATAAATAATGGTGTATATTACGAGTATTTCAGACCATAATGTCATAGAATTAACAATCCATTCCAAAGCAAGTGAAAACAGAGATAAACAAGAGATGAAAAAGTGGGAAGGATATGGAAAATACAATTTCTAGAGTAAGAATATAAAATGGTCAGAAATAAATGAAGAATTAAAGATTTGGAAAACAAATTTCTAAGTAGTGATATACAGGTAAATTTGGGTATATTATATAAAATATTGGAGAAAATAGTGGATAAGTATATGCCAAAGAAGAAAAGTAAACATCAGTCATGCATACCAAGAGACAGAAGGATCTTGTTCCAGAAAATCAGAAAGTGGGAAAAAGGTCTTGCAAAAGAAAAGAATGCATGGAAAGTGTTGGAAGACTAAGATAGAAAATGCAGAACAAAAGATTATACAATCAAAAGAAAAGGAAAAACAGGCCTTGAAAGAAAAGACCCTAGTAAATATCAAACAAAACCGCAAACTAATGTACTCATATGCGAAAAAGATGAATAAGAGAAGAATTGAAATAGGCCTAATAAATGAAGGGAGATTAACGAATGAAAAAAAAGAAATATGCAACTTATTAGCAGAAAGATATAACAATTTACCTATGGAATTGCTAATGAAGATAATGATACAGAAATAAGTGATGAAAATAGTGAATGTTTATCAGACAGATATTAATGAAGCCGATATTGTGCAGGCTATAAATGAAATTGAAAATGGAACAGCAGCTGGACCAAATGGTGTCCCTGCCATTTTGTTAAAGAAAGTAGTTCATTCTATCGCAAAACTGCTTGCAATATTATTAAGGCAAAGTGTAGATACAGGCAAGATTTATGATTAGCATAAATTAGCAAATATTACCCCTACTTTCAAAAGTGGATCAAGACTAAAGGGAAGTAATTATAGGCCTGTGAGTCTAACATCACATATTGTGAAAGTGTATGAAAGGGTAATGAAGAAAAATATGAAAAATTTAATTAAAAATAATTTGTTTAATATAGGACAACATGGTTTTGTACCCAGAAAAAAATACACAAACCCAGCTGTTAATCCGCTGTGAGAACATATATAAAAATGTGATAAATGTAAAAGAAACAGATGTGGTTTACCTAGACTTTGCAAAAGCTTTTAACAAGGTAGACCATAATATATTAGCAAAAAAAATTGGTAAACATAATATAGTGGACAAAGTTGGAAGATGGGTAAAAGAATTTTTACACACAGAAAACAGATATTTATTGCAAACGGTGAGAAATCGGATGAAGATAAGGTAATATCCGGTGTGTCACAAGGTATGGTGTTAGCTGCATTGCTGTTTGTTATTATGATTGCAGACAGAGTAATGGTAAGGACTTGGTAGTGAGTAGTTTTGCCGATGACACAAAAACAAGTAGAGAAATTACTTGTGATAAAGATAGGAACTCGCTACAAAGAGACCTTAAAAAAATATATGAATGGGCAGAGGTAAATAAGATGGTATTTAACTCTGATAAATTTGAATCAATAAATTATGGAGATAAAGAAGGTAAGCTATTTGCATATAGGGGACCTAATAACGAGACAATCACTAATAAGGAAGCAGTTAAAGACCTTGGTGTGATGTTGAAAAGGAACATGTTATGCAATGATCAAATTGCAATACTATTGGCAAAATGCAAAGCAAAAATGGGAAAGTTGTTACGGCATTACGGCACTTCAAAATAAGAAAAGCCAAACACATTATTATACTTTATAATGCATTATAAAACGTATGTATGTAGTCCACTTGAATATTGCAATATGATGTGGTACCCACACAACCAAAAGGATATTGCACAAATAGAGAGTGTACAAAGGCCCTTTACAGCTAGAATAGAAGAAGTTAAGGATCTTGACTACTGGAAAAGATTACAATTTTCAAAATTATATAGTCTAGAAAGGAGAAGAGAATGCTACATGATAATACAGGCATAGAAACGGATAGAAGGAATTGCTGAAAACTTATGGAGCTAAAAATATCAGAAAGAGCAAGCAGAGGTAGATTAATAGTGCCCAAAACTATACTAGGAAAACTAAGGAAAGCTCACAGGACATTAATCCACTACACACCAGCATCAACAATGCAGCGTCTATTCAATGTGTTGCCAGCTCATCTGAGGAACATATCAGGAGTGAGTGTAGATGTGTTTAAGAATAAGCTCGACAAATATCTAAGCTGCACTCCAGACCATCCAAGACAGGAAGATGCAAAATATACCAGAAGATGCATTAGCAATTCTTTGGTAGGCATTAGAGGTGCCTCACACTGAAGGACCTGGGGAAACCTGAACAAGCTGTAAAGGCCTGTCCACACGATTGGGCCTGATCAGCGGACTTCCCCTCTAACAGGCACACTTGACGGGCAAACCGTCAAATTGCCTGATGGCTTGAACTTCGACCCTGGCAGGCTTATGTTAACCATATACATTTTTTTTTTTTTACGGAGCCATTATTTGCACCATATTCTCTTCTTTTTCATAACACACAAAACAATTATCATGCTACACTATCTTCTTTGCGGTAGGCACCATGTTTATCGTACTGCATTGAACACACTACTGGCATCGTTGGGCATGCCCACCTCTCCATCGCCTCACCCGTGTGGACAACATTCACGGGTAAGCCCACCAGAATTTGCCCTTCAACCCCTGAGCATGTCGATCAGGCCTGCTCATGTGGACAGGCCTTAAGGTTCTCTCTCTCTCTTCTCTCTCCTCTCTCTCTCTCTCTCTCTCTCGTCTCCTCTCTCTCTCTCTCTCTCTCTCACAGCACATTAGGGAAGTAATTTTAACACCTACTAAATTAGATACCTTGGTAACCTTACATGAAAGCAGTGTCCCATGTGGCTAGTATTATTGACAAGACATTACACTTCATAATGCCTACAGATGAGCCTATGTTGGTAGTCTCACATGTAGAAAAAGGTTGAAGAGTTATGTCATCTGGATTTATTGTGAGGCAATGAGGGGCCCAACTTTCATGTGATAGTGAATTTGGCAAGGGGTGTGGCACTCGAATGACGATGGTATACTGTGCTGTGGTTCTGAAAGAAGATGGGGCACCTGGATGACCTGATGGTGATGGATGTGAAAGGGGTGCGGAGGGGACAGCAAAAGAAATACTCTGAAGCTTGGTGACATTGTCCCCAGGAGTTTAAAGGGACCCTACCAAGGTACCACCTAACTATTCCCTGCCATAACTGAGATGGCCAGAAAAGTGATGATATCATGTCATCTGTGACATTGCTAAACCTGGTCATGACAGGAGTGCTGTCATCTCTGTTTTGATGACAATCAGCATTCTGGTTACCTTTGGCAGTAGCATCAACCTCGTTAGACAAGGTTCAACATCCAGGATCACTTCCTATCATCTTCCAACCACTCACAGTTGACATCCTTCAGAATGTCCTCTTAGATTTTTGTGACACATTGATGGAATCCATCAACCTCAAACCTTAGAAAACTGTCAGTAGCATCCTCCCCAGGATAAAGTCTTTACCAGTCATGCTCCATGTAGGAGCAGAGATATTCCAAGTGAGAGCCCAGTTAAGGATTGCTAAGTTCAGGGAGGTAATAGTCAATTCTGAAGTCCATCCCCCATGAGTATTCAAGACAAGTCCTTTTTGCTCATTCTCGACTACTAGCTTCACTTGATATGTGGGAATCACTATCAGTAACACCTCTTCACAGCTACAGTATCCTGACCCGTTGGTTTAAGATTAGATGTTGTATTAGGGAGGAAAAAAAAAAGGGCACTATAAAGTTCTCCTCCACAGCCAACTCGTCCTGGGCAGGAAACACAGGTACATTGTCGAGAAGTTGCGAGTGCCTTTGCCTGAATCTCAAGGAATGAAAGTAAATTATGGTAATTGTAGGTACAATCAAGTTGAAGGCTCTGAAGGTTGGTTCTTCCTGTTCCAACTTTGCTATGGGATAACTGTAAGGCTTTGGGCGTTACAGAAGAAGGCATCAATTAGTTTGGATGGAGTTTTTAGGTATGGTGGATGAAATCATCTATTGGATCTCACATGCACAACTTAGTTTCAACCAAGAGACTATTTCATCTACCATACCTAAATTCTTCATCCAAAACTAATTAATGCCTCCTTCTGAAACACCCAAAGCTTTGTCATGAGCCTTAGAGCTTAGGCCATAGAAAAGTTTGAACTGGAGGAGCCTTGATCTAGAAGATACATTGCAGTCTTGTGAACTTCTTAGCAGAACAGCTGATTGAACTTCGGTCCCAAAACCATTACATACAACCTTTGAATGCTGTTGGTGTTACTACATCAAAACAGCTTTGTTCAGGTTTTTGTGTATCAGCTTGAGCATGCCATTCAAATCTTGTATCTGCCAAAAGCAAAATTTACTATGAAGCAATATATTGAAAGTAATGTTCGTGTATGACTACAGATGGAATATGTCTACATTACCTATGTATTGCACTATCTGGAGTATTGTACTGCAAGGATTTACAGTACAGTATTGTAGATAGCACATTACTGTACTTCCTAACATTCAGTCTTTCCTGGGATCAACTGCTATGTATATTAAAAACTCCACATTAAAGCTTTGAGCATTTTTTTTAAATGGTTGTACTACCTGAATGCATTACCAAACAAATTCTCCCTGGTTGAAACTTTGCAGTGAAGTATAGCTAAGCAAAGCCACATTCTCCTGAATGCTTTTATTATTACGAGGCTTTATATTTTCATAGTACACAATAACAACTACTCCCCGCTGGAGGTTAGTGCAAGAGGTGCACTGTAGGTATTATTTAAGGTTCTTTGCAGCATGTCTTCGGCCCTTAGCTGCAACCCCTGTTGTTCCTTTTACTGTACCTACTTTCATATTCTTTTTCTTCCATCTTACTGCCTGCCCTCTCCTAACAATTGATTCATAGTGCAACTACAAGGTTTTCCTCATGTTACAGCTTTAAAACCTTTTACTGTCAATTTCTGTTTCAGCGCTGGATGACGTCATAGGTCCCAGTGCTTGGCCTTTAGTCAAAACTACAGTGTTTGCTTGTATTTTTTACCATCATTTAAAAGTTAGAAATCTAGACACAAAAAATAGCATCCAAATGCTTGTAGCCTTTTCCAAACTTAAAATGGTAGGTACTTTAGTGAGCTGCAGCGTACATTATTAGTACTACTGCATATCATGCTGCACGAAAAAATATATACATATTCCTTATAGGAAAAATGTTTTCAGTACTTGGATAGATCAAAATTCAGTCAGTCTTCTAGATTGTATAATTCCAAGTACCAGTGATCTTAAAGGTAAAGGTAAATTTTTTGTTTGTACGTAGGACATATATCCTGGAAAATTCTCACAGTCTTTGCTAATTTGTTTATCCTGTAAAGTTCTCAGTCTTTGCTAATTTGTTTGAGATTGTGAATTGTTCTTTTCTTATCATGGATGTTTATGAAGAAAACTATTTTGTTGGGATGAAGCATTTCGTGATAATTAATTTTTAATTTTATAGCTAATTTTGCTTTGAAAGTTTAAAAAATGGAAAAATTATATTAGTCACTGATTCTTCTCTGTGTACTACTTCAAATAACAATAACATTAAACTAGTTGATTATCTGGAAATTTTAAGTACAATATGTATATCCATCATCTGATGTACTATAATTATTCTTTATCAAACTAAATCCATAATCATCATAATACCTGATAAGCTGATGTATTACAGCTGCTGTGCTTGTTTTACAAGGCAACAACAGTACTGTACTTATATACAAAGCAGGTTTTAATTTAAAAAGTTTCAGAGGGTAAATTTTGATATTTTTAGTGGTTGTTACAGCACTGAAGGAATAAGAAAAAACTATTGAGATGATATTAATTTACACTTGAGTAACTATGTTCATTCTGTTCATTCACTTGAGTTCTGGAGTGAATATAAGGCACACAAAGTGAAGTCTATTGTAAGTGGTAACATTTTGCAGAAAATGGCAAGCAACGTGGGATTGACAATGAAGCCTAAGGTAGGCTCAGCTGCTGCTGTTTTTGGTGATGAAGATGATGAAGACGACGAAGAGGAAATGCCTCCAGAAGCCAAGATGAGAATGAAGAATATTGGCAGGTTAGTTGTTTTTCTACGCTTGATTTTTTTCAAATTCACTTTACTATAGACAACTGTATTATTTGTTTTGTTCTTTGGGGTATGGGTTGATGAAACTTTAATATATCAAAATGACAAAATATTAGCCCTAGCATCAACTTCATTTATGTACTTAGGTAGGAGAGAACATGCTTCATTACATTATCAGCTATTTGGCAAGTCTCGTAAGATGTGGAGTTGAGCTTGTGTTTTCATACTGATCATGAAACTTTGCTGTTTACTTAACTTGAAGCTTGGAAACTCGAGACTTCCACAAACTTTGCAAGAGTTTACTAATATCATCTTGACATTTTTGTGCATTTTTAGAAAAGCTTGATATTCTTAATTGAAATTATATGGAGATATCATGTTAATTGAAGGTAAATTATATGTACTATCTTAATTGGTAACTGCACCAGAACAGTATACTACATTCCTTTGAACGCCATAAAATTCAGTAAGCACTGCATAAAAGACCAAAATTATTTAAATTCCCTTGAATTGTATTAGAAATTATCATGAAAGATAACAGTGGAGCCTCGGTTTTTGTACATAATCCGTACATAACTAGGATCAGCTTGAGAGTTTCTGGACCTCTGTTGCACAACAAAACTATCCAGAGACATTTGTTTCTGGCGTTTCTTTAAAATTTGCCTAAAATTAGACACAGCATTGTCATTAAACATGTTGGAGACATGGATTACAACTTCTTTGTTGGGATGATAATTCTTCACAAAATTTCCTTCATCATTCCACTTTGCAAACGAGTCCTTAATCCTTGAAGTAGGCACATTATGTATGCCCATTTGTTTTCTGAATTTTTCAAATCGGCCTCTGCTGGCCTTAAATTCACTAACAGCAGTGCTTGTTGTAGGCATTTTCACACTCAGATCAGCATGCAACTTCCTCCAACACTTTGCTAAGAGTTCTTTCTTAAATTCTATTGTGTTTCTCACCCTTTTTACACAAGAGCTAGCACGTGGAACTTTCTTTGGCCCCATGATGACTCATGTAGCAGTTGTACTCGAATGAAAACGCACAAAAAGAACAAAAGCTATGAACACAAAAGCAGAATGGGTCACGACAGAAGATGGGATGCTTTGTTTGGGTGCTCGATACGGGGCCCATTCACCTACTTGGCCCTGGATGGAGCGTTTCCGATTGTACAAAAACCGAGGGAACATACGATAACAGAGACAAAATTTCTCAGAAAAAGTTTATGAAAACTGAATTGTACAAAAACCGAGGTTTAACTGTATAGGGTACTAACTTTCTAGATCAATATAGGAAAGGACTTAGTGGCTTTGAATATTCACAAATGACAGAATTTTAGCAGCTTGACAACCATTGGTTCATGTCTGTTTTGAACTAGCTGCTTGTTGTCCTATATTTTATGTTTTAAGAATACATACATTTACAAAGTGCTGGATTGATTATGAGTCATTATTACCATCTCCAAAGTGCTTTGTGCTTTAAAAGTTGATTGATGATATTTGCCACTGGAAGAAATAGATAATTGCTGTGTCTTTTGCCAACTTTATCTTTTTGATATACAGCTTGGGTTTTGGTATTAGGGATGCAGGCTTTCATAAAGTATCTATGGATTGTGTTAAATGTTCTATGAGTGGAAGTATTGAATGAAAGTTTTATGAAGAATTTCTGTTTTTATAGCAAATATACTTATGGCTTGTTGGTTAACTTGATAGAGATCAGTCAGATCAACAAAGAAGTTTGATTACTTCAGTTGTGCTTTTAGATTTTTAGAATATATATATATATATATATTATATATATATATATATATATATATTTATATATATAGTATATATATATATACTATATATATATAAACTTATCATATATATATATATATATATATATATAGATATATATATATATATATATATATATATATATATATATATATATATCGTATATATATATATATATTATCTATATATATATATATATATATATATATATATATATATATATATATATATATCTATATATATCTATATATATATATATATATATATATATATATATATATATATATATATATATATATATACATATATATATATATATATATTATATATATATATATATGTATATATATTTAGATATATATATATATATATATAATATATATATATTTTATATATATTTATATATATATAAATATATATATATATATATATATATATATATATATTATATAGATATTATATATATATATATATATATATATATAGATATAGCATATATATATATTTATATATATATATATATATATATATATATATATTATATATATATATTTATTTATTATATATATATATATATATTATTTATATATATATATATATATA
Organism: Macrobrachium nipponense; assembly: GCF_015104395.2. Taxonomy (NCBI): domain Eukaryota; kingdom Metazoa; phylum Arthropoda; class Malacostraca; order Decapoda; family Palaemonidae; genus Macrobrachium; species Macrobrachium nipponense. Next base: position 59,474,408 of record NC_087200.1, read on the forward strand.
TATATATATATAGATATATATATATATAGTATTTATATATATATATATATATATATATATATATATATATATATCTATTTATATTTATTTATTTATTTATTTATTTATTTATTTATTTAGAAATCTTTTAGGAAATATCACTTCTGTATTGTGTACTACTCTATCTCATCCAATTTCATAGTACTGTAAAATGTCTATACTAATATTATACAGGTATTTGTTTGTAAATTTAACAAAATTTTACTTTTATCTAACAGGGATACCCCAACTTCAGCTGGTCCCAATAGTTTTGGAAAGACTCGCATGGGGTTTTGCGATTCAAAGAAGATATACGAAAGACAGTTGCGAGAAGCTTTAGAGGAGAAAAACTTGGACCATTCAGATAAAGCTTGAAGAAGGTTGGGGCCTTTTATAGTGTCGTGGGAGTTTGATTGTTGAAAAGTATATTTTCAAAGATGTTCATTGTTTTTCCATTGGGTAAGGGGATTGTTAGAATTTTTGTTTCAGATTGTTGGTATGTGTAGGTTACCACATTGCAAGTATTTACTTGTCTGTTAAATTGAAGTGATAACCTAGGGGTTCAAATGCTGTGCTGTCATTTTACTCTGTATGACTTTAGATTTTGAAAATCCTGTAAGGTTATTTTGTATTTTTTGCAGTGTTGGGTGTTCATGATCGTGGGGACCAAATTACTTTATAGATTGGTTAGACCAAGTATCCGCAGAAATAATATCCATTGGCTCAGGACATTGTAGCATGATCCTTAATTCACCATACAATAGTCATAAACAAGTTGTATGGAGTTTTGTTAGGAGGATAAAAGAGGAAACAGTCTAATTACAGTTACGAATATTCAAAACTCATATCTGTTATGTAGTAGTTTGCTAATCATTTTAAGGTAGTACTTCTTTAATGCACTCAGTTGTTGTTGAGATGTGATTTGATTAACTAGCATTTTATTTACTTTTGACCATCCCATGTTGTAGAATGGGGTCATTCCTATATTTGGGTACTGTGTACTTGTATTACCTAAACATTACAGTAGACGCACATGTTCATTTCACCTTAGTGATTCTTTTATACTTCTCATGTATGTATTCTAGCTCATTGTGATTATTGAAAGGCACTTTATTTTATTTTTTCATCACCTAAAAATTCAGTAGCTTTGAAAGAATGTGACAGTTTCCTGTATTGCTATACCAAATGCAATCTCCTGTTTCCTACTGTACCTTACCTATCAAAGTTTAGTACTGTATACTCTGTGTTTTTGTTTTACAATATTTTCCTATTAAAGTATGATTTTAAGTATTTTACTAGTGATTAATTTTCCTTTTAAAGTTTTGTGATCATGCATAAGTGATGCTTAGAGCATGTCACTGTCCATTTCATTTGCTCATAAAGAAAACTTCTAGTATACATGTAATTATTGCTCTCAGATTCTTGAACACTAGATATTATGTGCACAAAAACAAGTTAGGAGTGGTTAACTCTTTGAACAACCCAAATTCTATTTGGAATTAATGTAAGATCCATGCCATTGTAAAGTATTTCCAAGTAATTTTAACTCAGTTGTCATTATGTAACATGGTATTAGCCCAAAAAATTAAAATACATTTACTATCAGAATAATAGGAAAAATTAGATATGACACATTAACTGGTTGTATACTTGAGGATTAACTCATGATTCAGTTTATAATGTCAAATTTTAAAAACAAATCAGTCCATGACATTTTTGTCAGAATCTTGTTCATTGTCAATTAACCCAAGTATAAGATTTTTAAATAGTTCCAATTTTTATTTGGAAAATCTATATTGTATCATCAATAAAGACATCCTGTATGCCAACACTACGAGAGCTAAATAAATAGGGTCTGGGGTCTGATTACGGTATTAAATAATAATACGTTCACATATTAATAATATTGATTGACTATGGCTACTAAAACTAGTGTGGCAACATTGAGGTTATTGATGCTGAGCTGTTCTTCATAAAAAGTAAATGCTGATAGTATTTGAGGCAATATCTTTATAAATGCTTAGATATATGCACATGCAGACTCGTACTTTGAAATTGCAAGAGAGAGAGCTTAGTGATTGTCGAAGAGGTCAATGGAAGCTCCAAATTTTGGACTTGATAATCTATCACTGGTCATGATGGCCTCTTGAATTAAAATCTGGCAATTTTGTTGCTATATAAACCTGATTATTGTCCTTCCAGATCTTCATGATTTCTTTTGCTTCTCCAAATATAACTGATAAGATTTAGTCTAGTTGTCTCGGCAAGTAACTCCTGCTACTGATGTTAATAATTTGATGTGGATCAGCAGCATCAGTTATGTAATAGGTTCATAGCTACATAGTTGCTGCTTTTATTCACCTTTCTTGTGTGTGTTTTTAAACTCATTAATTTGTTGATGAAACTACTATTCCATAATGATTAGTAAGTATTCTGCATTCCCTGCATTTTGGGATTTGTTTCTTTGGGCTATTTGTATTACTTCATTTTGGCATTCATTTGGAACGAACATCACAGGTGATAGAAGTTCACTCTCGACGTGGTTCGGAAGTCACGTAAAGCCGTTTGTCCCGTTGCTGAATAACCACCGGTTCCATGCAACGTAAAAACACCATACAAACGAAAACAAAACGAAACAGTCCAAGAGCAGATTCATTATTCCAAAAAGCTAGCCATTTACAAAAAGATGGTGGTTGGTAAAGATGATAAAAGATCATTGTTAGAGCTTTGAAATGAAAATACCACAAGGAAATTGACTAGGTCAGATGGAGGTTTGAACTGGACAGCACACATCACTGCTCACAGAACTGGATTACCCAATGTGCTGGGTGAGGGGGGCTTTCTTATCAAATTTAGCCCTTGGTTCTAGGTCAATTCTCTACGTACTGGTGACTCTTCAGGTCTGAAGGCTAACATTCATCCCAAGTAGCTCCAGTGAAGTGTGGTCGGCTGCCCTAAAATTTGCTTCTACATATTATACCATACAAAATTATGTTTTTAGCAAGCCTTATAGTAAGTGTATAGTGAGTGGTAGTATTTAGTAGTGATTGTACATTATTGTTTAGTTAGTGTTTAGTGACTGTATGCAAAGAAAGTCCTGTAATTTACAGGGACCATTTATGGTAGACATTGCTTTGATCCAAGAAAATGCTTAGGGTTGACCACAATGGTTATAGTGGTTAGGACGACCTGTGTTTGTAAGGTAGTTTTTCTCTGAAATTTGTTCAAGTAATAATAATAATACATAATGATAATAGTAAAAATGCTAATATTGATACTCCCTCTCTCGCTTCGGTCACTCTCGGGCCTCTTGGTACCCCATGGCTGCCGGCACTGGACCTCCCCATGTTCCCCTGTTGAGTGCTGCATCTCTCCACATTTCTCAGTATCCTCCACTTCCAGTTCTCTCAGATCTCTGACCTAAGTAATGTTGAGTAGATAAGAGTAATAGTAAAAAAGATAGTAAGAGTAAAAACAATAATAGTAAAATATATTACCATGAGCTGGACCGAGCACCTTTCAATATGGCGGCCCAGAGGCACACGCTCGGCAGGAAGATCGCCACTCCATATTGATGCATATGTATGGGCGTCAACTTCCACTTCAAAAGTATAACTTGTTTGGTGTTTGCATGTCCTCCCTTTTCCTTGTTTGACCGAACCCCAATTATCCTTTCCAAATCCTTTTCTGTCGGAATATGACCGAAGAATTGAAATAGCCTTCTGTTTCCTCTATCGCCGGTGGCACAAGTTAGTGACATATAATCACATAATAAATTTTACCGACGTACAAATTCATCTCCAGGAACATGGCTAACCAGTCATTGGTTTTTACTAATCAATTACTAGATAGGATTTGTTTCAGTTTATTGGGAAATTAAGATCAGTAGGCTTTAAACTCAATAGGTTATAACTTTAATGAAGGTTGATATCCGATTCCTGTCTCGGTCAGACGAATTTACAGGCGGTCGATAGGAAGCAGGTTCTCCAATAAACTTTTACTTGTCTGAAAGACGTAACTAACTGTTTTCCTTATTTTATTTACATCTAGAGGTGTTTACTTAATTAGGCTGTCAATATATCAGAGCTTATGAGAATTTAAAGTGCATAGGCTTAGACTAAACAATTTTATAGATTTACTCGTGATTGCATGGGCGTAATATAATATCTAACATGAGTTAGGCCTTGCTTGCATATTTACCATTAAATTTGGTACTCGTATCCATTTGAAATACTAAATGGGGTTTTATCGTGCAGTATTATCACTCTTTGTGGTTCCAAGCTGAAAAGTTCGCATTTAGCATTTCTCGCGTTGTCCCTATGTTTTGGAACATTGCTTATTTTCAGTGTCAAGACCATTGCTGACGCAGAAAATGCAGATCACCTTGGATATAAAGAATGAAATAGCAGAAAAAACACGATCAAGGTGTGCGTGTTATGGACTTAAGTTTAGCGGTCAAGTGTAGCATAGTGTGTAGTAAGTTAGATTTAACAATGTATTGGTAGAGCACGACGTTAAAAGAAAAAACACCTCCGCCAATCTCCTGCCTCCCCTCACCACACCACCCTCCTCACTCAGTCCGGCGCAGGATAGAAACGTATTAACACACACACACACATTAGATATGAGGTGTTCCTTTCTGCATCCTTGGAAGTACAAAAGTCGCGAGACTTCATTTAGAAGGGTTGGTTTCATTAGGCTTACTTAGGATAAGTACATTGGCAATGCATCTATTTTCATTCTGAATCAATCTTTTTGCAACACATAACACCGATGTATACATTTGTTTGTGTGAAATACAGCCGGACTTTCTTGATGGCGAGGTCTGTAGTGTGCCCCGCCGTAATTTTAAAAAGCTATTACATTACCCTCTCTGCCCATTGCACCGTATGCCTGACCCACTTTGTTTTTAGCGCGTTATTTCCCCTGACCTCCATAAAACAGACAATATAAGCGAAGTTATTATTGAGATCAGCGCTAAAAATAGACAGACAAGGATGCAACATTCAGACTAGAAAGGAATTTTGAGTTCTGGCTCAGTAAGTTTTTTTTTCTTTGGTTTCTTTAACGACTTAGGACTTTCGTCAGTTAAAGTAAAAATACGAAGAAAGAGACCTAACCGAAACATGTATATAAGACACTAGTGGTCAAGTTTTTTTTTTTTTTTTTTTTTTTTTTTTTTTTTTTTTTTTTTTTAGGAAAAAGACACAACAAAGTGCCTGCATTCTAAGATACTCTTGAAGACACGGAATCCATCCTGGAGCCACTCGTAAAGCTCATAACGATCGCTAATAAAAATAATATATATTCTGTAGCTGTAACCAGGTCTTTGTTCCGATACGTAATACAAACCCTCGGTCCTTTAACAATAGGAAGGTACTTAGTGGCAGCTGAACCGGTCGTAAGCTTCGAACAAGGGTGTTCGGTAGTTAGCTACTTGTCCGGCAGTTAGCGGTAAGCTCGACTGCAAGGAGAGGAGCCACTTTGTTTTCAGCCGCGCTAGTGGATGGACGTGCTGCTCTTCGTCTCTCTGCCCGCTTCTGTCGTATGCTTGGTTTGCTTCACTGCGTGAAGACTTTTTCGCTTTTCCTTTTACTTGTGTGCTATTGCAAGGATAAAAAAGTGCGTGTGTTTCTTTGTATTCATTTTGCTATGGATATGGAACTACAAGAGCCGGAGAAACCCCCTCGCCCCCCATCAACCGCAGATTGTGCTCTGGTGTTGGGGCCCGTAAGTGTGGGGCCTTCCGCTCACCTGTAGAGTTTGATCCTCATGATTTTTGTACTCGGTGTAGAGGGCGAGAATGCTCTCGCACCGAGACATGTGATACTTGTATTTTTTGGTCGGAGGAGCAGCGGGAGCACTATGGGGGGAGGAAGAAGCCGTGCAAGCCGGCCAAGGAGTTGTCAGAGGGATCTCCGGCTACGCCCTTGATCACGGACATGTCTTCCTCTTTTCTCCCTCCATCTCAGCTCCCTCGTATGGCTCCTTCCCCTTCGGGGGAGGTTTCTCGCTCCCTCTCCTCTCTCGATCAGTCAAGCGTGGAGGAGGGGGCAAGATACCCCAACATCCAGTTGTACTCGGGGTCCTCCATTCGCTCGGGCTGGGAACTTGGGGGGCGAGGGGAGACCCCCCAACTAATCTACCCGACGATTTTACCTTCCTCAGACTTGCTGGCCACGGGGGACGATCTCGGACGGGCCTGGTACTCGCTGGGGCTGCAAGGGACACCGACGGTCCAGGGGCTGCTGAGTCACCTGGTGAGAGGGGCCATGCCGGTAACGCACGGGCCATGCCCGTTGCTACACCGCCACCTGGGTTTGCCGCTCCTGCTACAGCCCCGGACTTCTGGTGTCCCAAGAGCTCTCCTCTAGACCTGCTTCCTGATCGTCTGCAGCCCCTTCAGCACACCGGTTCTGCCGGTGGGTGCAGGAGGAGCGTCAGGTCTGTCTCTCCGATCCCTTCAACTTCCTCGGACTTTACCGGGAAGAGCGAGGCAATCAGGAGCGATCGCAAGGGGCGCTCTCCTCGCGATCCCGCCATGACGCCCTACAAACCTGGCACGGTCCTTGGACCAACCAGATCGTATGCACAAGCGGCAGGAGGAGACCAGGAAGGGTCTGTCGTGGTTCCTCCTGTGGAAGGAGGAGGGTCTCAGGAGGCATTCTCGTTGGACAGGCTTGACGGTCCGTCTCCACAGGATGCAGTCACTCCTGAGATCCAGAAGTCATTCGCTGAGGTAATTGCGCTGATTCGTCAGCACAACGACCTCGGAGAAGGATCGCCGCTCCCACCTACCGAACCCACATCGGACTTGGAGGCGTTCTGGGGACCTAAGAAGGAACCCAGGACGGTGGTGGGTCTGCCTCGATCAGCCTTGGCTGACAGCATACTAGGCCAAGTGGACGCTCTCGTCTCCGGACAGGAGGGTTGGCTTCGGTCCGGTAGGTCTGCTAAGCTCCTTCCTCCACCTCTACCGCGACAGAGGCGCTTCTACACGTCTTCAGAGGACCCTCTGCCGCCCAAACAGGTTAACTCGGAGCTAGCCAGGCTAACTCCGGGGGTGTCTGTGCCGCAGCTCCTGTCGGAGAACCTTTGGTTCTCGCAGCAGGAGGCACTTGCCTTGGAATCTACTGCAATGGCAGCATTCCAAGCAGTCTCTTGGCTCGACCTGTGGTCCCTCACAGTGTCGAAAACTGGTGCCTCCTTGGGGAACATCACTCATGAAGGGGACCCGGCTTTTGTGAGACTGTGCCAGTCTGGGGGTAGGGCCATCGCCTACCTGGCCCACCAGATGGCTAACCTGTGGGCCAACCTGGTTCTCCAGCGTAGAGACGCTGTTCTCACCCGAGTGACCAGGGCGGCTGGGCATGAGGCGGCTCTGGGTCTTCGCAACGGACCGGTGCGGAGTTCCTCCTCTCACTTCCCAGGAGAGATGGTGGACGCTGCGGTGGAAAGACGGCACACTGACGACAGTGACCATTTAGTACACCAGGCAGTCTCGAAGGCATCTGGGCAGCCTCGAGCTACTGCGGCTAAGTCCAAGAGTTTGGTTAGCGCTTCCTCTGCGGCCAAGACGATCGCATCGTCGAAGCCCAGAGGAAAGACTCTGCCTTCAACTTCTTCAAGGAGCGACCGTCACCAGCCCTCCCTCTCACGAGGGGGAGCTGGGAAGAAGTCGAAGAGAGGTGGGAAATGCTAGGGACGGCATTCCCCCCCACCTGCTGCCGAAAGTGGGGGGGGTGCCTGGCGAGCCATTGGGCAACATGGAAGCGCTACGGTGCGGAGACCTGGATAGTAAACGTCTTTCGGGAGGGATATCTACTACCCTTCGAGTCTCGGCCACCCCTCACCTCCAACCCGGTCCATCTGCAAACCTACGTTCCTGGCTCGACCAAGGACGTGACGCTTCTGCAGGAAGTAGAAGCCATGCTGAGCAAACATGCTGTGGAGATCGTACAGGATCAGTCGCCGGGCTTCTGCAGCCGCTTCTTCCTAGTGGAGAAGTCTTTGGGGGGCTGGCGCCCGGTGATAGATCTCTCCCTTGAACTGATTCGTTTACCAGACTCGGTTCACGATGGAAACATCACGTTCAGTGCTTGATTCCATCAGGGAGGACGACTTCATGCTCTGTGGATCTGAAGGATGCGTATTTCCAGATACCCATCCATCAATCCTCCAGGAAGTACCTCCGCTTCATCCTCGACGGAACGGTGTACCGATTCAGGGCACTTTGTTTCGATCTCTCAACTGCCCCACAGGTGTTCACGCTGGTGTCAGCTTGGGCCCACTCAGTAGGGATACATCTCTTGAGGTATCTTGACGATTGGTTAGTTCTGGTGAGCTCCCGCTCGCAGTTGCTGCAGGACTGAGATCGACTCCTCGAATTCTGCCGTGATCTGGGAATCGTAGTGAATTACGAGAAGTCAGATCTCGAACCCAAGCAGAGGATGAAGTACCTGGGCATGCTGATCGACACGGTAGCAGGGCGAGTCTTTCCGCAGATTCGCGGATCAGCAGATTCAGGGAAGCAGCAAGACAGTTCCTGTCTCTACAGGAGCAACCAGCTCAGCAGTGGCAAGTCATGATCGGCCACCTGTCGTCTCTCGAGAAGCTAATCCCTCACGGGCGTCTTCACCTGCGGTCTCTTCAGTGGAGACTAAAGGAGTGTTGGTCACAGGCAAGGGACCCTCCCTTCTTCCCCATGTCCCTCACGGAGGAGGTGAGGCAGGACCTAGCCTGGTGGCTGGACGACGGGAATCTCGTAAGAGGAGTGCCTCTTCGCACCCCCCCCGGAGATGCTGCTCTTCTCGGACACATCGACCGAGGGATGGGGCGCACACCTGGAGGAGTTGCTGACTGCAGGTGTGTGGGACCATCGCAACAAGCACCTTCACATCAACGTCCTGGAGCTCTAGGCAGCGTTCCTTGCTCTCCAAGAGTTCCGGGACCGTCTGGTGGGACACTCGGTGGTGTTGATGTGCGACAACACCACAGTATTGGCTTACATCAACAAGCAGGGGGGCCTATTGTCCCTCCTGCTGCACCAGTTGACGTTGCAGGTGCACGAGTGGGCCGCGGCACACTCAGTAGAGCTGTCGGCCCGCTACATTCCAGGCAAGAGGAATGTGGTAGCCGACAAGCTCAGCCGTCGGGATCAGGTGATAGGAACCAAATGGTCCCTTCATCCAGACGTGGCGGAAAGGCTCTTCAACCTGTGGGGGCTTCCAGTCGTAGATCTGTTCGCCACCCAGCACAACAGGAAACTCCAGGTTTTTTCTCGATTGTGCCGGACCCATGGGCAGCCGCAGAGGATGCTCTTCAACATCCGTGTGATAACCTCTTCGTCTACGCCTTTACCCTGTTCTGTCTGATTCGCAAAGTGATTAGCAGGGCGCTGATCACTGCGATCCTTCGGATGATCCTGGTGACGCCCAAACGACGGTATCCGGACCTGCTGGCTCTGCTTGCCGAAGCACCATCTCTTGCGAGCAAGAGGCTTTTCTCACAGCGCAGCAACAGAGATGGCCGGATACCTCAGACAGTCCTCTGCAGCTGTCTACCAGGGGAAGTGGTCCTCTTCTGTGGTTGGTGTCGTGGACGGGGTCTCTCTCCTCTCAGAGCTCTCTTCAGCAGGTAGCGGATTTCCTCATCTTTCTTCGCCGAGAGAAGCTCCTCTCTGTCTCTGCAGTTAAGGGCTACAGAGCCGCCCTGGCCCTAGTCCTTTAACTGCGAGGTGTGGATATCCCCTCTTCTTTCGAGATCTCCCGCCTGATGAAGAGCTTCAAGAGGTCTTGCCCACCCAGGGAACTCAGGCCCCCAAGGTGGGATGTGACTCTTGTCCTTAGGAGTTTGACTCACAGACCCTTCGAGCCACTCCGAGAGTTGTCAGACAGGGATCTGACCCTCAAGACCCTCTTCCTGCTGGCCCTGGCATCGGCGAAGAGAGTAGGGGAACTTCATGGTCTTTCCTTCAACGTCAAGCATTCCAGGGGATGGGGATCAGTGACGCTCGATTTCCTCCCGAACTTCGTAGCGAAGACTCAGAATCCTTCGGTCCCTGACAACCAGTTTGAGTCCTTCATGATCCCCTCCCCGAAGGATTTCACCGATAATGATGCGGATGAGATGCTGCTTTGTCCTGTGAGGACGCTACGGCGCTATCTGAAGAGAACTCGGCACCTCAAGCCTGAATGTCGACGCCTCTTCGTTAGCACCTGGGTTACCAAGAGAGAAGTTTCCAAGAACTCTTCCTTTCTGACTGCGTGAGGTGATTAGGAGGGCGTACGAGACAGCTGGCAGTGACGACACCCGTACCCTTCGTCCGAGAGCCCACAAAGTCAGAGGTATTGGTCCAACCCTTGCTTTCCGCAAGAACTTCTCCCTGGCGCAGGTTCTGAAGGCAGGGGTTTGGGCCAACCAGACCACCTTCACTTCATTCTACCTTTGGGATATCACCCACAGGTCCTTGGACACTTTTTCCTTGGGACCCGTGGTGGCTGCTCAACAAGTTGTGTAGTCTACCCAGCACCCAAGCGGACAGAACAGCATCGCATCCTTGTGTGACTGCATGAATGGACGAGTGAAAGAGAGTGTGACTGGCTTCTCTTCCTCCTTCGTTCTTCTCCTCTACCTGTGGGCAGAGGGCCGCGGTCGTCACTACGCTGAACAGGAGGCCGATGCAGGTAAGCTACACAACCGAGCCCCATTCTATCCCTTTCAGTAGGGATAGGAGTGTTTATCCACCACTCCCCAACAAGGGGGGGAGTGAAAGCCAACAAGAGAGAAACCCATAACTTTACCTTGGCTCTTGAAGTAGGAACTAGTTCTTGCTTTTTGCTATTTATAAGAGGTACGCTTGCCTCCCTCTTATAAATCTGGTCCAGAAGTCTGACCACTGATCCTGCGGTGCACACCCCGATCAGCTGGGCAGAGGCTAGGATCCCTCCCTCTGCTCTTACGACCAGGGAGGGAATCCAAGGTAGGACGAACACCAGTCTGTTCATAAGACTCAGATTCCACCCACCAATAAGTGAGTCTTCCTATTGTTAAAGGACCGAGGGTTTTTATTACATATCGGAACAAATAACAATTTGTCGGAAATTGTATTTTTCCTAACTATACAAACCTGAGGTCCTTTAACAATAGGAAGGTACTTAGCGGCAGCTGAACCGGTCGCAAGCTTCGAACAAGGGGGTTCGGTAGTTAACTACTTGTCCGGCAGTTAGCGGTAAGCTCGACTGCGCTTGGCTTTAGGCCCAGGAAACACAGAGTGAGGGGTGGCATGAGGTGGGGACTATATGTAAAGGACCTCAGGTTTGTATAGTTAGGAAAAATACAATTTCCGACAAATTGTTATTTTTGGCATATTTACAGTAGCTGCACACGTTTTAAAGGATGCTGCATTATATAATGTGACGTTAGACGACTGCACAATGCCACAGTGCATTTGGGATAAAAACGATAGCCATTCAGTTTCTGCTGAAGCTGTGAATTCGAATATCAAATTAGATAATGATCATTTCCTGTGGTTCGCTTTCTCTGGTTGCTTGTTTACGTTCCCCTGTATATCTTATTAAAACTCAGTTTTTATATCATTACATCCTCGGATATCATATATATATATATATATATATCTATATATATTAATCATATATATATATATATATAAAATTATATATATAATGTGTGTGTGTGTGTTTAGATTTAAATACAATATGTACTTTTAGATTTGCGAGTGTAAGCACGCCTAGTCTCACTGGCTTGTACTATTTACTCCATTTCAGCCCAGCATCCCGAAGGCAGCATTGATGACGTCGTGATGCGACTCCTAAATTTATAATTCGACGGAGGAGCTTTTGGGAAACGCCTCGGTGTTATTATTGACATTGAGTGGTAAGGAATGAGTCCTGGAGATCAGCTTGGCGGTTACAGCAATAAAAGGCGATAACGATGACGTCACAGAAATGCCGCTATCTGTTGATTTATGATTGGTCGCGAGGAAGGCGGACGCATGACGTCACACGGCTGCCCAGCTGTGGTCGCCTGGGTATTGAGAATATGAGGCTTTTTGTTTCTTGTTTGTGAACGGTCGTTTTTCGGCAGTGGACGTGATGCGAATGGTATAATTCTCGCCTCATTAGCCAACGAGAGGATGCGACGATCACTTGAGATGTTATTCCCTTCCATGGCTTCGTTAGTAGGAGAAACTCGCGTTGCTCTGAAGTGCTAATAAATCTCTCTCTCTCTCTCTCTCTCGACATCTCTCTCCATCTCCTCTCTCTCCTTTCGTCCTCTCTCTATCTCTCAACTCTCTCTCTCTCTCTCTGCTAAGACTGGTAGTACGGTACGGTACTGAATGTTTTTGCCTTGGTTTTTCCGTACTCCGTACCTGGCTAAAATACCGTACCATAATTTTGCACCGTACCCGCAATAATTTTTCCGTACCGTACAATCCACATCAGTAAAATCTCCTCTTTATTAAAATTTCAATGTTAACAGGTGTTAATTAGCAAAGGGACTTTATATTGAGTCGCTATATATTCAATTGCTGCAATGATATTAATGATGATGATAGTATTAACAGTATGATTCCTCGTAACCCAAGTCAACAATCACTCAAGAAAGAAGGAAATAAATATATTCCTTTTTATTTTGACCTTAAGATAAAAATAGTAATAGCTACTACTAGTAATGTCTAATCACAATAGAACAACAACTACTACTGCTGCTGCAGCTGCTAAGAATATTAGTAAATACAAAAATTTGCTATATTACTAGTTATTATTAATATTGTTCCCTTGTTTTCAACATAGACCAAGGGTATTCACTTTTGGAGTCGTAAAACATATTTTGCCAAGAAACTATTTATTTGGTACATGTATGAAATCTTATTCAAAATATTTCCCAGTACTACTATGATTCTTCGCATAATAATAATATCGTTCAAACCATGACTTCCTCTTTAAAGGATCTTATTAAAAAAAATATAGAATAGTCTAACCATCAATGGAACTTGAATGCATAGCCTAACGTTACCATGTAATTAATAACTGAAAAAAATTGTTCTCAACATCCATAAAGGACGTATGTGCCAGGAAAATACCTTCCACTACAACTTTCTTCTAATGAAACACGTGCGTTCAAGCTGATTATGTATTACATCTTAAAAACATAATGGCATCACTTATATCATCCTTCATGACTAGTCTTAGTTCATCCAAAATGCACCTCAAGCCCGAGAATGTGCGTTCTACTTCTACATTCACTTGAGTGATGGGAAGTGCAAAGGCTACCTCGACTGGAGCCTTCGTGAAGGCCTTGGTGTGGATGTTCGTTCCACTTCCACCACTTGAATACTTCTTCACTTTTTTAAATTCGAGTCCAGTTATTGAAATGCACAAGGGTTTGTTTTATTTCAGTTAATTGCCAAGCATCATGATCCATTACTTCACTTTCCCTCTTTCGATTGTTATCAGTAGCAGACAATGTTTGATTAATTATATCTTTCGAGCTCACTTCATTTTCACTTTGGCTTTCACTGGAAGTTCTTGCCTTCAGTTGTTTTGAAGAATAATCCTGAAAATCATTAGAGCTTTGCAACGACATAATTCTCTTCCACAACGCAGTGAGGTGCAGCTTCGCAAGATCTTTTTGTTGAGCAACTAAAAGGCGAAAACGCCGAAATTATAGCGAATCCTAGAGAATTCCTTGAAATTGAACTTAATTAATGAAACTTCAGTTGACCCTTGATTGCAGTATAGTTTTATAATTTTCAATTCATAATAATAACGTCAATGCGCAATAAAGGAGTCCGCGTTTTAGCGTCACCAAGTTGTAAAGTGGGTCAGCACCACCTCCCAAGAACTGAATTAGATTTATCGTGGTGCATCCGTCTCATTTTTGAATTGCCTACTAGGTCATTATCGCTTTAGATGTGTTAGTTATTATATTGGGGTCTTTTTGCGAAGGAATTAATCATAGTATTTCTGTTTTTGTGAAGATTTTCCCCTTCAGGGACTTTTTTTTTTTTTTCTTCTTTTTTTTTACCCAACCGCATGGCGGCTGAATCCTATAGTTGTAATAACTATTTAGTCATATATATCTTTGTGGGACTTGTAAATCATTGTAATGTGCGGGAATTTTTTCATCTTGAATAGTTTATTTTTGTAATAAAATTGTGAAAATTGTCGACCTTGTCTGTTCAACCCTACCCTGTGAAGCTGCTGCTTGGTCAAATTTATGATGTTGTCACAGACCCTCAACATCGGGGCAACGAATCTGTGGTAAAATAGCAACAATGAGAGTACTGATATTGTAATGAGTGGCAGGATTCGTTCTTAGTTGCAGAATCAGGTGACTGTTATTATTCGTGGGACCTTCCTTTCCCATAGTGACGGTCTATAGCAGCGTTGTAGATCAGCAGCTCAACGAAATTTGCGTCAGACTCTTTGCGGTCGTAAAATCGTCCAGCGGACATTAAAAAATAAATGACGGATTGTCGTTTGTATACAGATGACAAGGTTCATCATGTCTGCTACCGAGCAACTGTAGTACTCCTAAATATGTAATACATTACGTTATTCGTTGACTTATTGTTCCATTATCTGCAATAATCTGAGTAACAGCCAAGCTCGGATTCTCGATTCTCGTATATATATATATATTATATAACTATATATCATATATTATATATATATATAATAGATATATATATATATATATATTGTGTGTGTATTATATATATATATATATATAGTATATATCTATATATCTGTATATATATATATATATATAATATATATATATATATATAATGTATATATATATATATATCTATATATATATATATTGTGTGTGTATATAGATATATATATTATATAATTTATATATATATGTGTTTTTTTTAATTAAAATATAACTATATATATATGTATATATATATATATATATATGTAATATATATATATATTATATATATATGATATATATAATTATAAATAATACTATATATATATACATATGTGTGTGTTTGTGTGCGTGCTGTGGCAAGAACGCAATTGCGGTAGGATAAAAGGCCTCACAAAGTTGCCAACCTTTTATCACGAACTTGAAGACTTAGAATTGAAGGCTACAGTGAACCCGAAACCTTGGGGATGAGTGCGCAGGTGTCAGATATAATTTCGGTGATGATAAAAAGCAAAAGAAAACACTTATCTTATGAATATTTTCCCGTCTATATCGTATTCCTCTTCCTTCAGCAGTAAATGCTTTTAACCTGCATCAAATTGAAAAAATGAACGCGATTATCCAGTTACATTTTTTTTCTTCTGAAATCTGAAGAGTCTAAAGAGTGAATGAATGAAAGGGAGGTAGAATGGTTCCTGATAAGTTCTAAAGATAGAGTAGAGAATGAAATAGTGCAGATATGGAAGATAACGAAATCCGAAGACTTCCTTCATTCATGCAAATGCATCGATAGCTTTGGTTTCAGTAAAAGGCAAAGAATGTGAATCATGTGTAAATTCCATGAATGCATTAATGTTGAGACTCCCCAGTTTTTGCAACAAATTATTCTCTGCAATGAAGTGGGCAAAAGAGCTCTCTCGTGAGGCGATTGGGCGAATCGTCTCTTGCATGGGTCACAAAGCAAGTCCGCACCTGCCAATATTCATTAGTACTGTAGTTCCATGGATGACCTGTCCTGATCTGCACTGTTAAGACTTCTTATTATTATTATATTTTTATTATTGGGCCAGAAAAAAACAAAAAAAAAACTTACAATTTTGCCTGCCTCCTCTTCTCTCCCCTTCTCTCTCTTCTTCTTCTTATTATTATTGTAATTATTATTATTGGGCCACAGAATCAGCTGAAAGTTTTGCCTTCCATCCTTTGCTTTCTTTGGTCTGTTATTGCGTCCTCTGCCCAAATTACTAGACACACAAATAGTTTAGTACTTTATGTTATATATATATATATATATATATATATATATATATATATATATATATATATAATATATATATATACATTGAAAGATATCTCCAATCTCTTCGTCCGCTTGTTTGTCTGTTACCTATTCAGAATACAACTTACCATGCCTGCCTCTCTCTCTCTCTCTCTCCGAGGCGCGCACTGGCAGCCACAAAGGGAAACCAGAGTTGCGAGACAGAGCACCCCAATCGAGAGGGCGGCAGGGAAATAGTTTCTCACAAATAATAAACAGCTGATTTGCAGCTTCCGTGTTGACAAAGAGTCGGTGGAATGTTTACATTCCATCTGAGTGATGTCTATATTAGTCGTCTTTCAAGAGCGCTCATCGTCGTGATGGCTCTCTCTCTCTCTCTCTCTCTCTCTCTCTCTCTCTCTCTCTCTCTCTCTCTGCGTCTATAAATGGGAGCATTTTTAGTTGTCTGTAAAATAAAACTACTGAAATGGCTATTTGCCCGTCCGTCCGCCCTCAGATCTTAAAAACTATAGAGGCTAGATGGCTGCAAATTGGTATGTTGATTATCCACCTTCAGATCATCAAACATACGAAATTGCAGCTTTCTAGCCTTAGTAGTTTTGATTTTATTCAAGGTTAAGGTTAGTTATGGATCATGCATCTGGCAGCGTTTTCCGGAGCCACGGAACGCACCCTCACTCTACCGTGTCTGGTAAGCAACTGGAGAGTTGCCTACTACTAGTGACCAGCCCACCACCACCTGCCGGTGCCGGTCAAAGTTGATGGTTAAACAGCATTAAACGTTGTTCCTCAAACTCATTTGATCTAAATGGAAGCTCGAAGTGTGTTTATATTATGCAACTTGACGCTGCCTGATTGCTTAGTCTAAACGGTCGTATCTCACTCGGATGCGCACTAGCGCTATCGTCTTTTAGGGAATTGGTCTGTTACTCATGTTAGCAGCGTTGTTCAATGGCGCTCTACGTTCACTATTTTGGTTTATGCAAAAAAGATTAAATTGGGTGGGTTGAACTGAATTTTCGTTTAGATGCATACACTGCGCCCCTGCTGCGAGGAACTGTTACACCGTGCATTTCGGTCGGTTACACATTCAGCTCCCAGAGTGTGTCACATCCGGGTTCTCATGAATGGCTGAAGTAACTTTCCGTATCTTTATTTATTTTTATGAGTCATGACAGCAGCGGAGTTTGTCTCGGCAGTGCCTCACAAGTCCCTTTATTCATCCAGCTGACCTTTTAAAGGAAAGACTAGTATTGCTTGTTTTCATGCTTTCATGCAGTCGATAATTCAGCCGCTGGTTTCAAGAAGAGGAAAAAGAAAGAATACTCATTGCTAGCTAAAACAAGGATTACGTTACGATACTTCGTACTACGTCCCAGAGGGAAATTCGTAGTTAGTGCTGCTTCTCGCGAGAGAGAGAGAGAGAGAGAGAGGAAAAATGACGTTCATTACGAATTCTCAATGCCAGTGAGCGTACTTTTTGCTCGCTTGTTCATGATCCGCATTTAAGACGACCGTGGCCTCCTCATTTATCAGCCCTGAACGACCTTTAGCTATAAATGGGTCACGAATATGAAACTTTTTTCTTTCTTTCTTTTTTTCTAAACAAGGCATCGTAACTGCGCAATGGCACAAGACGCGAAACATGATAATCAGTCAACAAAAGATTTAGATACCGTAACGAGTATATAACTTTTAGACCCTTTGTTTATAGCGACGAATTCAATTCCTTTTCGCAGAATGACAATCGCTAAGCGTTGGGCTATTGAATTGGACACATTTGGGGGAATCCTTAAAAGTCGCGCGAGGGAGAACGTGAAGGGTTGTCAAGGGAGGCCAATATTTCGAACTCGTAGAACGCCCCTGTCATTTATCGTTGCCAGACGCACGAGCATGGCTAACTTTAACCTTAGATAAATTAGAAACGACTGAGGGTAGATGGCCCTAATTTGGTATGTTTGATGATTGGAGGGTGGATGATCAACATAGTCATTTATAGCCCTCTAGCCTCAGTAGTCTTGAAGTCCTGAGGGCGGACAGAAAAAGTGCTGACGGACAGACAAATAGCTTTCTCTAACAGAAAACTAAAAGACGTCATTTACAGAGCGTCTATATATAATTCCAACTAATGCAGGGTTCTTAGCTTTTTGGTGACTCCAGACCCCCAATGAATTGCCCAGTATAGTTTCCTGTTTCTTGACTGTATAACTTAATATACTTAGTTTAATACATACTTCAGGTATGAATAGCTAGGAATAGAAAAAAAAAGTATATCTTAGTTTTACCAGACCACTGAGCTGGTTAACAGCTCTCCTAGGGCTGGCTCGAAGGATTAGATATTTTTACGTAACTAGGAATCAATTGGATACCTAGTGACGGGACCTACAGCTTATTGTGGGATCCGAACCACATTATATCGAGAAATAAATTTCTATCACCAGAAATAAATTCCTATGGTTCCGCGTTGGCCGAGCCGAGAATCGAACCCCGGACCACCAGATTGGTAGCCGAGCGCGAAATCGAATCGTCCAACGTGGATCTAGTTAGGAATAGAACATACAAGTAAATTAAAAGCATTTATAGTTTTAAATAGTTATTTATTTACAAAATGTACCCATGTATACATTGACATTAAAATCAAATATATCCAGGGATCAAGTCCCATACCCGCAGCATGTGGTTCCCATACCCCCAAGTGGTATGGATACCACCTGTTAAGAACCCCTGATCGAAGGGTATATTCGTGAATAGCGACTTCTCATCAAACCTTACCATACAAGTATACACAATTTTACTCTATATCTTTAATAAGCAAGAGTCAGCGTATGTATCTTTAAACGAACAATCAATCATTCATCAGTGGTTATAGGAGCAAGAATGAATGGGGGCACGAGGCACTTGCAAGGTTAATGGAGCTGACGGTACCTACGTATAGGTAGCTGACATAATGAGTGGAGTGTGGCATTTGTATTCATTTCTTTTTCTGGATGTCTGATGATGGATGGGTATACGTTATATACAGCATCGGAACAAGTCGCGATAAAATGTGTTTTTTTCTGGTACATATTCCTTATTGATTCCATGATTATACACACACACATACACCTGTGTATATGTATGGTGGGGGTCGCGAGGTTGGAGTAATTGTTATAACTTTAATTATCGCAAAAGGAAGCATGTAAGTGGATGACCAGAGTAATTTATATTTCCAGCTATCTTCTAGACGTACCTTATTCCGCTGCTGGTTCTGTAGCAACTTCTGGATGTGGTTCGGATCCCACAATAAGCTGTAGGTCCCTTTGCAAAGTAACCAATTGGTTCCTGGCTACGGAAAAATATCTAATCCTTCGGGGCAGCCCTAGGAGAGCTGTTCATCAGCTCAGTGGTCTGGTTGAAATATGATATGACTAGTTTTTTCTGTAGCAACTGCTAATGACTATTGTGATTACATAAGGAAGAAGGTGAAACATCTCGTAGTAAAATCAATCCTAAATAATACTCAGGATATGGGATAGAATGACCAATCTGGTGGGTTGGTCTTCTACGGAAACGATCTCTGTCTTAAACACGAAGGAGAAAAAAAAACTGCAGATTATTTTGCCTCAGGGATTACTGAGAATTCTACAGGCAAGTTCATGAAAACGATTCCGTTTCCGGGTCATGTCAACATTAGCGAACCCACTATTTTTCTTCACGACAATACCACTTTGATTCATATATATATATATATATATATATATATATATATATATATATATATATATATGTATATATATATTTATATATATATGTGTGTGTATATGTAATATATATATATACTTTATACATATATAAATATATATACATGAGGTTGTAGTTCACAAGGGAAATGAAAAGCTAAAATTCCTATTAGCGCAACAGTTTCGGCCTCCACTGGCCCTTATCGAGACCTGTTTATTAACAGTTAATAAGCAGCTCTCGATAAGGGCTAGTGGAGGCCGAAACTGTCTAGCTAATAGGAATTTTAGCTTTTCATTTCCCTTGTGAACTACAACCTCATATATCTATCTTCATGAAAAGGAAGACTAAAACCTCAATATATATTAACTAGATAATAACGTAATATAATATATATATATTATAATATTATATATACTATTAATATATATAGTAATATAATATAATATATATATATATTTTATATATAATAATTATATAATATATAATATATATATAATTATATATAGTATTATATGTGTGTGTGTGTGTGGTGTGTGTGTGTGTGTGGTATATATAATATATTATATATATATTACTATATTAGATATATTATATATAGTACATTATACACCATAATTATTACCATATAAGAAACCATATAATAATAACCATAGAGATTATATATATATTAATATAGAAATATAATATATATATATATATATATATAAGTCATATCACATTTCCGTGATTCATATACATATATCGAGCTACAATGTCCTTTAATATCTAATTCGCTCTACATCGGAATTAATATATTTTCATATATGCTTAACCGAAGGGGAATTTTTTTCTCGATAATAGACTTGCCTGGACCAGGCCGCGAACCCATGGAGCCTTTCAAATCCAGTTACGTCAGTGAAGCTTTTACCTACTACACCACCGCAAGAGGCTCTTGCGGTGGTGTAGTAGGTAAAAACTTCACTGACGTTCCTGGATTTGAAAGGCTCCATGGGTTCGCGCCCATGCCCAGGCAAGTCTATTAACGAGAAAAAAATTCCCCTTCGGTTAAGCATATATGAAAAATATATTAATTCCGAGGTAGAGCGAATTAGATATTAAAGGTCATTGTAGCTCATATATATATATAGATATATATATATATATTTATCGAGATAAATATATATTATATAACTATATATATCATATATAATATATTTATATCTATATATATATATATATATATATATATATATATATATATATATAGTATATATATATATATATATATTTCAAAGTAGTATAATATTGTCTTGAAGAAAAATAGTGGGTTAGCTAATCTTGACATGATCCCAGTTTCCGTAATGTAAAACAACAAGAAAAGCCAAATTTAAGTGTAGTTACAAAGTATTCTTTCATGAGTATCTTGTGAGGCAACAGCTCCTCATACCAACTGCAGAGTTGAAAGATCCAAAAGTTTCCTTCTCAAGCCATTGCATTGGTCTTTTCCACAACATAAGTATAACTCATTACCACATGCTCACTATTTCCTAGATAAAAGTTCCGTCCAGACGGGAGAAATGCTGGATAATTGCCGTGTCCAAGTCCACGGAGCGGGATAACACGCGAGTTACGAAACCTCGACATGACCTGACCTACGTAATGAGAGACATGATAAACAAGAAAATGGCGTCTCATTCCCCTGCCTGTACTTCCTCACCAGCTATCGACTGTCTTGCGCCATTTCCTTTAAGAAAAAGGAAAAAAAAACATGGGCTCGATCAAAGCAACTTAAAAACTTCGTTTGCCTTGTGAACATATGGTTTAAGAGTCTAAATTTTACAGTTTTTAGTTTTATGTAAGAGAAAGCTATTGAGGTGGCCTTTTGTCTGTCTGTCCGCACTTTTTCTGTCTGCCCTCAGGTCTTAAACATACCAAATTGCAGCCCTCTAGCCTCAGGAGTTTTTAATTTATTTAAGGTTAAATTTAGCCATGATCGTCCGTCTGGTTGCCAACAACCCAGGCCGCCACCGGGCCGTGGCAGAGATTATCATGGGCCGTATCTGAGAATTTCATACAGCATTATACGCTGTACAGAAGACCCGATTGCGCCGAAGAAGCTTTGGTTCATTTTTGACTTGTTTGCTATGAAAAAAACTGGATAAGTAGCTACAGTATGGAAAGCATCTTGCTTTATATTGCCAGTTCAATCATACTTGAGATTTGCAGCCTGATTCACAGGGCTTGACTCAGTTTGAAGGAGAGATCCAGCTGGTGAGAGGACACGACCTTGCGTACAGTAGGATCGCTGGGAAAAAAAAGTCAAGAAGTGGAATAATACTTTAGGATAACGATATGTATGCTGTCTGTTGGACTAGATTTGGAAACCAAGCTTTTCTTTTGGAGAAATTACGGTAGGCAATATTCTCCATGAAAGTGAGTTAGGAATGACGCTCTTACTTTTCACGTAGCTGTACCTCAGCCACGTAATTTATACTAAAAAGGTGTTCAGACAAGTTTGTGTGACTGCTTTGCTTGGTCATTCTGAACTGGCTTTAGTTTCTCAAGCCAAGAGGAACATTTGGGGGCAAACTAATTGTGTTAGAAAAGGTAGCACATAAACATCAAGTGGTATATCATGCAAACTTTTTTTTTTCTTCTCGCGAAATAGCACCTTCAGTCTTTATTGCTGGATGAGGGATGAAACCCCAGGGTAGATATATCCCCACTATGCGCGGTTTCTGTCAACTAAACAGGAGGTGCCTTTTCTATATATGAAGGTTCCCGTAGAGGGTTAGTACCGTCATTTCACCTTATGCAGTGCACTGTAAGCATTACTTAAGGCACTTTGCAGCGTGCTTTCCTTAAGCCCCTAGTTGCAACCTCTTTCGTTCCTTTTCCTGTACCTCCTCTCATATTCTCTTCCATCTCACTTTCCAGCCTCTCCCAGCAATTGATTCATAGTGAAACTGCATTGAGGTTTTCCTCCTGTTACGCCTTCCAAACCGTTTACTTTCAGTTTCTGCTTCAGCGCTGATTGACCTCATATTCAATTCAGTTTATATGAAGGACCTTCAGTTCAAATAATATTTATTAATATTTTTCTATCACAGTCATCCTATTAGACTGGGTGCTTTTTTTCTTTCCAACAGGTTTGGGTTAGGGGGGGGGGTGTTGGGGATGGTTTGGGATTGCATCCTGCCTTCTCAGGAGTCCATCACTTTTTTCACTGTGTGCACTGTTTCTAGTAGCTCACTTTTCTGCATGATTCCTGGAGCTACTACTGCATCGAGGTTTTCCAGGTTCCTTATCAGGATCTTGGGATCGTTCCTGCTATATATAGTGTCCCTTTTATTACCGGTACAATTTCCATTGGCGTTTCCCATATCCTTCTTCTTCTTCTTCTTTTTATTATTATTATTATTATTATTATTATTATTATTTTATTATTATTATTATTATTATTAATTATTATTGTTTATTATTATTTATTTTATTATTCTTTTTCAATTATTATTTTCTCACAACGTTTCGACTCGGGTCTGCTGGTCATCTTCCAGGCGAAGGTTGGAGTTGGACTGATGCTGTTAGGAGTCCTGCAGTGTTTTATTTATTATTATTATTATTATAGCTGTGTCTACGGCATTTAATTTGTAGCTACAGAGTCCTCTCTATTCTTTTTATCTTTTTTTTTTTTTTTATCAGTTTGTAGGTGGTGTATCAGATTTCCCAAGGACATGGAAAAATGGATATTGTCTTAGGTTTATATCCTCTTACGTTTCATTTAGTATTTTTGTTATTTTATTATCATCAAATTCACAGTGTCGTGATTAGCTTGTCATTTAAAACTCTGCAATTATATCGATAAATTGTAAAATTTGTAACAATTAAAGACAAGAATTTTTTTTTTAGCTCCTGAAGGTTCTTTACTATTTGTTCAGCGTCAACTCTGAGGAAGACCGTCGTTCTTAACTTTGGCTGAGCTGTCAGCCAGAAATAAAAACTGACATTACATTATAGAGAGAGAGAGAAGAGAGAGAGAGAGAGAGAGAGAGAGAGAGAGAGTTGCATCTTCCACAATGTCCAGATGATTATCCCCGACAAATCCGTATGCATCAAACAAAAGCATGATTGCAGTCAAAACTAATACAGAGCGAAGCAATTATGGCGGGACACCCGAATATGTGGTCCCCCGTCGCCCTTTGAAGTCAGCCTGCGGTATGTAGCCTCCAGGTCTCCCCACCCCCACCCCCGAAGCCTTCAAAGGGACCACACCGCCCGAACGTGAAAGCTCTTGTTTCTTATTATGACGCAAATGAGTCCCCTCGTTGCTTGTTCATGGGCCAGAATGGCTTGTAACGCCCGCGGGGCAATTTGCAGACGTTGCTTCGACGCACCGGCTCCTCCTCTTTCGAGCTGAAATCACGTCCCGGGCAGATGTGCCGACACCTATGGGTGGAGGAATTTCTCCTTGGCAGTCCCTAGGAGTCGATCGCGTTTTAAATTGTCAATATTTCTCTCTATCTATTTGGGTCTTTCCTAGATAGTCACCCCGACACAGTTCGGGGGTCGTTATCCAAGACCAATATTTCTTGAGAGATCTCTTCTAGATAGTGTCCTTAGCAAAGTCCGGGGTCTTTCTCTGGGACCATTATTTTCTGGGGGATCTTTCCTAGATAGCATCCCTAGCGAAGTCCGGGGGTCTTTCTCTAGGACTATTATTTTCTAGGGGATCTTTCCTAGATAATGACCCCCAAAAAAGTTCGAGGATCGTTAACTATAGGACTAATATTTCTTGGCGGTCATTATCTGTGTGATATTTACAGTCTTTTGTTTATGTTTTGTACGGTCATCCCCAACGGGCTCATACTAAACACGCCGTAAAAGTGGAGGATGCATACTGGGTTACAACTCTTGTAAGAGGTCACTATCTAACAAAGATCCCTTTATCTTTATGAATGATAAAATCTCATTAAATCTGTTTTCAAAAAGGAGAGTTATATTCATTTCCCTCTGAACGATGATCGTCTGCATCGCCGAGGTTCCTGTAAGTTTGTTTAGTCTCATCTCATGAACACCAGACAGCGCCTTACTTCCTTCCCTAAGTAGCCTACTGAGTTAGACCCAAGATGAGTTCAATTTTGCGCGGCATCACTTGGACGGTATCCTGCGGAGGAGCGTTTGCAGTTTCCGAAAGGTTCCGCAAGTCACAAGTCTGTATGGAATTGTGAACCATGGAAGAGGCCGAGGCGCTTGATCAGCGTCAGCTCCCCAGGCGAGTTTCCCACGGCTGGAACTCCGAGATCTAGACCTCACTTTCACATCTCGAGCCCGTCTACGTGAGACCTCCATGACATGGGATGCGCCCTTGGCACCGCCCACTTCGCCGAGCCCTGCCCACGTCACATGACGAAACTCCTCCTACCAATTCTGATCCTCGGCGCGCGGCGCCGCCTGCCTGCTGACGTCACGGGGCGTGGCCTCGTCCCCCGTAACTGACGTGCGAGTGTCGCTCCGCCCCCTGCGACAGTCAGGTGTTGGGTGTGTTTGCTGTCGTGAGTCTGGACAATGTCATCGGGGTGTGAGGGTGGATGGCCCGGTTACCCCGCTGGTTATTGCTACCCGCCGCCGCCGCCACCTCAGTGGACGCCGCACCATCACCACCACCATCATCATCACCATGCGCCTCACCACCACTTCCACCATCATCACGCGCAAGACCTGTGCGCGCCTCAACCCAACCCGGGACCTCCCGGCCCCTTCACCTGCGCCGCCGACGGGAGCGGCACTTTGCCGCCGTGCCCTCCTCACTACTGGGACGGGGACGAGCTCATAGACGCCTACGGGCGCGTGGTGAGGCGGAAGACGTCCGCCAACAAGAAGGAGCGTCGGCGGACGCAGAGCATCAACAACGCCTTCGCGGAGCTGCGGGAGTGTATCCCCAACGTCCCCGCAGACACCAAACTCTCCAAGATCAAGACGCTGCGCCTGGCCACCTCCTACATCGCCTACCTCATGGAGGTCCTCCACAGCGAGGACCCTCAGCAGCAGCAGCAGCAGCAGCAGCCGTCTCAGCCCTTCAGGGTGGATGCGCAGCCCTCGTCGACTAGCGAAAGGACGCCCGTGCAGGGCCTTGGTCTCACTCACCTGGAGAAGGTAAGCTTTGTCAGATTTGGGATTTCTGTACTCTACGCCAGCACAGGCTCTTGCTTGTAGAGCAGCCCGTGAAGTTGCTATCTATAACCTAGATTCGAGAGAGGCTCAGACCATTATTATTTTTATACGCTGTGAAATTTAACGTCGAATTCATATATTAAATGAAGTCTACTTTGTTTCCCTCTATGAACAGCGTGCTATTTGAAAAGACAGAGTACCTTCTGTGCTTATTCTTGCCGTTTACCTAATCCAGTGGTTTTCAACATTTTTGTCCCCGTGGCCCGTTTTTGGCATTCCTTAATACTCATGGCCCACTGCCCTTCAGAATTGCGTAACGATGATCAGTCTTATAATGCGTTTTCAGAACAATTTATTACGTTTTTATTTTCACTTATGAAATTATTTTTCAGAACACTTAATTAGCTATACATATGCATTTATGGAATTATTTTTCAGAACTGCTTTTTTTTCCTGTTCATTATTTCTAGATTTTTCCATTTTTAAATGCTATTTTGAAGATGTTGAAAACCACTGAACTCATATAAGAATCCAGAGTGAATTACGGATGGACGGAGATTTTATGCGCAGCCGCTGAAGACTAGAAAAGGGCTTATCTAGTGTACTGTGGATGTCAGTCAGGTCATGTTCTGTAACTATCGCTTGTGACATGAAGCTTTCGAGGCTGTAGTTCGTTTCCGAAAACCGCAGTTATGTTTCGCAGACCTGAAGTTTAGCCATGACTGTATGAAACGAATCTACTATGATGACAAATGACAAAAGGGGGAGGTGAGCGCAAACTGCCGGTAGTGATGTCAAATCTGTAATGTTACTTGACTTAAAAGATCTGATACATCAGGATGACATTCATTGACGAAACGAACTCTCGTGAAATGTTGCAATTATTCTGTTCGCAATCACAGAATAAACAATGATGGTGTAGACGTTACGATCCCTAAAACCTCGGCTCATTGTTCCCTCTGTGAAATGTGTCGTGGAATAAATCATCTTTAAGATATGACTGTTATCTAACGAATCGAGATGATAGCTAATTGCTTCTAGCGAGTGAGAAGATTTGGCTTTCAATTGATCCGAGAATTCCAAGGAAACCTGATGTTGGAATGTATGTGACTGGTGTATAAATATTTTCGTTTTGAGAAAAGGAAACTATGATGTATTGACTATCTAATCGAGGGAGAAAGGAGTCACATTCTATATAGTTGTAATGGTAACTATCAGGGATGAAATAACTTACAATGATGATGCCGACCATAACAACTCATAGCAAAAACACAACTGCCTCAATAACAGGTTATCGGGGAAAAAAACCAAAATCACTCGAGGCAACCTCCAGATCGAAAAAGGACCACCGACATTCCGCCTTTTGCCCGAGAACAAATGAAGATCTGCCCGTCTGTAATATTTGCGGTGTATCCATTTGCGACCTCATGTCGCGTTGCGGTTTTCGCTTTGCGGTTCGATCGTGTCCGCCAGGGAGATGTAGTAACCGCCATGGGCAAGGCCTCGCGGTTGGTCGCCCAGAAGGAGAAGAAGATGAAGAAAAAGAAGAAGAGAAGCATGAGCGTCCAGTGCGGGATCGCCTGAGCTTTGGAGAGGAAGGAAGGCATCGTCCCCTATCACCGATCGCCTGAGTCCAATCCTCTGTTCCTTGTCCGGTTTAACCCTTTCGCTGCTCGTGTGCTGAATCACAAAGGGAAATGACGTGTTCCTTCAAATTCATGAGTGCAGTATGTGTATCTAGCTTCTTTCCCAAGTCACTGTCAACAGTTATTCATAGTTTTCACGCCTCAGGAGAAGTCATCATTCCAGCCAGTCTGACACGATTATTATTTCTCTCAAGCCTTCCAAATGATCATTTATCGTTTCATGTTTTAAGAGCAAAGCCAGTTATGCACGATGCCGAGATGTGCATTTATGTGAATGGCCGTAATAGGACTGTGCGAAAAAGCGAAATATTAGTATTGGTCCATCAGTAAGGAAGAATTCTGCAAAATTGTCTCCTTAGAACACGTCTCCATAAAAATTGGTTTAACAGCCGGTACGCACAATCTCTCTCTCTCTCTCTCTCTCTCTCTCTCTCTCTCTCTCTATATATATATATATATATATATTATATATATATATATATATATATATATATATATATAGAGAGAGAGAGAGAGAGAGAAGAGGAGAGAGAGAGAGATTGTGTGTACCGGTGTTAAACCAATTTTTATGGAGACGTGTTCTAAGGAGACAATTTTGCAGAATTCTTCCTTATTGATGGTCCAATACTGATATATATATAATATATATATATATATATATATATATATATTCTTCGATCGCTGATTAAATTTCATGCAGCATTATACACCGCATATATATATATATATATATATATATATATATATATATATATATATATATATATAAATAATGGCAACTGCCTCAACAATACGTTAATTGTTATAGTCGCGAATGAACTCCAGAACATTTTCATAGTAGTTGCCAGGTATAGTATATAGTAGAGTGTGGCAGAATTACTGGAAAGGAAGGGCTGGAAAGTGCTTGGGAGACACACATTAAGGAGGCAGTGTGCGGAGGACGTCAAGAGAAACGAAAGACTAAATATCAAGATAATGACCCCGAGAAATTGGGGGTCACTATCCAGGAATGATCCATCTTCACTATTATGCAACTTGGCATTGCCATACACCTATAGTTCTTACAAACTCCCATATCACTTTCACCCTTATGACGATGAAGAGCTATGCCCCTCACAGCCTTTCTATGGAACATTAATTTTCTCACCCCAACATTCCCCATCACTCACCTGGTCAGCCACTCACGCGGTCGCACTTTTCCCGCAGCATCTCACGAGCAATGTCTCGCTATTGTCTTGCCATTTCCGTGCTCTTGATTGCCCTTCTCACCACTTCAACATTGACTTCCACAAGCATTCCAAAACTGACGCTAACCCCTCTCTTGCGTCCTTCTGTCCTCTTCGGGAACTCTTCGAAATACTGCGCCGTGGACCCGAGAGACAAGACTGCCTTTGCTTCACACAGCATCCTCCAACCAGTTGCAAATTATATTCTGAGGTCCATTTGCACATTAGATTTTCTCTCTGGTTTGATTTCGCTCTCCAACAATTTCAGCAGTTTATCATTTTCCCTTAAGTTCTTCCCACATTCACCTTCCTATCGCCATTGCTTGCTGTCTTTTTCTTTCGAATTCTTTTCTTGAATATCTGATGTATCCCAGGGTGCGAGATATGCAACTCAGATACTCTCCTTAGTCCTTATTTACCTCTCATGTACTCTTTCTAACATTTGCTGTTTCTGTGTCCTTTCCTACATTCCTGTGACCACAAATGCTACGGTCTCATCTCGGAATGGTATGCACACCTCTTATACATATTCCACGTCTGTATGTTTAACCATAACCAGTTTTACGGTGTTATTAATTGCCTGAAAAAAAAACTATCTAGATGGCTATTTGTGTCTCAAAAACTGCTGGGGCTAGAGAGTTGCGAATGGGCACGTTGATTATCCACCCTCCGATCATCAAACACACCAAACTGCAGCCCTCTAGTCACAGTAGATTTTATCTTATTTAAGGTTAAAGTTAGCCATGATCGTCATCCGATACCGCGTTAGGTGCCAGCAACATGTTCACCACCAGACCGTTTCTGAAAGCTTCATAGGCCGTGTCTGAGAGTTTCATACAGCATTATACGCTGTATAGAAAACTATTGCGCCGAAGAAACTTCGATGTATTTAGTACTTGTTTTTGTATGCTATTACACACTTCCGTATCATCAGACTCACTTTGACAGCCGCATTTCTGCTCTTGCTCTCCAGATTCATCTCTTACCTGTCCAAATTCCGCTGCAGGCAAATCAGACGTAGGTACCACAACTTCCCTTTTTAATATGGCAACCATCAGTTAGTCCATCTATCCCTAACACATAATCTAGCAAACACCTTCCATTATTCTTGTCTCTCTCCCAGGTATACTAACGTATCTTGTCTTAATAACAGATGAAAACAATATATGTATCTTGTCTGGAAAGCATTCACCAAAAACAAACAAGCTGTTTCCCATTAGATTAAAACACTTTAGATTAAGAATAAAATGACACGGTAAAGAAATGGGACACTTTGGACATTTACTTTAGGGAGCACATACGTACATACCGTTGCATCTTCTCTGGAAAGTATATATTAAAAAACAAACAAAACAGGACTTTGGGACGTTTACTTTAGACAGAGGCAATAGGGCTCTTTGGGAACACTTGTGTCTGAAGTCAGTGTCTTAAGTGAGGGAATGGGGCACATAAATACACTTATATTAGATAAAGGAAGGCACTGGTAGGTACTTGCATTTTACATAAGTAGACTGGGGGGACGCACGAAGTCAATGCATTTCGAGAAGCGATATGCGCTACAACTTCTCTCGTCTGGCGAGTGATGTTGACACACTTGTTGAAACTCATCATTTTCGTTTAAAAGTCACGAGTCCGTTACTCGTTTGAGGCCTACAATGCTCAATGCGAAGTTTCCCCTCTATAAAATTCTTGTCTTTAAGTGAAGTCTATCTTACTTCAACCAGACCACTGAGGTGATGAACAGCTCTCCTAGGGCTGGCCCAAAGGATTAAATATTTTAACGTGGCTACGAACCAACTGGTTACTTAGCAACGGGACCTACAGCTTATTGTGGAGTCCGAACCACAGGGAGAAGTGAATTTCTTTCACCAGAAATAAATTCCTCTGATTCCTTGTGGCCAGAGCGGGGAATCGAACCTGGACCCTGAGATCGGCAGTCGAGCACGTAACCGACTCGTCCAACGAGGAACTTTAATTTATTGTCTGCAATTACATTTAACCATATCGGCGATAGTTTTACTTATTTATTTATTTATTTTAAGAAACTAGGAAAGTCTTCTTTTGCCATAGACGTGAAAACACTGAATGAATTACTTTGCTATTTTCCTTGTAGTACAGACTTTCAAGGTGGATAAAACAGGTCGGCGGCTAGATATGCTTTCGGGGCAATTCATACTTGTGTTTGGGCTTCACAGCAGAGGTGGCCCCAAACAGTCGATCGCGATCTACCGGTCGATTGCGGCCACTTGTTTGGTCGATTGCCATCCCCCACATTCCTAGATGAACAAGCAAAAACAACACAAGCATATATATATATATATATATATATATATAGTATATATATATATATATATATATATATATATATATATAAGTGAGGCAACTGTACTCATATTTTATATTTTATCGTACTATGGCGCTATTTGACAAATGTTTTTCCCACGTGATAATATGCGATTATGTAGTATGGTAGATCGTAAAAGAATTTCAGTCTCTAGAGTAGATCTCGGAGTCCAAAAGTCTGGCCACTCCTGCTTTGTAGTTTCACGAGCTCTGAAATATTAATGGACAAACACTCCTTTAACGTCGTTGGGAAATGAGACAATTCTGTATTACATATAGTCAATACATATGTGTATTATAGTAAGTAGAATATAATAACCATGTAAAGTCAAATAGTAGTCATTGAACCCACAGACAAGTATTCAGCAAACATACGTGCATTCACGCACATGCGAATATAAAAGTATATCTTAGTTTTACCAGACCACTGAGCTGATTTACAGCTCTCCTAGGGCTGGCCCGGAGGATTAGATATTTTTTTTACGTGGCTAGGAACCAATTGGTCACCTAGCAACGGGACCTACAGCTTATTGTGGGATCAAGAAATGAATTTCCATCACCAGAAATAAATTCCTCTGATTCCGCGTTGGCCGAGCCGGGTCGAACTTCGGACCACCGGATTGGCAGACCGAACGCGAAAACCACTCGTCTAGCGAGGAACTCTACATGGGAATATATCTATATATTTTAGATTTAAAAATAATTAAATGATATTAACATGGCCCATGAAGAAAGCACAGGAGAGAAGGACGGAAGTGGGAGAAATGAGAACGATGGCGTTGGATGTGCGGAGTGACCAGGAGAGACAGGATAAGGAACGACTTCATAAGAGGACGGCGAAAGTGACAAAAGTATCAAAGAAGCTGCAACAGAGACGATTGCAATGGTTTGGTCATGTCATGAGAGGAGAGGAGGATTCTGTATGTAAAAGAACCATGAACATGGAAGTGCCCGGAACAAGGAGGAGAGGTAGACCAAAAATGGGACGGAGAGACTCAGGTGACAGGGACATGCGGTAGAGCAACCTGACAACACTAATAAACAGCGACCCCTTATAAGGATGGGGAAAGCTGAAGATAAAGAAGAAGATATAAATTTAATTATTTTAAATTATTTGTATACACACACATATATATATATATATAATATATATATATATAATATATATATATATATATATATATATGAATGTGTGTGTGTGATTATATGGATTAGAAACCTGCTACCAGACATCAGAATTAATTTCATATTTCTTGCATATGGATCTAAGGCTTTGTTTGTTTGTTTGTTTGTATGGTGTTTTTACGTTGTATGGAACCAGTGGTTATTCACCAACGGCTTTACGTGACTTCCGAACCACGTCGGAAGTAAACTTCTATCACCAGAAATACACATCTCTGTCACCTCAATGGAATGCCCGAGAATCGAACTAGCGGTCACCGAGGTGGCAGGCCAAGACCATACCAATCACGCCACTGAGACGCTCCTCTGAGGCTTTGTAGTGACAAGCGAATAAAAAAATTGTGAAGAATTTGAGAAATGGAGAGGGCACTGTGGCTATTATAGTTACACACACACACACACACACACACACACACATATATATATATTATATATATATATATATATATATATATATATCATATGATATATATATTATATATATATATGTGTGTGTGTGGTGTGTAATTATAATATATTATATATATTTATAATATAATATAATTATATATATGTATATGATTGGTAAAAATAGCTGGTAAAAAACAAACAAATATCCATCTAAATAAAAGGAAGCCCATAAAAAACACCAAAATGTAGAGAGAAAAGTACTAATTTTCAGGGGGAAGGACTTCTTTTGTTCTTTCTTCTTCCTATATACCTGAAGAGAGAGACACCAGGCTCTGAAATATAGTACTTTTTCTCTCTACATTTTGGTTGTTTTTATGGGCTCCTTTTTATTATTAATATATATAATATATATATATAATATAATATATATAGTATATATATATATATATATATATATAATCAAGATTCGACGGCTGAGGGAGGCGAGAGAAGTGAGTAGTAGAGTCAGGGTATATCCGGATGCCTAGCGATTTTTCATCTGAGGACTGAGTTAGGAGAGTCCTTCAGTCACCCTAGACGGAGAAATCCGTCGGGAATAGGATGCCCGAGGGGCAATTAAACAAAATAGCGGTTATGATGGAGAGGACCTTGTCCTGGGCACTTGATATGCGCACGTGGGTCAACTGTCCTTTGCTCCACTCGCGGGCGTAACATGATTTACTTTTATTTTTAGTCCGAGAAAAGGAAAGAAAACATCAAGAGGGAAGCGACCATGGAGAATATGAAACTGTCATTTCAACAGAAAGAAACGGCTCCTTCATGAGAGAAGCCTCCAGAGGTACTGATGAGACGGAACCTTTCGTCAAATCGCTCCCGGCTGCAAATTCCCGAAATGTATATTGCACCATCCCCGGTTTATTTGCCTTGCCCCTAGGTTAGGGTAGGTTAGGTTGAGTTAATTCAGTGATGTATTGAAAGGGTCATTTGGGTGTGGGGAAAAATAATTATTTTATGGTCAGCTTTTAAGATATGGCGTCCCGCTTTCATCAGGGAAGGTGCCGGTACGATTTCAGTTTGGGAATATCCCTCCTGGCCATCTCCATTCGACACTGGGGGTCTTAAACCTGGTTGCGAAAATGGTATATGGCATGTCTCGATCTCTGCCTCTGTCTTCAAACAATGTCGCTTTTCTTTTATACCACGGTGTCTCGTGTTGTTATTTTCTGCCTTTGAAATCTCGACCCAAAGTCGTGGTGATGACTGACTACAGGGCAAGACTGCCTCATCGGCCTGTGTGATTCTTGGAGGAACCATTATTTCTCCAAGGTGTGATTGGGTCTTGGACTGATTTTAAATTGGTGGGACAGCGGGAAGGCGACACTTTATGTCAGCGAGGAAGAGGAGATGGAATGGCAAAGGAAAATGGATCATAAAAGCGAAAAGTATCGAGGGTCCTCAATGAAGCACCTGCAAAATGACAAACCTTCAAAGTCTCGGGCATCTGAAATAAGTCTGGGGTATTAAGTAGAATAAGCTAGGTCTGTTGTGCTGCCAATGCTGCCAGTTAATAATACTCTTAACAGTGATAGTAAATATATGACTTAAACAAAAAAGATAATATATATATACATGTATATAAATATATATAATTTTTTCAGGAAAATTCCTGGGTGGCCAATGTGCACTACAGTTACTCCTGCCCCCTTATAACCACTGAGGATGA
Organism: Macrobrachium nipponense; assembly: GCF_015104395.2. Classification (NCBI taxonomy): domain Eukaryota; kingdom Metazoa; phylum Arthropoda; class Malacostraca; order Decapoda; family Palaemonidae; genus Macrobrachium; species Macrobrachium nipponense. The sequence continues at coordinate 59,508,773 of NC_087200.1, forward strand.
AGGCGGTTCCCCAGAGGGTGACTTCATTTCGATTTTTGTTCATTGCTACAGTGACATAGTAGCATTTTGGAATTTGAGTTCCCTTGTCACGGTTCTTTTGTGCAGATATTTTCAATGTTTGGTTTTCAAACTGCCGGAATTCTTGAGAGCCAAAGGCTAGACAACGAAAAAGAATTGATATTCACCTCCCGTGAGTATTCGGGACA
>NC_087200.1:59513978-59538978 GCF_015104395.2 Macrobrachium nipponense
TCCACCTTTCAAACCTTTTACTGTCAATATCCGTTTCAGCGCTGAATGACCTCGTAGGCGCCAGTGCTTGGCCTTTGGTCTAAATTCTAAATTCCATTCGATTGCATCATTCTTTCACAAAAGTAGTTCTGCTTCTCTATCTTCAGAGCCATGTAATAATAACAATAATAGTAATATACTTTATTTCAAGGCATATATACAATATAGAGCAAAAATACCAATTAAACGTAGATCAGTGGAAAGGTTGAACACTTATTCTCAACAGTTGCTAGTATTGATAAGAAGTAACATGCAGTTTTAAGTTGGAGACCATAAGGTACATGATTTATGTGTAAAATGTATATGGAGCTATTCCTGGGTATATAAGCACGAATTACTCAATTCTTTGCATACGTGAACGGGCATATGGTCTAAAATATCATTTCTCCTTGTTTGTTTCACCCTGATTCAATCTTTTTCTTTTTTCCTTTTCGTGTCTGCTGATAGAATAAGTGAACACTTAAATAGACTCATTATTTTCATAATAATACGTAGTATGCTGCTTACAGCGGTAGGTACATTCCTGTTTGAGTTTTGGGTTTTCATAAAACTTTTCGTAGCCGTACGTTATTGACATTTCTATTTATGCAAACTTTCATCTTGTTATTGTTTTCTCCATAACTTGATTGTACTTGTCATGAAAATCATTACGACTTATTTGAAGAGCGAGAGCAATTTAACCTCTGATCGTTTCCTCTTTCTCTCTTCCCCAACAGGATGACAGCGACATGGACACCGAACCGGCCTCCTCCTCCTCCGTGACATCGTCGACCTTAAGCGAAAGAGCGGGAATGGTCGGCCAGAACCCGTGTGCATCATCTAAGCCCTCTCCCTGCAGCATGTCCTCCCCTCCCTCCGCCTCCTCCACCACCGCCGCCGCCACCTCCTCCCCCACCAACGAAGCCAGCCTGACGGCCGACAGGAGAAGAGGAAGGACCGGTTGGCCCGAGACCGTTTGGGCCCAAGAACTCAAGCACTGAAACGCTCGAGAGGCCTCCCGAGGAAAAGGGAGGGAAAAACGCTGCACGGGACGAAGTCTCAAGCATCGAGGAGGAATCGTTGACAAAAATCGAGGCATTCATGGAAGTTTCAGTGACTCCATTGTCCTATTTCGAAACTAGAACGATCATTGTTTGGTTGAAATGGTACCCCCCCCCCCCCCACACACTTCTTATTGTGACACATACGTATATACAGCATATTGCAAATTGGGTTTTATGATCTCAGGCTTAAGATTTCCAGTTGTCCTCCAATTTTCAGTACGCTCGGGAGAGCCGTTATACACCACACCCTTTGGTTGCTGACTACTTGGGTTCTTATTCACCTGACATCATTTGGAGCTTCTTCGGAGCAGATGAGAGACTTCATAGATCTAAAGAAATTCTAGAGTTAGGTACAGAATGTACTTTTGTATCTTTGCAGCTTAGATATCTCTTTCAATTACGTCATCAGAATCGCTGTTCTCGCTAGAAAGATTTGTCGTAAAAGTAGCTGGATAATGATAATAATAATAAGGAAAATAGCTAAAGAACTGAACAATGCTGCCTGCTTCTCTGTCTCCCTGGAAGAGATTGCAAGGTATTTCATCTCTGATATGATGGCATATTTCCTTTCTGGAAATTTATTACGAGTTTGAAGCTGCTATTCACTAGACATCAACGAATGATTGCAATTAACATTATTGTCATTTAAGTGAAGATTACGTGTATGAAAAGCGTTTGGAAGGGAAGGTTTAGTGCCATGCCTACATTCTGTCAGAAAACTTAGGCCGAACCTTTCTCCTAGAATTCAGCAACAAAATCTATGTAGTATGTTATCTGTGCTGTGTCTCGTTCCAGAGATGTGAATTGTATTCTAGAGGATATGCAGTCGTGGCTGTTTCTTCTTATTTTGATGAATGCTATTAACCAGTAACTATGATATAGATAGTAGCGATAAAAACAATGTCGCATTGCATTGGTATAAAAAATTAATGTATGGAATATTTTTCCAGTGTGGACCGTAAGATTAATAAATGCCAATTTCGAATAAGAAGTAAACAACACCGGTATACGAGAGACTAAAGGCCTCACATATATATATTTTATATTTCAAAACTGAGGGGGTTAGCACCAAAGTTAACTTCTCTTAGCACAAGAAAAAGGGACAATGCTACTGTACTGATTTCATACTTGTAAATATGATATGGTATGGATTTTTACTCGTGTATTTTTGGACGGAATAAGATTTTCATTAGTTATGTCGATCGATTAAAAAATCACACGACGCTACAAAAACATAAATCAAATCCAATAGCTCCAATCTACGATGTTCTTTTTCATGCATTCACAGCAATAGAACTACATTATGAAGGTCACTTTTCATACATGAAGCAGTGAAGCATAACGCAGAGTTTTAACATTTTTCCCATAAATACATAACAAATAAATTCATCCACGATCAATTTTCAAGAAGATTCTATCTATGGTATATTGCTTTATTGGTCTAATTTTACTTGATATGTGGGATTCGTGTTTTGTTGGTAAAATTTGTGGTTGTTGAGAGAGTTACATTTTCTTTAAAATTTTGTCTAGAGTAAATATGATTTTCGTAGCAGAAGGTCATTATAGTTTTCCCAGAGAGAAAATGCGTTAGATCAAAGCATAGATAATTCATGATAGATTTGGTTCTCGTGTGGACCATTGGAAAGGAAGCATCATAAGACTAAATTGGTTCCTATGCGATATTGAGAGTTCCTCATTTTGAAAATGAGCATCAAATTCACTTAGCCAAGTTCCTCTTATATTTTAGTCTCGGTTGGTTGGTCTTTCACAGGTTGACCCTCAGTGTATCAGTACCTTTCATCAAGCAAAGGACGTGAAACTTTGTAGGCTTATTTTTCAAACGTATTGCTGATGGTAAATGCTTGCCTGGTTAAATTGCGTTATTTTTCCTTAATCAAAACACCGGTGGGAGAATGCCCACAAGAAAAATTGTTCGCATCGTCGGAAAGCATAGCCTTAGAATGCGGACGACCCGTCAAAAGAATAAGTTGCAGAGCAAGTGCGGAAATACTACACCTCTCTTTGCTTAGCTTTCCGTCGTGACTATACATCGCAGCAGAGCTGCGCGATGGAGTGCCTCCTCTGCTTCGGATCTTGGCGTAGCATCTATAGTTCCTGAGAAAAGGGCGACATTGGTGCCAAATATTTCGGTGAAGTGTTGTGATCTTAGCGTAATCATTATATTATAGATGTTATTATATTGTTTTCATCCGCTTTACATAGAATGACGTCTGTACCTAGACTGAGGATTTTCGCCGATAAAATCTACCCTTTGTGATAAGTTTCAAGCGTTCAGCAGCCAACTCTTTCGAAAGTCATTTTTACAAGAGCCTGTCATTCCATGTAGGGCGGATCGTTCCATATTAGATGTCGATCAAGGGATTTTGGTTCTTCTTGTCTACGCAGCTTTATATATCACAATCATTTATTATATGACAATTTCTAAGCTTTATTGGGTGCAGAAACACTGGCAAATGATTTACGAGAGAGAGAGAGAGAGAGAGAGAGAGAGAGAGAGAGAGAGAGAGAGAGAGAGAGAGAGAGAGAGAGAGAGAGAGAGATTGTGTGTGTGAGAGTCGAAATGCACCGTCTAATTTTATTTCGTGATTTTTCAAAAATCATTTCAGTAACTGTTATTTAGATTATATCTGCACTTGACTTTCCTTTTTCCTATAGAGTGCGAATTTGATCCGGTCTGGACGGTGCTTACCATTAGTTGCCTGTGGTATTTATATGAAAAGGCTTCGGCAAAACTCGTCCAGTCAAGACTTGTGGTTTAGACTTATCGAACCTTAGGCCTACTCTTTGTGGAATTGTCAAATTGGTTCTTAGCCACGAGCCGTGTTTTATAGAACGTCGATACTCAACCAAATTAGAAATCACAAGACGAAATTTGAGTTATTATATCAGTATAAGGCGCAACAGCGAGGTATATAAAACGCAGATGGGTATTAATGAGAATGAAAAGTAAACGCCTTTCATTTATAGGAATGGCTTATGCTAGTTATGGATTGCAGAACTGATAAAAAAAAAAGCGACCAGGGACAGCATGATTCACTTCTTTGTGCGAGTTAATAGTCCCATTATCCTTTAGAAATCTTCAGTAGTATTTCACTACCATCATAAGGATGTATTTAGCTGCTTTCATTATTCTATACGGTTTTTTTTTCAATAGACAAACGTAATCATTTTTCATTAACGCGAACATTTGTAACGTCTCTTCATTTTTTCACTTAAGGAAAATTATTTATTTATTTATTTTATTTTATTTATTTATTTTTTTCTATACGTAATGTCGGACTCAAATCTCGATTTGCTCAGTCGCGTATCGTCGTAAAAGAGCTTAAACTATTACAGTTTTAGAATGTGTTCAGCGTTCTTATGTTGCTCTGGTGTTTATTCGAAATACCGGTCAGAATCTTCCGGCCGGACTTGATTCATGTGAACGCTACTGCAATTTTCTTTTGCATGCGCCTTTTCCCCCAGCTAGCTTTTGCTAGCGCACGAGGAAAGCGCGACGAATCGTGTGATTACATCATTGCTTTGATATAGCCACCACAAAGGCCTGAAACATCGAGGCGGAGGCGTTTTCTATAAAACGTTTCGAGAAGATTTGAGGGAGGGAGGCCGGTTGCGTCCTCTAATGGCGCCGTTTTACCAAGTGACCCAGAAAAGCGCGCAACCGTTCTTGTATTCATGTCACGGGAGTAGAGTTGGAAGAAATGTTTTCTACTTAGTATACGGTCTGAATGGTATTACTCCTAGGACAATGATATTTGTACATGTTCTTGTAAGTACAAAAACAAACAAACAAATACACAACAAACGTACGCGCCTGCTCGTACGCACACAACACACATGGGATTTAATCTTGGTTGTATCCACTTGTAATAAGACAGGTTGTGAAAACAGAGCTGTTATAATGATATAGTGAGTTTAGTCATGTAAGACTTCTTTGTGATACGAATGTTATTATATTATTATTATTATTATTATTATTATTATTATTATTATTATTATTCATGGACTGAAAGCAAATAAACGGACGTTCGTCATCGCCTTAGACTGATCAAGTACTGCAGCCAGCATCCGGAGTCTTTCTTTACTTTGCGCTATCCACACTATTATCATCAACTGAATAAAATGTTTCTCTATTTATAATGGATTTTGAATGATCTTATCCTTTTTACCTATTTACTTATTTGTTTATTTATTTATTTGTGTCTGTTGCCTGGGACTCACGGAAGTATTCGAGGCCAGATGTCGCTGATGCTGATTGTGACTGGAGGGCGACCATTCACTAGTCGCATTGCATTGAATTAAACACAGAATTTAGGCCAAATGCCAAACGCTGGGTCCTAAGAGGCCATTCAGCGCTGAAACGGAAATTGACAGTAAAAGGTTTGAAAGGTTGCACGATGAATCAGTTGTTAGGAGAGGGTAGGAAGTGAGATGGAAGAAAGAGAATAGGAAAGGAGGTACAGTGAAAGAAATGAAAGGGGTTGCAGCTAGGGGCCGAAGGCACGCCGCAGAGAACTTTAGGTAATGCCTACAGTGCACGGCATGAGGTGCCATGACGGACTACTCTCCTACGGGGGTCCACTAGTCGTAATTCAAATAGATTAGCCAATCAAAAGCAAGATGGGAGTTTGAAAAAGCCAACATTCTTTGGAATCTTCAATTTCAAGTCGATGGCCCCTTTGATGCACTTGTTCCTTAATTGTGAATAGGTTTCATCTGATGGAATGATAATAGTATTAGTTCACTGAGGAATTAAAATAATCAAGACGTATTACCTGGAGTATCAGAAACTTTATGATAATGATTGGCCTTTAGATGGATTTTCCAATTCACTGTGAAATGAAATTGATGCCGTCGATGTTAATTACAATCTATATCAAGCTGAACAATGGGGCGGGGGAGAGGGGGGCGGTCAGCTTAAGGATTAACTTGTCAGTGACTGTTACTTTGCTTTTATCGGAACGCACTCCACATTTGGGATTCATAAATTTTATATGTATATATATATATATATATATATATATATATATATATATGCATGCATACATACATACACGTGTGAATGTATGAATAATATATATATATATATATATATATATATATATATATATACATATGTTCATATATATGTGTGTGTGTGTGTGTGTGTGTGTACTCACTAATGTGGAATTAATTCCAATGATACCAGCCGAATCAAAGTGTTTATTTTCCATTCTTAATATTGAGGCGCCATCGTATTTAGCACCAGTCCTAAATTTTGACAACATAGAATGAATTCTATTTAATATTTCATCCGATTGAAATGCCCGTTATTCAAAATGCCTTCTCAAATTTAACCTGAAAGAAGACCAACAAGGCATGATCCGACCTCCAGCGTCTCGGACGTTCCTTGACTTTTAACGTAAAATAAAACGTGCTAAAATCTAGAGTCAAATGGAGCGTTGTTTCACCTATGAAAATTAAAATAAATAGGCTACCTTTTATCAGAAATCATTGTTCTGTACTGTTTGACATGCACATTATTTACTTTTTATATTTTCATCCTAAATAAATCTTAAATATCCTATCCGAAAATTCCTGTATCTTTAACTGAAGGCGAAACACACTTTTCAGACCCTTTTAGGCGGCTTTTCCATTGACCTTTCTTACCCCCAACAAGAACAAGAGCAACAACAAAGTAGTTTGTAGGCTTACTCCCCGAGTAAGCGAAAACACATTCTATTCAGTCACTACAAGAAAAGCCATTTAGGAAAATTGATTGGTTTTGCAATACCTAAATTCTAAGTATATGCCGCCAGTCTATAATAACGTTATTTATGATTAATATGAATTTTTTGGTTTTCAAAAACTTCCAATTGAGGATTCGAGAGAAAAAAAATAAGTTAGGTTTCATTTACAAAATTACCGTATTGACAAACTGTACAAGGCCCTCTCACCAAAATGAAACGTCAATATTGTGTTAGAACCGGACGAATATATAATCCTTGTTTTTGCTCTGAATGGGAGGGTCCTGATTGTTGCTCTATAGTGCAATGATAAAACTATGTGCAATGTAATAGCGTCTGTTTTAATAAAGGAGTGTGATAATGTTCGATGAACTGTTTCTTGACCACTTTTCTCTATGGCCGGTTTGTTGACGTTAACAAGTGCTGTCGTAAATCCTTGTTTATTTTTCAACATATGCAACATATATATGCATATTTATTGTATGTATACACTCCTAAATTTTGACTTGAATGTATGCATACACAAACCTTTAGTGACGCAAGTCAACCTTGCTCTCGCAGAAGAAGAACGTACGAATTATTATTATTACTATTTTTTCATTATTATTATTATTCCTGCTGTAATGTAGGTGTTATTATGTTAGCAACTACTGCTATTCAACCTCAGAAGAGGTTTCCTTTAGGAGAGGACCGTAGCAGGTTAGTGCCGTCAGTATACCTCACAAGGTGCACTGTAGGCATTACTTTAGGTTCTCTGCAGCGTCCTTTTGTCCCCTAACTGCAACCCCTTTTCGTTCCCTTTACTGTACTTCCATTCATATTACTTCTCTTCCATCTGGCTATAGACCCTCTCCTCACAATTATTTCAAAGCTCACCAGCTTTGGGGTTCTCCTCCTGTTACACCTCTCAAATCTACCTACCCTCAATTTCCTTTCCAGCGCTGAATGACCTCATAGGTCCCAGTACTTGTCCTCTAGACTAAATTATATAATCAATTCATTTCCTTGAGGAGAGGGTATCACTCTTTTTATTATGTCGATTTTTTTTGTTTTTTTGATAAATGTAAATGGGACTTTTATGTTCATATTTTCAGCTCGAACTACACTTCCTCGGTATTAAAGCCAACCCCAGGGGTTGTTCCTCGAAGTGACTCAACCCTTCTGAGGCGCCCTGTATATGTATATATGAATAAATAAATAAATAAATAAATGAATAAATATATTATATATATATATATATAATATATAATGTATCTATATGATAACAATATAACGTATTATATATATATATATATATTAATAATATTATATATATATATATTATATATATAATATATAGTATATATATATATATATAATATATATCTATATATATATATATTATAGTAATATATATATATAAATATATAAATATATATATATATATATATATATATAATATAAATATATATATATATATCATATATATATATATTATATATATATATATATATTATTTTTTTCTGTGCCTCTCACAGGATGCGAGGGAGGGAATGTCCTTTAAATTAGCGTCTCACGAGGCCAAATAAAAAAAAATTCAAATCAAGGATCCACAGACATTATTAATGAAGGAAAAAATGGAAAAAATTCAAATCAAATCAAGGATCCGCAGACATTATTAATGAAGGAAAAAATGGAAAAAATTCAAATCAAATCAAGGATCCACAGACATTATTAATAAAGGAAAAATGGAAAAAAATCAAATCAAGGATCCACAGACATTATTAATGAAGGAAAAAATGGAAAAAATTAAATCAAGGATCCACAGACATTATTAATGAAGGAAAAAATGGAAAAAATTAAATCAAGGATCCACACACATTATTAATGAAGGAAAAAATGGAAAAAATTCAAATCAAATCAAGGATCCACAGACATTATTAATGAAGGAAAAAATGGAAAAAATTCAAATCAAATCAAGGATCCACAGACATTATTAATGAAGGAAAAAATGGAAAAATTTAAATCAAATCAAGGATCCACAGACATTATTAATAAAGGAAAAATGGAAAAAAATCAAATCAAGGATCCAGAGACATTATTAATGAAGAAAAAAATTGAAAAAATTCAAATCAAGGATCCACAGATGTTATTAATGAAGGAAAAAATGGAAAAAAATTCATATCAAGGATCTACAGACATTATTAATGAAAAAAAAAAATGGGAAAAAATTCATATCAAGGATCCACAGACATTACTAATGAAGAAAAAAATGGAAAAAAAATTCATATCAAGGATCCACAGACATTATTAATGAAGAAAAAAAATGGGAAAAAATTCAAATCAAATCAAGGATCCACAGACATTATTAATGAAGAAAAAAAATGGGAAAAAATTCAAATCAAGGATCCACAGACATTATTAATGAAGAAAAAAATGGAAAAAAATTCATATCAAGGATCCACAGACATTATTAATGAAGAAAAAAAAAATGGAAAAAAAGTCGAATCACAAGGATCTTACAGACATTATTAATGAAGGAAAAAAAAAATGGAAAAAAAGTCAAATCAAGGATCGACAGACCAGTTAGTAATGCAAGGAAAAAAAAATGGAAAAAATTCAAATCAAGGGATCCCACCATCCAGTACCTTATTAAGAAGAAAAAAAAAATGGAGGAAAAAAAAAAAAGTCAAAAGCAAGGATATACAGACCATTATTTAATTGAAGGAAAAAAATTATGAAAAAAAAAAGTCAAATCAAGGATCTATCAGACATGTTATTAATGAAGGAAAAAAAAAATGGAAAAAAAATTCAAATCAAGGATCCACAGACATATTAAAAAAAAAAAATAAAGGGAAAAAATGAAAAAAAAAATTCAGATCAAGGATCCACAAACATTATTAAGAAAAAAAATGGAAAAAAAGTCAAATCAAGGATCTACAGACATATTAATGAGGGAAAAAATGGAAAAAATTCAAATCAAAAAAGGATCCACAGACATTATTAATGAAGGAAAAAAATTAAAAAAAAACTTCATATTAAATATCCAAAGATATTTATTAATGAAGAAAAAAAAAAATGGAAAAATTCAAATCAAGGATCAAAGACATTATTAAATAAAGAAAAATGGGAAAAAAATTCAATGTCAAGGATCACAGACATTATTAATGAAGAAAAAATGGAAAAAAAAAAATTCAAATCAAGGATCCACAGACATTATTAATGAAGAAAAAATGGAAAAAAATTCATATCAAGGATCCACAGACATTATTAATGAAGAAAAAAAAATGGAAAAAAATTCAAATCAAGGATCCACAGACATTATTAATGAAGAAAAAAAAATGGGAAGGGAAAACAAAAAAAAAAATCATATAAAGGATCCACAGACATTATAATGAAGGAAAATGTAAAAAAAATTCAAATCATGGATCCACAGACATTTTATTAATGAAAAAAAATGGAAAAAATTCAAATCAAGGAATCCACAGACATTATTAATGAAGAAAAAAAAAAAAGGAAAAAAAAAAAAATTCAAATAAAAGGATCCACAGACATTATTAATGAAGAAAAAAACAAAAAAAAGGAAAAAAAAAAAAAAATTCAAATCAAGGATTCACAGACACTATTAATGAAGAAAAAAAATGGAAAAAAATTCAAATCAAGGATACACAGACATTATTAATAAAGAAAAAAATGGAAAAAAAAAATCAAATCAAGGATCCACAGACATTATTAATAGAGAAAAAAAAATGGAAAAAAATTCAAATCAAGGATCCACAGACATTATTAATGAAGAAAAAAAATGGAAAAAAATTCAAATCAAGGATCCACAGACATTATTAATAAAGAAAAAAAAGGAAAAAAAATTCAAATCAAGGATCGAGACATAATTAATGAAGGAAAGAAATGGAAAAAAACTATATCAAGGATCCACAGACATTATTAATGAAGAAAAAAAGGAAAAAATTCAAATCCAAGGATCCAAAGACATTATAATGAAGGAAAAAAAATGGCAAAAAAAACCATTATACACCAACAGACAATTATTAATGAAGAAAAAAATGGAAAAAATCCATATAAAAGGACCACAGACATTATTAATGAAGGAAAAAAATGGGGAAAAAAATTCAAATCAAGGATCAGACATTATTAATGAACGGAAAAAATGGAAAAAAAAAAAAATTCAAATCAAGGATCCACAGACATTATTAATGAAGAAAAAAAATTGAAAAAAATTCAAATCAAGGATCCACAGACATTATTAATGAGAAAAAAATGGAAAAAAATCCACATAAAAGGATTCCAGACATTATTAATGAAGAAAAAATGGAAAAAAAATTCAAATCAAGGATCCACAGACATTATTAATGAAGGAAAAAAAATTGAAAAAATTCAAATCAAGGATCCACAGACATTATTAATGAAGAAAAAAAAAAAAAAATTCAAATCAAGGATCCAAAGACATTATTAATTGAAGAAAAAAATGGAAAAAAATCCACCATAAAGGATCCAAAGACATTATTAATAAAGAAAAAAATGGAAAAAATTCAAATCAATGATCCACAGACATTATTAATGAAGGAAAAAAATGGAAAAAAATTCAAATCAAGGATCCACAGACATTATTAATGAAGAAAAAAATGGGAAAAAACCATATAAAGGATCCAACACATTATTAATGAAGAAAAAAAGTGGAAAAAATTCAAATCAAGGATCACAGACATATTAATGAAGAAAAAAAAAAAGGATAAAAATTCATATCAAGGATCTACAGACATTATTAATGAAGGAAAAATGGAAAAAATTCATACCAAGAATCCACAGACATTATTAATGAAGAAAAATGGACAAAATCGAATCAAGGAGCCAAACATACATTATTAATGAAGGAAAACAATGGGAAAATTCAAATCATGGCTCGCCACAGCATTATTAATGAAAAAAAAAAATGGAAAAAATTCATATCAAGGATCCACAGACATTATTAATGAAGAAAAAATGGAAAAAATTCAAATCAAGGATCCACAGACATTATTAAGGAAGAAAAAAATGGAAAAAAAATTCAAATCAAGGATCCACAGACATTATTAATGAAGAAAAAATTGAAATAATTCAAATCAAGGATCCACAGACATTATTTAAGAAAAAAAAAGGAAAAAAAAATCAAATCAAGGATCCACAGACATTATTCATGAAGAAAAAATTGGAAAAAAAATTCAAATCAAGGATCCACAGACATTATTAATGAAGGAAAAAATGGAAAAAAATCAAATCAAGGATCCACAGACATTATTAATGAAAAAAAGGAAAATAATTCAAATCAAGGATCCACAGACATTATTAATGAAGAAATAATGGAAAAAAATTCATATCAAGGATCCACAGTCATTATTAATGAAGAAAAAAAAGGGAAAAATTCAAATCAAGGATCCAGAGACATTATTAATGAAGAACAAAAATGGAAAAAAAATTCATATCAATGATCCACAAACATTATTAATGAAGAAAAAATTGGAAAAAAAATATAAATCAAGTATTCACAGACATTATTACTGGAGAAAAAAATTGAAAAAACTCATATAAATGATCCACAGACATTATTAATGTAGAAAAAAGAAAATTGGAACAAAATTCAAATCAAGGATCCACAGACATCATTAATGAAGAAAAAAATTGGATAAAAATTCTTATCAAGGATCCACAGACATAACTAATGAAGGAAAAATGGAAAAAATTCATATCAAGGATCCACAGACATTATTAATAAAGAAAAAAATGGAAACATTCAAATGAAGGATACACAGACATTATTAATGAAGGAAAAAATGAAAAAAATTAAAATCAAGGATCCACAGACATTATTAATGAAGCAAAAAAAAAATGGGCAAAAAATTCAAAAAATATCAACAAGGATCCACGACATTATTAATGAAGAACACAAAATGAAAACAAAAAAATTCAAATCAAAGGATCCACAGACATTAATTAATGAAGAAAAAAAATAGAAAAAAATCAAATCAAGGATCCACAGACATTAGTAATGAAGGAAAAAAATGAAAAAAAAACTCAAATCAAGGATCCACAGACAGTATTAATGAAGGAAAAAATGGGAAAAAATTCAAATCAAGTATCCACACATTATTAATGAAGAAAAAAATTGGAAAAAATTAAAATCAAGGGATCCAACATACAATTAGTTAATGAAGAAAAAAAAATGGAAAAAACTTCCGAATGTGGAAAAAATTGCGAAGGATCAATCCCCAGACATTATTAGAATGAAGGAAAAAAAAAATGGGAAAAAATTCAAATTCAAGAATCCACAGACATTATTAATGAAAGAAAAAAAATGGGAAAAAATTCAAAATCAAGGATACCAACAGACCATTATTAATGAAAGAAAAAAAATCGGGGAAAAAATTAAAATCAAGGATCCACCCCTAGGACAATTATTAATGAGAAGGAAAGAAAATTGGAATAAAATTCAAATCAAAGGATCCACCAAGACAATTAATTAATGAAGGAAAACAAAAAAATGGGAAAAAAATTCAAAATCAAGGATCCACAGACATTAATTAATGAAAAAAAAAAATGGAAAAAAATGGGGAAAAAATTAAAAATCAAGGAGCCACAGACATTATTTAATGCAAGAAAAAAATTGAACAAAAAATTGCAAATCAAGGATACCACAGGAACAATTATTAATTGAATGACCAAAAAATGAAAAAAATTCAAATCAAGGATCCACAGACATTATTAATGAAGAAAAAAAATAGAAAAAAAATCAAATCAAGGATCCAAAGACATTAGTAATGAAGGAAAAAATGAAAAAAAAACTCAAATCAAGGATCCACAGGACATTTATTTAATGAAAGGAAAAAATGGGAAAAAAATTCAAATCATAAAATCGCATCCCACACATTATTTAATGAAGAAAAAAATGGAAAAAAATTTAAAATCAAGGATCCACAAGACCATTTATTAATTGAAGAAAAAAAAATTGGAAAAAAAATTCATAATCAAAAGGATCCACAGGACAATTAGTTAATGAAGGAAAAAAATGGGAAAAACAATTCAAAATCAAGGATTCCACAGACAATTATTAATGAAGAAAAAAAAATGGGGAAAAAACTTAAAATCAAGGATCCACAGACATTTTAATTAAAAAAAAATGGAAAAAAGAAAAAAATCGGGAAAAAAAAATTAGGAATCCACGGATCAACACTTATTGTTAATGAAAAAGAATTGGAAAAACTTGAACAAAAATTCAAATCAAGGATCCACAGACATTATTAATGAAGGAAAAAAATGGGAAAAAATTCAAATCAAGGATCCACAGACATTATTAATGAAGAAAAAAAATGGGAAAAAATTAAAATTCAAGGGATCCACAGTGACATTGATTAATGAACAAAAAAAAAATTGACAAAAAATGCAAATCAAGGATTCACCCCAGACATATTTTAATGAAGAAAATAAAATGAAAAAAATTTCAAATCAAGGATCCACAGACATTACTAATGAAGAAAATTTGGAAAAAAATTTCAAATCAAGAATACACAGACATTATTAATGAAGAAAAAAAATGGGAAAAAATTCATATCAAGGATCCACAGACATTATTAAAGAAGAAAAAAATGGAAAAAAAAACTCAAATCAAGGATCCACAGACATTATTAATGAAGAAAAAAAATGGGAAAAAATTCATATCAAGGATCCACAGACATTATTAAAGAAGAAAAAAATGGAAAAAAACTCAAATCAAGGATCCACGGACATTATTCATGGAGAAATAAAATGGAAAAAAATTCAAATCAAGGATCCACAGACATTATTAATGAAGGAAAAAATGGAAAAAATTCATATCAAGGATCCACAGATATTATTAATGAAGGAAAAAATGGAAAAAATTCAAATCAAGGATCCACAGACATTATTAATAATAATAATAAAAAAAGAAAATTGGAACAATAATCAAATGAAGGATCCACAGACATTATCAATGAAGGAAACAAATGGGAAAAAATTCAAATCAAGGATCCACAGACATTATTAATGAAGAAAAGATAAAATTGTAACAAAATTCAAATCAAGGATCCACAGACATTATTAATGAAAAAAAAGAAAATTGGAACAAAATTCATATCAAGGATCCACAGACATTATTTATGAAGAAAAAAATGGAAAAAAATTCAAATCAATGATCCACAGACATTATTAATGAAGAAAAAATGGGAAAAAATTAAAATCAATGATCCACAGACATAAATGAAGGAAAAAAAAGCAGAAAAATTCATATAAAAGATCCAAAGACTTTGTTAATGAAGGAAAAAATGGAAAAAAATTCAAATCAAGGATCAACAGACATTATTAATAAAGGAAGAAAATGGGAAAAAATTCAAATCAAGGATCCACAGACATCATTAATGAAGAAAAAATGGGAAAAAATTCAAATCAAGGATCCACAGACATTATTAATCAAGAAAAAAATGAGAAAAAATTCAAATCAAGGATCCAGAGACATTATTAATGAAGGAAAAAATGGAAAAAATTCAAATCAAGGATCCACAGACATTATTAATGAAAAAAAAAATGGGAAAAATTCCAATCAAGGATCCATAGACATAAATGAAGGAAAAGATGGAAAAATTCAAATCAAGGATCCACAGACATTATTAATGAAGAAAAAATGGAAAAAAATTCAAATCAAGGATCCACGGACATTATTAATGAAGGGAAAAATGGGAAAAATTTCAAATCAAGGATCCACAGACATTATTAATGAAGAAAATAATGGAAAAATTTCAAATCAAGGATCCACAGACATTATTAATGAAGAAAAAAATGGAAAAAATTCAAATCAAGGATCCACAGATATTTTAATAATGAAGTAAAAAATGGGAAAAAACTCAAATCAAGGATCCACAGACATTATTGATGAAGGTGAAAGATGGGAATAAATTCAAATCAAGGATCCACAGACATTATTAATGAAGAAAAAAAATGGAAAAAATTCAAATCAAGGATCCACAGACATTATTAATGAAGGAAAAAATGGGGGAAAATTCAAATCAAGGATCAACAGACATTAATAATGAAGGAAAAAAATGGGAAAATTTCAAGTCAAGGATCCACAGACATAATTAATGAATAAAAATAATAGATAAAATTCAAATCAAGGATCCATAGACATTATCAATGAAGAAAAAAATGGGAAAATTTCGAATCAAGGATCTACAGACATTATTAATGAAGAAAAAAATGGGAAAAAATTCAAATCAAGGATCCACAGACATTATTAATGAAGAAGAAAATGAAATAAATTCAAATCAAGGATCCACAGACATTATTAATGAAGAAAAAAATGAAAAAAATTGATATCAAGGATCCACAGACATTATTAATGAAGAAATAAAATGGAAAAAAATTCAAATCAAGGATCCACAGACATTATTAATGAAGAAAAAAAATGGAAAAAAAATTCATATCAAGGATCCACAGACATTATTAATGAAGACAAAAAATGGAAAAAAATTCATATCAAGTATCCACAGACATTATTAATGAAGAAGAAAATGAAATAAATTCAAATCAAGGATCCACAGACATTATTAATGAAGGAAAAAGAAAATTGGAACAAAAAATTCAAATCATGGATCCAAAGACATTATTAATGAAGGGAAATAATGAAAAAAATGCAAATCAAGGATCCACAGACATTATTAATGAAGAAAAAAATGGAAAAAAATTCAAATCAAGGATCCACAGATATTACTATTGACGACAATTCACACTACTACACGAATATGTAGTGTAAATGCAATTTATGACGAGCATTTTCGACGTCAGTGTGGATATATACTCTACGCAAATATTTCTGTTTGATTCGTTATGAAAATCAAGGGGCATTTTCAAATAAAGGAATGAGTCCTTGAATCATTCGGGTCTGTTGAAGGAATCAGGGTTAAAAGGACTTTGAAATATAAGTAGCTCTAATGGCTCTCTATCTGAGACATGTAAGCCTATATGTGGACAACACACGAACACCAAAACGTCAATTCTAATTCAGGCAGCGCGAATGTTTCCCTGATTTCCTTACCAGCATCGTGGGCTCTTTATTCACCAACAGGGCAACCGAAAACTCTCAGGAGAGAGAGAGAGAGAGAGAGAGAGAGAGAGAGAGAGAGAGAGAGAGAGAGGGTACGTATAGGAGGCTCGCAGCACCTGCACTCTATCAAGCGTCCCGCTTGTGGCTCCATCTTAAAAGCCCGATTTGTTTTTCACGATTTTTAGGCAGGTTTTGCGCTCAAAGGCGCCCTCCTTATGATAATGCTGCCCGAACGGAATGCGGCTGAGTGGTGTACAATAAAAAGGGTTCGAGTTGCTTTGAGATACTCTCTCACACACATACACACACAGGAACAAGACTGGAGGGGAAGACGTCAAGAAATGGGGGCAAACGCTGAATATATAATAAGTAAACTTACTGAAGCTCCGGACAAAGTCTTGAAAATCAAGGCGGCCCAGACGCGTCAGTCACTTCGGAGCGGAATGAGACCAAGCTCAATTGATCAAGGGTTAAAGTGCCAAAGTGTACTACGAACAGTAAATGAAAGAATAAGACAAAATAAATGATGGTTTAGATTCCCCTCCTCTCTCTCTCTCTCTCTCTCTCTATATATCTCTATATCTCTCTCTCTCTCTCTCTCTCTCTCGCGGCATACCTCGACTGTGCGAGAATTATCGTGAGGGCTCGGTACGGTGAGATACGAATAAGTAAAGTCTCTGGTCGGTTATGCAGAAGATTAAAGGGCTTCAAAATAAGCCGATAAGGGAGACTATAAAATATTAATTACTGATAAGGGCAGACGTTTTGTAAAAGCTTTTAGCATCGCGATAAGAGGGCTAATTTACTTCTGCGGTGGGTATTACTCTGAGAGAGAGAGAGAGAGAGAGAGAGAGAGAGAGAGAGAGAGAGAGAGAGAGAGAGAGAAAGTGGAAGAAAACAAGAGACTAAGAACCTAATAGTATAAAATGTTAGAGCGTCCTTCTCTCTGTCTCTCTCGTGCTCGCCTACCGATTCGGTAGTCGCGAGTTCGACTCACAGCTCCGCCAACGTGGAATCAGAGGAATTGATTTCTGGTGATTAGAAATTCATTTCTCGATATTATGTGGCTCGGACCCCACCATAAGCTGTAGGGTCCCGTTGCACACTCAGATGCATACATATGCGTAAAATGCGCGCGTACTGGGAAATAAGGAACTGGCAAACTTGATAAATTTTTTAAATACAGAGACAGTGACAAAGTTGAGGGTTCAATGAAAAGATAGCTAAGTGGCTGTGAAATAATGTATTTCATTCCACCTGTTTTATTACTGAGAAGAGTTAAGAGTTGCACACATAGTTAATAACGGTATTCAGTAAGACAGCTATCGAATCCTACCAAACTCTTAAAGCGCAAATCTCCCCGGATCATATCCTTACATCTCGAATAAAGACGAGAGAATGCTTCACACACACACACACACACACACACACACACACACCACACACATATATATATATATACATATATAATATATATATTATATATATATATATATTATATATATAAACCCGGAATAAAAATTCGATAAGAGAAATCCCAGCGGCGGCGCTCCGAGAACAGTAACTTTTCCCATTATATGCCTGATGTCGTCACAACTGGACTGACTGCAGTAGCGCTCTGGAAAGGCGCTCTGGGAGCCCTCAGTCCCACATTATAGAGGTCAGGGTGGAAACTATATATTTCGTCCTTAGATTTAGCCAGCCTTGCGCTGTCACGGGCTCTTGCCCTTAAACAGCCCGTAATGGTGGCCGATCCTTTGACCTCCGACGTAGGAGGGTAGTGACGTCAGTGCACCTCATGCGGTGCACAGTAGGCATCACTTAAGGTTCTTGGTAGCGTGACTTCGACTCTTATCTCCAACCATTTTCGATGCTTTTGCTATACCTCCTTTCATAGTCTCTTTCTTTCCTCTTACTTTCCACCCACGCTTAACAACTGATTCAGAGTGCAAATGCTTTGAGGTTTTCTTCCAGTTACCCTTCCAAAACATTTTACTGTCCGTTTCCGTTTTCAGCGCTGAATGACCTCACAGGTCCCAGTGCTTGGGCTTTGGACTAAGTTTTATGTTCAGTGAAATAATGAGTCTCTGGGTCTCCAGTTCTTGCCCACTTCCTCAGTTTTCCCAAGGGAAACAAGTATGTGGATTCCAGGCCCTACCGAGGACGGGGGTCGGGGAGTCGAACGACCCCACGATTTTCTGGAAGTCCATATTTTCTGTGACTATCCTTTTCATTGAACTGTACTTACAAAGTAATAAATAATTATTTTTTTTGTTAAGTCAAAGTATAGGCTATAGCATAACAACAAATAAAGTAATGTGCATGTTATCGTTAACATAATAAATGAATCAATCAATAAAACTGGAGAAATATTCTTGAATTTCAGTGCAAACTTTCAACATTATAAGTAAAATTCTGCCAACCAAAGTTAGTACTTTGAATAACATCTAATCGGGTAGAAGGATAGAGACCGCATACACAATTTCTCTTCTTAATGTAAATAAAATAAAATTTTCAAGTATTTCATCTCGTATATACCTATATATGCAATGACATTTATAGAAGAAAAATTCCAGTTTTTGGAAAAACGACCCCCCTCCCCCATGAAAAAAATCTAGGTACGGGCCTGGAATCTGGCTTATCCTCCATATATATGATCACGGATACTGAAGTAAAAAAAGACTTAATTTAGAAATATGTCAGATGTTTACCAGTATTCACGTGTGAGTAAAGACACAATGTGAAAAGTCAACTATATCAGATTTCAAACGAAAGGAAGTTAATGTAAGGCACCTTCTTGGAGTTGTTGAAAATTCCATTTGTTGAACACTTACAGCGGAAATGGGATTTGGGTATTGGTTGCGACGACTCTTAATGATTTGTGGGGCAGCGAGCTGAAGGCTGACTCCATACTAAGGAATAAATGTACTGCAGGTACTAAGAGCGCCGGTGAATATATTAGGAGCACATAAATTAGGTAAATTACGTAATTCTAGTACATTAGAACAATGTGTAATGAGAAGGTTAAACTAAATATCCAATTTCACGGAGCTAGTGAATTGGATAATCTGATGATATGATTGTCAGCTACTCTTCCCTTCCGTGGACTACAGTCTTCAAAACCACTGAGGCTAGAGGGCTGCAAATGTACTATGTTGATCATCCACCCTCCAATCATCAGACATACCAAGTTGCAACCCTCCAGCCTCAGTACTTGTTATTCTATTTAAGGTTAAAGTTAGCCATAATCGTGCGTCTAGCAAGATGTAAGCCAGGTCACCACCTGGCTGTGGTTAAAGTTTCATAGGCCGCGGTTCCATTATACCATAGTGCGTCAATCACTGGAGTGGCGATCTCCCTGCCGAGAGAGTGACTTCGGGCGGCCATATTGAAAGGTCTCGGTCCAGCTCATAGTACTGTACTTTATTACTATTATTATTTTTATATTTTTTACTATTGTTTTTATCTTATTACTATTATTACTATAAATATAATTATTTTCACTATTCTTATTATCATTAATGTTGCTGATATTATTATTGCTATTATTATTGAAAGATAATAAGAAGAAACTATTTACACGATAAATGCAGCTGATGCAGCAATATCTTTCAATAATACTTGTCTGAAAGAGGGTCTCCTTCAAATATTATCTTTATTATTATTATTATTATTATTATTATTATTATTATTATTATTATTATTACTGTCCAATAATAATAATAATGATAATAATAAAGATACAGCAGAAAAAAATGACCTTACAAAAACAGGTTGTCCTAAACACTCCAACCACTGTGGTCAGGGCCTAAACACCGACATTCACAAAACATTCACTAAACACTCACTAAACATTCACTGAATACTTACATACTAAACATTTACTAACGTTGGATCAACTGAAGAATTGTCACCCTAGAATTTCCTACCTGAAGAGTCTTCACTCCAGAATTTCTCACCTGAAGAGTCTTCACTCCAGAATTTCTCACCTGAAGAGTCTTCACTCCAGAATTTCCTACCTGAAGAGTCTTCACTCCAGAATTTCTCACCTGAAGAGTCTTCACTCCAGAATTTCTCACCTGAAGAGTCTTCACTCCAGAATTTCTCACCTGAAGAGTCTTCACTCCAGAATTTCCTACCTGAAGAGTCTTCACTCCAGAATTTCTCACCTGAAGAGTCTTCACTCCAGAATTTCTCACCTGAAGAGTCTTCACTCCAGAATTTCTCACCTGAAGAGTCTTCACTCCTGGAATAACCTGAAGATCTTCACTCCTGAATCACCTGAAGAGTCTTCACTCCAGAATTTCTCACCTGAAGGACTTTCACTCCTGATTTCTCTCCCCCGAAGAGTTCTTCACTCCAGAATTTCTCACCTGAAGAGTCTTCACTCCAGAATTTCTCACCTGAAGAATCGTCACCCCAGAATCTCTAGAATAGTTACCTTGTACATACATTTCATTTGGAGTCATAAGATGCTGATAAAATTGAACAGCAATGTGTTCACACAAATTTTCTAAAGCATTATTACAGAAACGATCATGCCACATTAATTCGTGAATATAAGCATTTAAGAAACTACGCTTGCAGCCACGCATGGTCTTTATGTAATTCTGTTTATCCCAATATGATTCAATCGTTTGCGTGTGTACACCGCAACTTGGATCCACAAAGTTCACTGAATGATTCACAGTTCTATGAGCATAGCCAAGGCCTTGAATATTTCGGTATGCTCGCCATTCATCACTGTGAATGACAGATCCTGGGCGAACTACTTTCTGCATTATCTGAAGAAGGGTGGCAGCATCTCTTTTTTTCAACAACCTCCATGTAACCAATTGCAGGGCTTCTGCTCTTATCATCAATTCCAAAAACCTAAATAGGAGTTTCAGGTGCACGTCCTCGATGGTGTTTCGGCTTATGGGAGAAACATGATTCATCAATTTCGACAGTGATCCCAGGTTCCCCAAGCTGAATTGGATTTGTTTGAAAATGCCTGGTGCAGATCTCCCTAAAAAAAAACTATAAAAATCGATCATCGTTTTCTCACTAACGTTCACGGACGGCCAGCCGCTGTTCTCCAATTCGTTCACACCACAGACACATAATATGAAGCCACTTCTGAAGAGAAATATTTCAACGTGCAAAAAAAGAGCCCACTCTTATTGACTTGGTGGATTTATATTTCTGGCACTCCTTGAATTGGCATTTCCATAACAAGCAATCCCTAGATCTGGAGTACTTCGTCCAGTTCATCCAGTTAGTACAAGAATCACACTTAACTTCACTCTTTATAATTTTCTTCTGCTGAAACCACAGAATAACTTATATGGAGTCTTCGCACAGAAGTGGAAGAACCACATCTTGGAACGTATTTCGGGCCATGGTTAAGTTCTTAGTGAATTTTCAAGACGAAAAACAGATGACGAGGAATGAAAGCTATAATTTCACAAAGTGGTAGTTTAAAGAAACAAAAAAGCTAGTTACACAGTAACAATTCAAAATGCCAATGTAAAGGTAATTGAAAACAAAAAAGATAGTTAAAAAATTCCCACCTGAAGAATCGTCACTTTGGAGGAGTTTGGGGTGACAATTCTTCAGGTGATCCCTAACACTCACTAAAACTGTAAAGACTCACTAAACATCCACTGAATACTTACACAATAAACATTCAGTAACATTCACAAAACATTCACTTGAACCCTGAAGCCTCACTGAACATTCACTGAATATTTACACATTAATATTCAGTCACATTCTCCAAACCCTAAATACTCAGTAAACATTCACTAAATCCTAAACTAAACATTCACTAAACACTTACTCATAAACATTCAATAAATTCTTACCCTCTAAACGCTAAAAATGTGCTAAACACTTACTCATTATACATTAAAAATAAAAAAAGAGATTCACAATGGCACTAATCCCTAATTTTGTTTTGCGGGTTACCAGACCTTTAAAAATGGCCGCAAGGCTTTGCAGCGGCCCCTGGAGGAAGACCAGTGAACTACGTAGTACTGGTATAGAGATTGGAATTTCATGTATATACCCTCTATGCATTATACCGAGAACACCGAAAGATAGATATATTTTCGGTGGCCCTGATTATACGTCTGGGTGTTTAGGGTGGGTTTTTTTATCGATACAAGCAATAATAGTAATTTTGCAAGAAAATACAAACCGGATAATGCTGAAAGCAGAAGGAAAATCGATGAAAAAGATATAATAATAATAACAAAACGCTCTTAACGTTCAGACTGGATCACAGCACTTTCTACAATGCAAACGAACGATGGACTTTAAACGTTTAATTTTTTTTTTTATATCTCACCGAAGGTACAATAAAAGAGACACATGGCTGTGCGAGTAAGAGGTTTTTAAAAACAATTTCTTGCACATAAATCACATGAGTAGGTTGACATTCGAAATAAACAAGAAACAGTGAGTGGAAACACCCTAGGCCTAGGGAAGGCGGGATATCTCGGTTATAACATGGCATGATAGCTATGGTACTGAAGTGTTTTTTTTTTCCAGAATACTCTGCAAATTTATATAATTTTTTCTTCAGCATACACATAATCGTAATAGTTCAGCGGTTTGGCACTTTCGGGCTATTTAGCTAAATAACTTATCCAGCAAAAGTTTGAAATCCCATTCAGTTCCCGTCATTCTGTGGTGTATACTATACGATAGAGGCAAACCCGTTTTTTTTTTTTTTTTTTTTTTTTTTTTTTTTATTGTTGGCCATTGGAACGGTAATTAGACAGAATTGAATAAATAAAGGTTACAATGAAAGAGTAATTACTGACTGAAATGGAATGAATGAATGCTTAAAAGTGTAACAAAATAATTGGCGAATCAGTAGCATAGGCCTAGCTTCATTAGCCCACGCTTCATGTTTTATAGGTAAACAATATTTGGTATCAGAATAAAGTTATTTCCATACACATAGAATAAATTTTGGATGACAAGAACATACTGTGATTTGAATGCCTTTTGAGCATAGGTCTAAGAGTAGTCTGGGCTATTACTACAAGAGCAACCATAATGGCTGGAAGCTCATCGTTCGTTTGCGTTCGATCTGAGTAGAATGTTAGATACAACCTGGGCTTTCGTGTACTTGTGTTGGGATATTATGAATACAGATCGATGTGTCTATGAATTATATCAGAAGGGGCGAGGGTTCTTTTACCTATATAAACATTTAATGCTGTTTCGGAAAAATAGTTTAATATTTATCACATTCAGCTGATGATTTCGGAAACGCTGAATGTCAGAATCTCACGACTGGCTTTGCGTGTATGTGCCGTGCCTTTACTCGTATAAGTGGACAGATGAAATTAAACCAACTATAATTATAGATGATTTCCCATAGAATTTTTAACTCGAGAAAAAATGTACGATCAAAAAAGTGACTACATAAACGTCAACTTACCCCAACCCCTTCCTCCCACCCCCAGCGTGATAGGATTAGGAATAGGAAGTGGAACTTCAGTTGCTTCCAGGCTTTCTTTCGGGTTTGTAATGCAGTGATGGTGTTAACCAAGTGTGTCCAAACCTTCGGTGTTCCAACTTGATTGTGCTTCTATCATGAGTGTATAACATGTTTAAGAAGCGTGACATCCATGATATAGTCCATGGAGGTGAATGTCATAAGGTGTGGTTGAAGAGGAGCGAAATATGAAGCATAGGTGACAGGACTGAAAACGTCTTGTTGACAGTTCATGGCTCTCGGTCATGCTAAAGAAACGGCATATAGACGGCCAGCCTTGACAAGTGCAAAAAGGAAATTAAAAGCATAATATTCAACTTCTTGGCTACGTATCCACACGTACCATTCAGACAGAGGAGGTTTGGGGGGGGGGGGGGGGGGGGGGGGGGGGGGGGGGGGGGGAGAGATGGAGTGGAAGGTTCCTCGTCGTGATGAGCTGGGTCCTAAAAATCGTTGCACTCACGGTCAAGTTCTACTATATGTTATGGTGTGGGGTTGTGTGTATGGGAGATTATCTAGTGTTTCTACCCAATTCTTCCCAAGAGCGAGCACGCCAACAGGAAGGCGACGTATCGGAATCTTCGTTATGAGAAAT
>NC_087200.1:59543978-59635319 GCF_015104395.2 Macrobrachium nipponense
AAATTGCAGCCCTCTAGCCTTGGTAGTTTTTTTTATTTCATTTTATGTAAGTCTAAAATTGGACATGATCGTGCGTCTGGCTACGCGACAGGACAGGCCACCACCGGCCCTTGGTAGAAAGTTTCCTGCGCCGCGGCTCACACAGAAAACTGAGTTTTTACTTGTTTAAGTGGCTTCCAATTCTTGACAAAAAGGCTCCATGATGCGCGGAAAGGAGACGTTGTCTGTATAGCAAGGCCTTTTAACACAGCGAGAAGATGCTGTGGTCATTTGCTTGCGATATGGGCTGGGTGCAATTTGCTGCTCAGGAGTTGTGTGTTGGAGGCAGGGATGGTACATGGGTGGTATTGGGTTTAGCTAGGTGGGGGAGATGGGGGGTGGGGAATGTTGGGATCTGCGTCAATAGGGTTGCAGTTGGAAGTGGGATTAGGTTGGAGAGAGAGAGAGAGAGAGAGCTCAGCCATCGGCGGCAGGATGCAGAGACTGAATAATTCTTTGAATTTGTTTTCTAAAGAGAAGAATTTCTTAAAATCTGATGAGACAAACAACAGAGAAACCTCGAAGGCCGAGAAAAACACGGAAATCCTGAAATCAGCTGAAGGCAAGATCTCATTCAGCCTGAAATGCGAAGATTCCATCTCGTCGTCACCAAATGTTGTTGGAGAATTTCCCCAGACATTGACAGTAGGAAATGAAATGACCTCAGAAGAAAGTGACTTCTGAGGCCCCCTTGATTAGCGCTCTCTCTCTCTCTCTCTCTCTCTCTCTCTCTCTCTCTCTCTCTCTCTCTCTCTCTCGTGAGTAATTCATCGTTGACAAGCGCCCTCCTATTCAAGATTCGAGAAGAGGATTAAATTCCGCTGCTATTTTAAGTCAGTGACACAATGAGGAATCCCCTGACAGTCGGTGCTTCTGTGATTGACGTGATTCAGCCGACACTCGTCCCTCCTCCGCCCGTGGATGTGCGTTTACAACTGATGTTGATTGTGGTCCTCACCGGCGATGCCGTTTTTGCTTCACAACATTGGCTTTTAGTGGTGTTAGCATAAGCAGTTCTTCTGATTTATTTTACGTTATTTTTTATTTAATGGTTAGAATGAGGAAAATTTAATGGTTAGAATGCGTATTTTCCGACGTAGAATTCTTTTCCGTTACATAAAAAAACTATGCGTCACTAGCTTAACGTAAAATATTTTTGACAAAGAAAATTAAAGGATTTCAATAAAATTCATTTCTAGAAATAAGCAGAATATGTTTTATAACTTTATTTTCATAATAAAAATAAAAAGGCAAAGCGAAGATTTTTATTCCTCAGTGCCGTGGCCTGTGATCGGAAAAGCCACGGAGGGTTGCCAGATGTCACCAGAAAGCCACACTAGTAGACAAAATTCCTCAAAACGGCAACCCTGGTCCTCGCTAAGCTGCGCTTCTGTGGAGATTCATTGAGAGTCTTCGGTTAAAGCTCTTGATAAGAACTGCACTGGCCTGATTTCATGGCCAGCAAATGATCAGCTGTTCAGTTTACCATTCTGTGAAATATCAGTGACACTCCAAAGGCTCTCACTTCCACCCCTGCTTTTTGGATGATTGAATGCTGTGACGTCATCGGAATATTTCCGTGTTTCGCGGAAAACAGATCGGGAGGGAAAAAACGTCTGAATAACAACTGTATCAAGAAGGAAATGGCAGTAAATAGCGAGAAGACAAATCAGTTATCTAGAGTAGAAATTGTCCGGTTGAAAACAAAAAAATAAATATATATGGGCACTGCACAGACTCGTTTAAAACGTGATTTATCAGTGGATGATGTATATATGTATATATATATATATATATATATATATGCACCTATATATACCTATATATATAACCTATTATATCCTATTATATTATATATAATTTATATATATATATATTAATATATATATAATTATAATAATATATAATAAATATTATATATTTATATAAATATTATAATATTATTATTATTTATATAATATATATGTATATATATTATATAATATATATATACCTATTGTATATAGATATATAGATAATTTATATATAGATATATATTAGCTATATCTATATATATATATATTTCATATATATTACTGTATATGTAGATAATGTATTTAATATTATATATTATATTTTTTTTTTTTATCTAAATGGATATATATTTTTTTTTTTTTCATTCAAGATACCCGAGCGAATTTTTGGCACCGTTCAGGCTGCGTTGACACCAGGCGAATCGAATCAATGCAATTCATGAAGAATCAACACGATTCATGATTCGTCTTGGCTCGCCACAATCATTTCAATGCAACCGTTGACATCGAGCGAATCGAGTTCGTTCAAATCATGCCGAATCGCTTGGTGTCAACGGTTACATTGAAATGAGTGTGGCGGATCAAGACTAATCATGAATCGCGTAGATTCTTCAGGAATTGAATCGATTCAAATCGCTTGGTGTCAACGCAGCCTCAGTGACGGGTAATTTCCGACTGTTGGCCATTTTTCGGCCAAGAATTGTCTGATGTCTAAACCAGTGCAATAGCCTTTTACCTATAACTTGTAACTCATGATTATAATAAACAGTGAAGTAGTTTTTTTTTGTTTGTCGATTTTCTAGATTAACTGAAATGATTTCATTCGACTAGTCTAGGCTAACTAATGTTTAGCATATAGCTTACTCGGGGAGTAATCCTACAAACTGCTTTGTTGGTGTTGTGGGGGGGAGGGGGGTTAGGAAAGCCTAAAAATGTTGACAAAGGTGTTTCGTGTTGAGTTAAAGATACAGGAATTTTAGAATAGGTTATTTATGATTTATTTATTAGAATGAAAATATAAAAAAATAAATAATAACGTATTTGTTTTCATTTTCGTTGATGAAACAATATTTGACTGTCGATTTTAGCATTCGCCCCGAGTAAGCTGAAGGTCGGATCATGCCTTGTTTTTATGTATGCTTGCCTAGGTTTGTTAATAAACGGACCAAATGTTACCAAAGCAATTTTGCATTGTTGGCGGGTTTTAAAACGCGCTTACAAAGCTTTAAGAGGTGAATCAAATATGGCGAGAAGTTTTCTTTGATGTACCAAAATAATACGCCGCTATATAGCTATTTAGTACCCTAGCCCAGAGCAGCGTAAGTCTGCAATAAACACAACACTTCGAGGAATGCACGTATGTTAACTAACTAATAAACATACCTAGAGCCGTGAATATCGTTATATATTATTGAAATATACCAGAAATGATCCAGAAGTAATAATAAACATTTTTCATAATTTTTTATAATGATGATTAAATGATCACTCAGATGATGAAAATTTAATGTAAACACAATGATCCTATATACTAATTACCCTCAGCATCTTTATCGTTACCACATTAGGTATGAAAGACATCACGTTGTGTTTAAGCTTTATTGCGATATTTCAGACGACTACTAATTCATTAAACAGTCATTGAATATACAGCGAAAGACGACAGCTATGAGACTGCAGGTCTACTGCGTGTGAAATCTTTCAGCTGGAATAAAATGTTATTTGATCATTACATCTTAGAGTATTTTACATAATAAGTAGTTATGTGAATTTATTAAACGCACTTAATAATAACAATCACACCAGCCACATTGAATGTTTTGACATCTCAAGCACAGGAATAATTATTGCAACTGTCATCAAAAGCACAGTCTGAAATAAGCGTACAGTGCAAAGCAATTAATATCACGGCCAATAAAATACTGTTCGGTAATTGCTCTATGTTATAAAATCATAAATACTTTGTAATTTTTTAGCGCTTTCCTCTAGCATAGAATGAGATGGAAAACATCCTCCGGTCTACGTCAATTGTCCTTAAACAAGGAAAGTCCTGGGCTTTTATCCACTGACCCGGTACTCTCTTCTCGTCTCGGAGCTGATTCACGAGGTCATCAAGAAGCTGACCTCATGGGGTCTACATGTCGTATATCAGTCTGATGTGTCTTGTGTTTACACGACATCGTGACCTCGGAGATGTCAACAGAGAGAAGAGAGTATCGCTTCAATCAGGGTTTTCATTTGATGCTTATAATCTGCATATATATATATATATATATATATATATATATATATATATATATATATATATATATATATATGTATATATATTGATTAAATATATAATATATATATATATATATATATATATATATATATATATATATATATATATGTGATATATGGATGATATAATATATATATATATATATATATATATATATATATATATATATATATATATATATATATATATATATGTATATATATTGTATATGATATATATATATATATATATATATATATATATATATATATATATATATATATATATATATATAGATAGAGAGAGAGAGAGAGAGAGAGAGAGAGAGAGAGAGAGAGAGAGAGAGAGCCATTTACTCTAGCAGGTGACATGTCCAGTAAAAAACAAAAAAACAAAAACACACACACACACACACACGACAGTTACTACCAAAGTCATCCTTTAAGTGATGATGAAATCCAATGAATGAAGCCTCCACAGCACTGGCCACTTCAAACACTTACACATAGGGTTCATCAACAGCACGTCAGAACCCTTGTACGCACTGCGCCATTCAAATTCTTCTTATCTCCACTCTTGCGATTCCTGGAACTTAATAAGGCCCCTCCTTTCTCAAACCTCTTTCACTACATCTCTCCAGCATTTTGTAGGCCAAGCACATCAAAATCACATACGTACTCTTTTCACCAGATTGCTTTTCTTTATTCTTATCATATGAGTACACATTTTCAAATCGCTCTGAAACGTCCTTTTTCCTATGTTAACCTTCTTACCAGTTCCTCTTCTTCTTCTTTCCCACCGTTATCCCTACATTAAGGGGTCGGTTGCCTGATGCGCTTTCTCCACTGCCTTCTATCAAAGGCATCACCCTCCACCAAACCCTTCTCTCCATAATCTTCCTTCACTTTATCTCACCATCTAATTTTCTGTCTCCTTGTTGATCTTCTTCCTCTAACAGGTTCCTCCTAAGCCCTCTTCACTTCCTCCTCATCATGCATCCTCAACAAATGCCCATCACCATCTCAATCGTGCCTCTCTTATGACCTGTGTAATCTTTACTAAGCCAGCCCTTCTTCTTATTTCATCATTTTCCATTCTCTCAAGCAGTGATATTCCCATAATCCATCTCAACATTTCATCCATCTCTGTTTCTCTCAACGTTTACTTCCTCTTTTTCTTCTTAGACCCATGTTTCCGCTCCATACATTAGCACTGGTCTCTTCATTTGTTATATCCTTGACTCTTTAGCTTCTTGGCATTTTCTTATCACATACCACTCCAGCTTACTCTTCTCCCACTTCCCCACCCAGCTGTAATCTTACTAAGCCAGCCCTTCTTCTTATTTCATCATTTTCCATTCTCTCAAGCAGTGATATTCCCATAATCCATCTCAACATTCTCTCATCTCTGTTCTCTCAAGCTTTACTTCCTCTTTTCTTCTTAGAGCCCATGTTTCTGCTCTATGCTTACTTGGCATTTTCTTGTCACATAAAACTCCAGCTACCTCTCTCCAATTCCCCCATGCAGCTTTTATCCTACTCTCAACTTCAGCCTCACATCCTCCCTCTTGATTTAAAGTAGATCCTAATTATTTGAACTTTTCTGCCTGTTTTATAATCGAGCCTCTTCTTTCTTGTATTACTATTCTTGTATTACTATCCACCTTTAAGCCATCCCTCTCTAAAGACTCCTGCCACTCTCCAACCCTTCTCCGTAGGCCCTCTTCATTTTCAGCAGTAATCACCAGATCATCGGCGTACAACAATTCCCACAGCTCTTCATTCCTGATCGCTTCACTCAACACAGCACAAACAAAAATGGACTTAATGCTGACCCCTGGTGTAATCCAACACTAACTTCCAAGTTTTTCTGTATCCCCAACTGCTGTTATGACTTTTGTGCTCGTTCTTTTATATATCATCTTGACCAGCCTAACCAACTTTTAGGGACTTTCCTTTTCCTTAAACACCAAAATATCACTTCTCTTGGGATTCCTCTATGTATCTCTAAATTTCTAACCTACTCAGTTCTTTTTAATTTAGTCAGGTATTTGGGAAAAAATGTATTAGGATATGGAAGGATGTTTAAGGAAGTCAGTGGAAAAAAAAGCATGACCCGATCTCCAGCTTACTCGGGAGCGTGCTTAAAATCTGCAGTCAAATAGAGCATTGTTTCACCAACGAAAATTAAAATAAATATGCTATATATATTTTATTAGAAATAATTGCTCTTTACTGTTTAGCATGCACATTATTTATTGTTTACATTTTCATTCTGATAAATTAATCATAAATATCCTCTCCTAAAATTCCTGCATCTTTAACTCAACGCAAAACACGTTTTCAGACCTTCTTATGTCCTGCCATAGACCTCTCCTATCCCCCAACAAAAACAAGAACAACAAAGTAGTTTGCAGGCTTATTCCCCGAATAGGTGGCAATGAAGGTCATCAAACTGATCCTTGTAACAAGGAAGATATTTGTATTTCTATTGAAGCCAAGGGGGTAATAATCGACATATATATGATTTTCATACTCACATAAAAAGAAAAAGAATGAAAACTCGCAATTCCAAAAGACGCACATGGCTGGACTTGAATGATAGTAATAACAGTAATGAACAAACTTGACAGCAGCAATAATGGCAGTGGCATTAAAAGAGGGGTGGCAGTAGTGATGATAATAATTATGGTGGAAATCAACACGTGTCTAACATTGATTGATGACAATGGTGGTAATGCACATATCCATGCTTATACTGATAATGAAAAAAGTCCTAACGTAAGGCAAATTGATGATAGTAATGGTGGACATCTATACAATCACGTATACCTAAATGCATTGGAAGTAAGTTTTGGTGAGTAATAATGATGTAAGCAGTTTTAACGCGAATGGAAATTAATATGATCCAGTAAAAATAATTGTTATTGTTGGGAACAGATACGTAATTATAGCCTCTGGTTATAAAAAATTACAATGACCATTTTAGCCTTAACCTAGCGCATATCACTCATCTGTTACACTACTGGGCCAAGAGCAGAACCTATTGTGGCATAGCAAAGATTTCAAAAGAGTAATCATGTATGCTTTGAACCTTCTGGAGACAAGTCGTCGCACATATCAATCAGC
Source organism: Macrobrachium nipponense (assembly GCF_015104395.2). NCBI lineage: Eukaryota > Metazoa > Arthropoda > Malacostraca > Decapoda > Palaemonidae > Macrobrachium > Macrobrachium nipponense. Next base: position 59,551,202 of record NC_087200.1, read on the forward strand.
AAGGCAAGCGAAAGTCATCATTGAAAACATACTATAAAATTAAAATAGTTGATACTAAGTAGGAAATGAAAGCGAGAAACGTAAAACGATGTGGTTGTGGGTTTGTAAGACTCGTGTTCACCGACCCGAAAATGAACATAAGAAAACATACGTTTTATCAGTAACAATTCATTGCTTAATTTCTCCTGTAACAAACCAGCTGGACGTTTGAAAACACGCAATTCGACGCTTTAACAGATCGGAGGAGCGCAGAACGACTGGCTGTAAAAAAATGCACCGATCAAAATATTGCAAATTTACCAGTGGGATGAACGTTGGCGGAAATGCATACAGGAATAACTGGCACTTGAATAACACTTGGCCATATCAATTCCATGATTCAGTGGTGAAATGTGAATGTAGCAGGGACTATAGGTCTTTCTTTTCCTTGGTATCGGCGTCGCGTTGAAAAGCAAAATAATGTTAATAAAGTGAAATTAATGATCAAAATAGAGCAGATTGAGACTTGAATGAAATAATAAGCGAATCAGGGGTAAAAGATAAGTCATAAATAAAGATGATATTCTGATAAAGAAAAGTAACAATGTGAAATTGAGCGACAACGAATTTAAAAATACAAGCCAAATCGAGTGGTCAGTGGGGCTGTCTTGTCTTCATTCCTAATCGGCAAAAGGTGGCATGAAGGTATGAATGTATTAATTGAGAGTGATTAATGGCGAAGGTGCAGCAAATCCTTTGACAAGCGCGACAAAGGGAATTTCCCTCAGTAACTGTCAAGGCAAAGGGGAGAGAGAGAGAGAGAGATCAAAGCAGTTCAGATGGTTCCTAGTTCTATTGGCTGTGGTCACATGCAAATGATCAGAAGTTAAAGATTAGATCCTTTTTCTGAGAGAGAGAGAGAGAGAGAGAGAGAGAGAGACCCTATTTCGTTGTTGAACAAGATACTTAAAAACTATGAAATATGAGAGCGATAAGAGGAAGGAATCTAACGAGCCGGTGTATGAGGTACCGCCTGACTCACGCGCCCTCCCTCCCTCCTCCACTCCCTTGGTGGAAGGAGGGGTAGGAAGGGATGCGAGTGAAATGTTTTCTATCACATCGGTCGACGATCGAAAATAATTCGTCTCTCTCCGAAACAAAGGGCTTTGTGCGCTGATCTCAGATACCCTTTTTATATGGCATTTATTCTAGAGAGCGAATTGGAACCACTGAAAGCAATCTGCTCTCTCTCGATCAGGCCGGTCATCTCTGCTGAGCCAAAAACTTTTGAGGAACGACCGAACTTGAGGTGGGAAAGTGAGCGAACCGAAATGGTTTGCGTCACGAGTCATTACTGAACTTCAGAGAGATCTTGAGCATCAATACAACTACACATATAGTGCGCCGGTGGGAGACGCACAGAGCTGATAATGTAAGGTGACCATAAAAACTAGGAAATAAGCGGGTGGCAGGCTATAGTTACAAGAACACATAAGGAAGACCATGAACTAAGGAAAAGGGTACTATCTACTGATTTGTTTATCAGTTTATTACTTAATTCGCGAAGAATGCAAGTCGTACTTTATTTTAGAGCAGAACAAATAGGAGAGAGAGAGAGAGAGAGAGAGAGAGAGAGAGAGAGAGAGAGAGAGAGGAGCAGGAGGCATGAGCAAATCCAGGTGCCACTGTTTATAGAAGAATTAAATGGTTTTGACGCTTCCAACAGGGAAGTGAGTGTTGGCCTGCTTCGGATACGCTGAGAACGGTTTTTTTTCTTTCTTTCTTTTTGCCGAGGATTTTTCTTCCCACCATTTAAATGTACTCTGGGAACACGGATTTAAAGATTTACACATGCACACACTCACTCTTGACGTGGTTCGGAAGTCACGTAAAGCCGTTGGTCCCGTTGCTGAATCACCACTGGTTCCATGCAACGTAAAAGCACCATACAAACAAATAACAAACAAACACACGCGCACACACCAATAACTGTCTCCCTTTTATTCGAAGTGACCTCAGAGAACAACAAAACATTGCGCGCTGCAATTTCTGTGTTAATACTTGAACTGCAAAATCAATGATGAAAGGCATGTGCATAAAACTTCCAGCAACTCACATGACCTTGTCAGATCGTTTGCCTAAACAAAAGAAGGGGTAGACGTCTGGATGTTTATTATCTTCATTAGACAGACGCCTACTGCCATTCAACTTGGCTTGAAATTGGATGAAAAGGATGACTGACAACATCAAGCAAGTCTGAGCTGCATCATTTCTAATTGTTCAGTCCAGCTTCCGAAGTTTTAAGACGCTGAAGTTTGATTACTTTTGAGTTATGAGATAGCACGACAGAGGCGTGATGTTTACAGTTTTGTAGAAGGAATCATATCTACTTTGTATGCCTGATAAACTTTAGTCTGAGGGTCTTTGTGCAAGTGAGGCATGTGAAGAGTGGACTTCAGACCACAAGCAGTCTGAGAGGGTGAAATCTGTCGAAACCTCACTAGACGACTTGACCAACTTCACCATAAACACTAAGGGAGGAGAATGTTCCCAAAAGACATGAGTTTCCAGCGCAGTCTCCCGGTTCTTTATGGTTACATGAATGGTTCTGAGGGCACCTGACATTATCCATGTACAGAACAGTGTTGCTGCAGCGAGAGTTTGATGCTGTTCTAAAAGCCCGAAAGAGGACTCTTCGTTTGTTGATATCTTGGGGGCCATTCGTATTTTCTTTCTTCCCTCTCGTAACACTTAATTCACAGTGTAGGGTTTTTCTCCTGTTACGCCTTTCAAACCTTTTCACTGTCAATTTCCGTTTCAACGCTGAATGACCTTAGTTGCCCCAGTGCTTGGCATGTGTGCCAAAAGTCTTTAAATCAATCAAATCAATCACGTGCTGAATATGGAATCCACTGTTTATAAAGACTATGGAATCCATTGTTTATGAAAAGTCATTACTCATTGGAAAGTGAGCTCTCATTCATCTAGACATCTGCCTCTTCACTGACCATTTTGCAAATGAATTGTATCATTATTATATTATAAGTTTCACGACTACAGATTTATTGTTCAAGGTTTTTAGCATGAAGTTTCGTACTTTTTTTATAAGCTAAAGAGGTGAAGTAAAAAAGTGCCATATATATATATATATATATATATATATATATATATATATATATATGGTATGTATATATATATATAGTTATATATATATATATATATCATACGTATATATACATGCATAGATATACACATATTCATATGTCATAATTTTTTTTTTTACCACTTCATTTAGAGATTTCTTGACATTTCTGTCGTGCATCATATTATTATTATTATTATTTTTTTTTTTTTCCTCTCTTTCTCTCTATCACAGTCCTCCAATTCGACTGGGTGGTATTTATAGTGTGGGTTCCGGGTTGCATCCTGCCTCCTTAGAAGTCCATCACTTTTCTTACTATGTGCGCCGTTTCTAGGATCACACTCTTCTGCATGAGTCCTGGAGCTACTTCAGCCTCTAGTTTTTCCAGATTCCTTTTCAAGGATCTTGGGATCGTGTCTAGTGTTCATATGATTATGGGTACAATTTCCACTGGCATATCCCATTATTATTATTATTATTATTATTATTATTATTATTATTATTATTATTATTATATGCTGGAAGTAAACCCTCTTTTAAACATGTTTTATTAAAAGTAATTGGATGCCTCAGCTGCATTAATTTTATACAGGTTCTTCTCTATTATTATTATAGCTGTTTCAACCGGCATTTAATTTATATAGAATCTTCTCTATCTCAATTCTTCTTCTTATCTTTTTCTCGTCACCATGTAGCTGACGAGAAAAGATAATAAGAAGAATTGAGAAGATTCTATATAAATTAAATGCCGTGGAAACAGCTATTGTATTCAATGCTACTGCCCTCAGAGAAGGCCTCCTTCCTTATTATTATTATTATTATTATTATTATTATTATTATTATTATTATTATTATTATTATTATTATTATTATTATTATTATTATTATTATTATTTGATCTGAATTCATTTCAACTAGGTCTGTGCCAAATAAAAAATTCATAGTGCTGGAGTGAACGAAAAATTCATAAAAACAATAGATATTCCGGGTTGAGCAAAATTTTCATCAGTCACCCAATACGATTTTGATTTCTGAGAAGGAGTTTTAGGTTAAAGTTATGTCATTACGAATAACACTGACGTCACTAGTTGTCAAAGTTGGACAATTTTACCACATGACTACTACAACTGTTTTTTGAGGTATTACTTCGGTCTTATCGAAAAACTTACGCTGGCATTGGCTAAGCCTAAATGTTTCTGATATACTTCAGGTGTAACATAGGAATATACGTATATATATTTATCGTTTCTTTTCTAAGAAAACATATTCGTTCTTTAAAACAGCGGATCGTTCTTGGACAGTGAACCCTATAGGTTTTCGGGGTCTTTATCTAGGACTAATATTTCTTGGGGGTCATTCTCTTTATGATATTTACAATATTTTGTTGATGTTCTGACGGTCATCTGCAACGGGCTTTGATAAGCACGCCGCAAAGGTGGAGGATACATACCGGGTTAAATAAAAACCCTTGGGGGTCGCTATCTAGGAGATATCCAAAATGGCTATTATATATTTCTTATTTGAAATGTATCGATCATGATTATCATAAGGAATTTATGGAAATTCTTATTATTATGATTATCTTTTTTTGCCCAGCTGTTTCGTTACTAAATAGAGAAACCGTTAGACCAAGGCGACTTAAGATTCTCCTTCGAGTAAGCAAATTCGAAGCACTTACGTTTTTTACTCATTTTTGTGCAGCTCTTTGTTACTCAGGCTCCGGCGATTAAAACGTTGAAGGCCATAATTATTGCCAATGGCCTACATAAAACCCCTCCCTATTATAATTGGACAAATTCCATCCGAAGATTAAAAAAATGGGTGTCACTTGGCAACCTGGTGGTTATAGAGAGAGGGCAGCAGGATCTGTAGGAAATAAAAACCATGGAGTCTTTATGAAGAGCTCAGTCTGTAAAATATTTTCAATGGCAAAACCCGACAAATCGGGCAAAATTCTTTCGGATAGTTTTTGACAAGATATGCCTGATGGCGTTGCTACAATCTACAGAAAAGCAGATACCCTCAGCCAGACACTCACGAGAAGAAAAACTCGAATATTTCAGAGAAGTATGATTGTATTTTGGCAATGATTAAGGTATCAATAATTGACAAAATCCAGAGTGAGACCGATATAGAAAGCTGCAAAGAGATTTCTTTCTAAAGCTGGGTTCAATGAAAGTAATGAACAATTTCATGCAGACGGCCAAACGTACCAGAAATCAGAGTAACGGAGTACTGTTATAGCAGTGTAAGAATACTCGGTAGTTGTAAGAGTGAGACTCAAAACACACGAGCGAAGTAGGTGAGGACAGGGCCTTGTTCTCTCTCTCTCTCTCTCTCTCTCTCTCTCTCTCTCTCTCTCTCCTCTGAAGGATGCGTAGAGGGAGGCTCTGCTTATCCTTCAGAGCCACCCAAAGCGATGGTCAGACGGGACAACTTGTGATTCATGGACGACAAATAAACTCTCCTCACGCTTCTCAATAATTAAAATAATTGGCAAACACGACCATCACGTGTCCAAGATGTACAGTACACGGGAGTGACCGTTGGTCTAATTAATGAGAGTCTAAACAAATTTTTAGACGATGATTTGATGTTTGGGTCAGGCTGGGTGGGATGAGGAGGAGGCGCTCGCCTTTTTCTCTTATTGCTCCGGGTGCTGCAGTTTCTGCTTCTCCGGTCACACGATTCACTATTTTTAGGTCGTGTTTTCTTACAAACGCCGTTCAGTCGCCCATACTGTATTCATATGCTATTTATGTCATGTTCGTTTACTATAATGATAGTCCGTCTAAATCTTAGCTCTCCTTTTTTGGAATTTGCATATTTTTGCTTCTTGTATTTTAACAGTTTTGGACTAAGAATATATATATATATATATATATATATATATATATATATATATATATATATATATATATATATATATATATTTATATTTATATTCATATGTATGTGTGTATAGCCTACACAGATACATAGGTACACACACACACACACACACACACACACACACACACATATATATATATATATATATATATATATATATATATATATATATATATATATATATATTGTTGTCGTCCGCTTATGAATGAAAGAAATATTCAAATTCTCAAGTCGTATCGTGGTCTGTTTTGCAGTGTAACTCTAGCAATTCACAGTCTTTATAACATTTGATAATTTTGATGATATAAATCACACCTTATAATTTTAAACCAAGGGCTAACTACTACTCCTGGTTTTGTTATGCATTTTCCGTATAGGTGTTAGGACCCAACGTCCCTATTAGTTAAAAGCTAACAACTGAGCATTTTTTATCGAAACTCCAATAGATTATGGAATTTAGTCAGGGTGCTTCTTGAACTGTGACGCGGGAGAGCTTTGGGAACCACCCACTTCCCGGTACAGTGCTCATTGGTTATCTGGATTATTTGAAGATAAGCAGACCACTTATCTGAATAGGTCCAGAATTAAAAACATTTGATTGTTGTACTTCATACTACCTTTTTTGTGTAAGAATGAGCGGCCTCATAGTTTCTTTTCCTTGGAGCAGCCATCTTGAAATTCAAAATGATAACTACATACAAATTAATATATGTACCTTGAAACATAAAGTTACATTAAGATATAAACATAGAAGTGCTTCAATATTATTATTAATGATATTATTTCAGCAGATGAAGCCAGTTCACCCGGAACAAGCACACCAAAGAGGACGTTGTTTTTTTTTTTTTTTTTTTTTTTTTTGTACTGAGTTTTCACGTTGCACAGAACCAGTGGTTATTCAGCAACGGGACCAACGGCTTTACGTGACTTCTGAACCATGGAATGCCCGAGAATTGAACTCGCGGCCACCGAGGTGGCAGGCCAAGACCATACCGACCACGCCACTGAGGGACATTGACTTCGAATTCAAGCTTCTAAAGAATGTTGGTTTCAACCTCCTACAGCAAACCACACACTGCAGCAGGAACTGATCATGATACAGAGCCTATGATTTCTCATTGTCTTGGCGGAGATGCGAACTTGTGACATCTGAGTGGCATGTGCGACACTAACCACTATATCAGTGGACCAGTACTTACAGTTAATTTCAATATCGAATCAAAAGGCAGTCTACAATATTCGGTATCCAGTCTAAATACAGTCTGCGATATAAAAGTATTAGATCATGCAGTTTCGCCTTCAAGCTGTTCCTGTAGGTTGGGTTTTAGTACTAAATCAGGTAAAATTCCTGAATTCAGGGTACTCTAGACATACAATTACCTCTCACAATGTTGTCTATGTCTTGAGGCTAGCATCATTTCTGCAGACTACTTGAATCACTTAATGCTTTTCACACTTTTGATCTAGGCCAACACTGGAAGGGCAGGGAACCTTATCATCAGGTTATACAGACAGCATGTGAGAATGTATGATGTCACTTTCTTCGGCTCTTGGCACATGGTGCGTAGGAGACATTGCTATCAGGTGGACAAGATACCAAATGCCTTCTGCCCTATGTGTCTACCCCTAGAGAGCCTGGATTTAAAGATGACCCCTTATTGGATGAGTTATGCTCTGATAAATGTTTCATAAGCCACATCCTGAGAGAGAAGGCATAATTTCCAGTCATAAAGTAAGGAATGGACCCCTTGTTGTCCATGAGAGGATCTGCTTCTGAGTACACTACGTTATCACTTGCCATCCAGAGCACTAAGGGTGTCTCTTGTTCTTGGGTACTTCAGAGTTGTGGCCCACGTCATAGTTCTGGTCTCCCTGTACCCTGTGTCTTACTCTTTATCCTCATTCAATGAATGACCTTAGTTGTTATGATGCCATTATAATTCTCAATAATCAATAATTGAATGAGCTCTTGCAATTCTGCTAGTTCCACCCTAAACAACTATTCCCTCCCTACAGAGGACTTCTGAGCACTCATGGCCTGACCTAAAATCAGGATCAGGGTGGAGATGTAACTTCATTTAGAAAATGCAAAAGAATGAGACTGAGCAGTTTGCACCAACCAACCTAGTGCCTCAGTGGCGTAGTTGGTATGGTGTTGGCATGCCACCTCGTTGGCCGCGAGTTCAATTCTCGGGCATTCCATTGAGGTGTGAGAGATGTGTATTTCTGGTGATAGAAGTGCACTCTCGACGTGGTTCGAAAGTCACGTAAAGCCGTTGGTCCCGTTGCTGAATAACCACTGGTTCAATGCAACGTATAAACACTATACATACAAACCATAAATCAACCTAGACTTATACTGACCAGTGATAACTTGCTGGAATGTTGTAGCAATATTTTAATGTTTTTTTTTTTTTATTATTGTTACTGCACCAGTGATACTTGAGTATTTAACAGATCTTGCAAGAATCCTATAATCTTACCCATCATAACTCAAATCTTGTCCTGACCAACTTCCAGGTCCAAGTCGTCAGTGGCAGATTTTTATTTTTTTTTCAAAATTGTGGCCTATAATGAACTTGTGGCTATTCTGGCAGTCTTAACATCCTTAAAGGGAAATAATAATTGGGAGGTGATGACAGCAGCCATATTGCTTTGGGGATAAGAGTCAAATTTGAACAATGCTGATCTCAGGTCTACTGAGGGGAGTTTCGTTGGCAGCTTTAGATAGCTAGTGATACAATATAATTGAAGAGCAGCTTGATTAGTAAAAAGAGACCTAACAGAGAGTATCAGCTAGATAAGTAAACAGAGACCTAAGAGAGAGTATCAGTTAGGTAAGTAAAAAGAGACCTAACAGAGGATATCAGCTAGACAAGTAAGTAGATACCTAACAGAGAGTATCAGCTAGATAAGTAAACAGAGACCTAAGAGAGAGTATCAGCTTGATAAGTAAAAAGAGACCTTACAGAGAGTATCAGCTAGACAAGTAAATAGAGACCTAATGAGAGACCAATCGGAAGTGACCCCCTCTGAAAGTGTCCACAGCCAGAGGTGAAATTCCTTAGATGGGATGTCCTGATGGTGTACAGTGAAGCTCCCAGGATAGGGTAAGCTAGGGAGACATGTCTGGCATCACTTAGGAGAGAGGCAGCTCAGTGAAGACATAATTTTGGTGACTTTGTTACCATTCATGCAATTCAAGAAAGTCTAGGGCGTCGGTGACCTCGCTGGCTATTGTACGTAAAATCTTGGAGGGCATTGGTGGTTTTGTGACGAAGTTCAGTGAGAGTTTGGTGCCATTGTGCTTATTTGGATTGCCAGCGGGTCATCAGCAGACCCACGGCAGCGCAATAGCAGCGGGTGGGGAGATCTTGGCTTCACTATAGCAAGGCGTTAAAGTTTTGTCTAAAATAAGACGTTAAGTTATTTCCTGTTAGAGGGCGACACTGTATTTCTTATGTATTATAAGCTAAATCATTCAAATCTGCCGGTAGTCAAAATTTATGTTTAGTTGTTTATCATATGCTTAAAATAGCAAAGTTGCTACATTGCTGGATAACTTTTCATTTTCCATATTCATTAAAGTTCTAAAAACAAAAAATTAAAAAATGTAGTTTTTTTAGCATCTTTTTCTGCTAGACTACGGCTAGTCTGCTGCCTGGAAGTTTTTTTCTCAGCGCTCTGAACCTCATGGAAAATGATGCTGCCAGGAACCTTATTGTGCTTCCAGCGTTGTGAATTAACTCATACAGAAAAATTTGGAATCCATTTTAAGCATACAAGGGTAAAAAAGTAGACATAAAGTTTGACAGCTGAAAGATGATATGATTAGTTAGCTTACAATACAAAAGAAATACCGTGTCGCGCCTCTACCATGAAATTATTATTATTTTATTTATCTTTTTTATTTTATTTTATTATTTTTTTGTCTATCACAGTCATGCTATTCGACTGAGTGGTTTTTATAGTATGGGTTCTAAGTTGCATCCTGCCTCCTTAGGAGTCCATCACTTTTCGCAATAGGTGCGCTGTTTCTAATAGTACACTCTTCTGCATGAACCCTGGAGCTCCTTCGGCATCTAGTTTTTCCAGCTTCCATTTCAGGGATCTTGGGATCGCGCCTTCTGGTGTCCCTGTGATTAAGGGTACAATTTCCACTGGCAAATAATTATTATTTTTTTATTTTTTTTATTTTTTTTTTGCTCTATCACAGTCCTCCAATTCAACTGGGTGGTATTTATAGTGTGGGGTTCCGGGTTGCATCTTGCCTCCTTAGGAGTCCATCACTTTTCTTACTATGTGCGCCGTTTCTAGGATCACACTCTTCTGCATGAGTCCTGGAGCTACTTCAGCGTCTAGTTTTCCTAGATTCCTTTTCAGGGATGATGGGATCGTGCCTAGTGCTCCTATGATTATGGGTACGATTTCCACTGGCATATCCCATATCCTTCTTATTTCTATTTTCAGATCTTGATACTTATCCATTTTTTCCCTCTCTTTCTCTTCAACTCTGGTGTCCCATGGTATTGCGACATCAATGAGTGATACTTTCTTCTTGACTTTGTCAATCAACGTCACGTCTGGTCTTATTTGCACGTATCACCCATAGCCGATTCTTGAATACCATAGTCCCAGACGATCTTTGCCTGATCGTTGTCTATCACTCCCTCAGGTTGGTGCTCATACCACTTATTACTGCAAGGTAGCTGATGTTTCTTGCACTGGCTCCAGTGGAGGGCTATTGCCACTGAATCATGCCTCTTTTTGTCCTGGTTCTGTGCAAGTGCCGGGCATTCGCTTGCTATGTGGTTTATGGTTTCATTTTTCGTGTTGCACTTCCTACATATGGGAGAGATATTATTTCCGTCTATCGTTCTTTGAACATATCTGGTTCTTAGGACCTTATTATTATTATTATTATTATTATTATTATTATTATTATTATTATTATTATTATTATTATTAGAGATCAGTAGAAATGTATATTTGCGATGGATCTGAGATGGTCCTTCAGACATTTACGAAACTGCAAAAAATAAATAACACTGAATTTTACGATAATTAGCTGAACATCTCTGGTCGTTTTATTTTGTTGTAGTAATCTTTGAGGTTATGACTTTTCTTCTGCCATAGTGAGGTTGACTCATGTTTATGAAAAATAGTTATTATTATCAGTGCTATTATCCCCGTAGAGGGTAGTGCATTCCTGAAGGTTCTTTGCACGTCCCTTCGGCCCCTAGCCTTTGATGCATTTACTGTGAACTCCGTTCATGTTCTCTTTCTTCCATCTGACTTTCCACCCTCTCTAACACTTGTTTAGTAGTCAGCTGCGAGGTTTTCCTCCTGCCACACCTTTCAAACCTCCTTATTGTCTATTTCAGCGCTGAATGACCTCGTAAGTCCCAGTGCTTGGCCGTTGGCCTAAATTCTGTATTCCAGTCCATCCCATCACTGCTGTTATTGGCATTATTATGAATTGATATCAGATGCAGTTAAATACGTCACTGTCAGTATAGTATTTATAGTTGTTTATATTCCTTCGGGGTTGTCCATTATTTTACTATTATATTATATTATGAATGTTTTTTTGTCTCAAGTTGTTATTGCCATTAGCAACTTCTTATTGCATTTCTACTTCAGTGGAGTTTACACTTTATATTATAGTCCTGAGCTGAAATAAAATCTCTCTCTCCTCTCTCTCTCTCTCTCTCTCTCTCTCTCTCTCTCTCTGTCGTACCCACGGTTCAATTCGGTTTCTTGCAATCTCCTTAAATTACTCATTCACCGCGAGGCGTCACAGGGAAAGGCCGAACTGAAGAGATCTAGATTGATTGAAGGGGCAGAAAGACACAGATACTCGTTTGACTGACACCGGCGAGAATAGAGAAAGACAAACATCAACAAACACGACGGTATCACTTCTTCTTCGCTGAGGGTCCCCTGAATGGGAGAGGTTGTGGCGGACCACAAGTAGGAGGCAGAGGGTAGTAATTAAACTGTTATCACTGAGAGAAACGGTTTTGCGTACACTTCTGTAGTTGTTCGTTCCTCTCCTTTTTTTTTTTTTTTTTTTTTTTTTGTTTTTTTTTTCAAGACCAGTAGAGGTATATGCTTTTCGTTTTTATTTTATGAATTCGTGCGTCCTCGTGTCACATTTCTCGTTTTATAACGAAATCGTGCGTCTCGTGAGTGGCTGATGATTCATTTCTGCTTACGTCATCATCTAGACCAGTGGTTCATAAACTTTTTTATTGCCACGCCCCCTCTATGAGTTAGTCCTTCCCTCCACGCCCCCCTTGCATCTGTGAGTAAAAGTCCTTCCCAGATTTAAAGGAAAATAAAAGAGAGAGAGAGAGAGAGAGAGAGAGAGAGAGAGAGAGAGAGAGAGAGAGAATGGATTTCGAGGGATAGAGTGGGAGGTTAATGATTACAATTTAGAATTTTTCCTAGGGCTCGCGGCTCCCCTGGAAATTGCTGACGCCCCCCAGTTTAAGAACCACTGATCTAAACTGTGTCATTGACGATGGGCAACGATGTGGTGGTGTGAATTTTGTGTATACATAGCAGGGTTTATACAACAGCGAAACCAGATTTTGTTAATATTTTTTCGGTGAGAAAATCGGACTGAAGGAATGAATTATTTTATAGGTTTTGCTGTAATGAATATTAAATGAAAGACAAAATCACAGTTGATTTTCTGGACCACGATTCAGTTTTTCAAAGTGATCGCCGTTCCAGGTGTCAGTTGGGCAATACCACCACACTCTCATCGCTAGTTCGATTCCCCGCTCTGCCAACGTGGAATCAGAGGAATTTATTTCTGGTGATTAGAATGATAGGTATTTCATTCAGAAATGATTTTATTAACGGAAGAATCATAAAAATGACTGTATATTTCAGATACATTGCTTTTTGTAGCTATCAAAACAACAAAAAACTTTAGAGATAGGTAAATAATGCATAATATCAAAATGCTTTCCGTGGATAAGTATTTTAACAATCTTTTAAGGTTCAAGAACGCCACTGCTTTAAGTATACGGAACTCTTGATAAGCAGACTGTGTTAAGTGGGAGTACGCAGCGGATTAACTAAGTCCAAGTGCTTCTGAAAACTTCACTTGGGGATCCTTTCGAAGCCTAACCAGGAATCAAATCTTTACAAACCAAGGAAGAAAACCCCAAACATTTCCTCAGAAAGTAGATATTAGTGCACAATTTATAGTTGATTTATCACACGAAATTTTTTATGAAATTTATGGCGACGTTCTTCAGCGGATTAAAGTGAGGACAAAGCTCTAGTTGGCTTCAGCTAAACCTCTTCCAGTTTCTGAAGAGTATATTCCACACAAACAAGACCATATTGGAGTTTGAGTCTTGCTCTTATTAGAAGAACTGATTATATTGCTTGGAAGTGATCATCTACTTCGGGGACCTAAGAAATGCTCCCTGTCGAATTTTACAAGCAAACTCTGCGTAGATGCCTTTTCGTTTACGCAGTGATTGTACCAAACATCTTCAAATACTGGGGGCCCTTTTCCTTGGGTAGGTTATGTCAGGTCAGACAGGATCACGAATGTTACTTCCTTCCTGCATCAAAGGGCATTTTGGCGACGACAGTGTTGCCAGAATGGACAAATTTCACACACTTATCAATCAGTCGATTCATTTCCCAGTCTGCGATTCAGCTGCTGTAGGTGCACGTTTTCAAATGATTCTTTCTGTTTGTTTGAATATATCACCTAGTAAATGTCATCTCAGTTTTGGAAAGAGAACATTTTATTACAGGAAATACCCTTGGTAAAAAAAAAAAAAAAAAAAAAAAAAAACAAAAAAAAAAAAAAAAAAAAAAAAAAAAAAAAAAAAAAAAAAACAAAAAACAAGGCGTGATCCGCCCTCCAGCTTACTCGGGGGTGCGTGCCAAAATCTATGGTCAAGTAGCGTGTTGTTTCACTAACTAAAATTAAAATGAATACGTTATATTTTATTAGACATAATTTTCGGTCCTGCTTAACAACAACATTATTAATTGTTTGCATTTTCATTATAATAAATAGATCATAAATATCCTATCCTCAAATTCCCGTATCTTTAACTCAACACGAAACATCTTTGTCAGACCTTTTTAGGCTCTTTCATGGGGCTTTCCTACACCCCCCCCCCCCCCAACAAGAACAACAACAACAACAAAGGAGTTTGTAGGGAGTAAGCGAAAACAGGGGTTTTTAAATCCGAACCAAGAAGAACATCGTAGAAGACGCATCATCACCAACATAACAGGGGACCTGAGAACCTTTATATACAAGAGAGTTTTTCAGTATTTTGTTCAATGAAATTGTTTAGGTACAGCTTCCGCCAACTCAGGACGAGACAAAGAAGAGAGAGAGAGAGAGAGAAGAGAGAGAGAGAGAGAGAGAGAGAGAGAATTCCGGAAGTTTGTTATTAGGTGCGGAAATCTGTTTTTTTTTTTTTTTTTTTTATATAGAGAGAGAAATAGGGGACGAGGTGTGGGAGAAGCTTTTTTTATGAATAAATCGTGATTTATGCGAATTCAGTTTTCTCCTGTGCCGTTACTGATCACATTTAGAGATCTCTGTCCATAAACAAAGACACACACCCTCACGCAAGTAGGAGAATAGAAATATATTAAAGTGGAGAGAGAGAGAGAGAGAGAGAGAGAGGAAATTTTTTTAATTTTCTTAAAACTTTAGTATTTGGTATACTGTTAAGAGCAGGTATTCTGAAGAATTTAAGATTGAATATGGAACCATCATGAATTTCCAGTATGTTATCCATTTATAGTTTTCTGTAAAGTAGTACGACTGAGATGGCTATATGTCTGTCCATCCACACTTTTTCTGTCCGCTTTCAGATCTTCAAAATGACTGAGGCTAGAGGGCTTCAAATTGGTATGTTGATCATCCACCCTCCAGTCATCAAGCTTACAAAATTACAGTCCTCTAGCTTCAGTAGTTTTTATTTTATTTAAGGTTACATTTACCCATAATCGTATATCTGGCAACGCTATAGGTACCAACAACATAGTCCACCACCTGGATGTGGCTGAGAGTTTCATGATCCGCGGGTGAGAGTTTCGTGGGCCGTGGCTGAGTGTTATACAGCATTATATGCTGTACCGAAAACTCGATTGCGCCGAAGAAACTTGGGCGTATTTTTTGTTTGTTGTGATATAAACTTGGTTGCAGAGACAGTTCATTCAATTCGGATGATCTCAGAGTCAAATTCTATGTTGTCGATGGAGCTGAATTGATAATTAATCGGTAGTTTAGAATCGATTAGTTTATAATTTTCTTTACCCTCACTTTTAGCAGTGGTAACTCCCCCGCGAGAACCCCCTCCCCTCCCCGCCCCCTGCTGTGCATGGCGAAGAAACGACTGAATAATATAGACTCAGAGGTGCTACTGGAACCCTCCAGTCTCGTGGTTTTGTCTAAGGGGGCAGTCGCCAGTTACCTGGTCCTGGTAAACCTCTTTTCGATGGAATCCTGTGAATCTTCTGTTTGTTCGATATTAGAGAGATGTTGAGTTCACTTTCTTTTATTACTATTTCCATTTAGTCTACATTGTTATATGAATCTGGACAGGACTGAAGTTCGTAGTTATTCGATATTTTGTTTATTTCATTGTAGAAACCGAATCCATTGCAGAAACTACTTATCCCGAGGGTATTCAGAGAGAAAAGCTATTTAACACCCCACCCCCCGTGCCCCGCCCTGCCTTCGGCCCACAGCCATTGAGGCCTGTGCAGTGCAAGAGATTTTTTTTTTTGCCCCTGTGCTGGCCGGATCAGATTGATTTATCAATTAGATTCCCCTTTGCTCTAAGTTATGCTCAAGGTATAGTGAATTCGATATTAAATAACGCTTTTGCATGTAATCAGTATATTCTGAACAGGAAATTATGCAATGGGATAGAACAATATAACCGTTAAACTATATATATATATATATATATATATATATATATATATATATATATATATATATATATATATATATATATATAATGTGTGTGTGTGTGTGTGTGTGTGTATATAAGGTTCGCATCAATTGCCATCGGGGTGTCTGTCACCGAACAGGATTAGCCTTATCCAAGAAGGAATTCTCTGCAATTACCCATTCTCGAGTCCCTCTTCATTAAACAATTGTCACCAACCCTCAACAACCATTCAACTGCTGTACAATTAAACATTACCAAATAGAGCATACGCCCATTCTACCTTCTCGCCTCTGCGTTTGCCTTTCCCCTTTTGTCAAAAATAAGTAATAACCTATTCAGTCTTGTGTATGCTTTTGTGCCGGTGAGTTCTCGTTTCGTGTTTTTTGCTTTGTGTTCGGATTTATATTTTTCTTTTTTATTCTTTTTCTTATGTAATCATGTGCAGAAATTTTTGCCTGTTAGGATTAATGTTCAATATTTTTCTCCTGTCTTTAGTAATAATGTAATTTTCTTAGTTGTTCACGTGTGGTTTTTGTGTTATTATGCTTTTTTTAATTAAATTTTTTTTGTCTTTCTCCTGAAAGCGTCATTGTGGTTAGTAGCTTTGCTCTTTACTGTTACTCTTAGTTAATTAGTTACCATTTTGCTTTTATATAAAATTCGAATTTGCTGATGGTAAATGATAATTAATCTATAATTTTTTAAAAGTATAATTCACTACTGTGCCCCATTTTAGTTGATTTAATGTATAGTATATTAATTTTTTGCCCTGTTTTTTAGCCCTGAAGATGGGATTTGTGTCCCGAAACGTAGGCGTTGGATATAAATGAAGTTTTAACGGAAAAATGCAGAAGTTTTTACTGGCTACACTCTTTCTATTATATATATATATATATATATATATATATATATATATATATATATATATATATATATATGTATATATATATATATATATATGTATGTATAATATATATCATATATATTATATATATATATATATACATATATATATATATATATATATATATATATATATATATATATATATATATATATATATATATATATATATATTATATATATGAATTATCAAAGGGTCTGTTAGTCTGCCCAGCTGTGAACGGATAGCAATCTCATCCCTAAATTCTTGCTGAAAACTGCAGCAATGTATCTTATGCCACAGAGAAAGAGTAATGCAGTTTAAGAAATGTAGAATAATAATAATAACCATAATAATAATCATAATAATAATGCGTGTTTAATCCATCATTAGAATACATCCACAAAACTAGATGTGAATACATAAATTAAATGTGCCCAGACGAAATGTATGTAAAACTCGAAAGTCTTCACGGTCTTTTATGCACCAATATCTACCAGGATCTAATTGCCTCTCTGCCTGTCAGTCTGTCTCTCTGTCAGTCGAACTATTGCGTATCCTGCATATAAGTATTCACTGCAATCATTTTCTTTATTTCGTGCGTTTTCCTTCGGTTTTTAATCCCTTTTCTTCTGCGTAGCTGTTCGCTTCTCTCCCTCTCGAGTGTTGACAAGGCTAGATGGAGAGGTTCTCAGCGCGTTTGTTTACATCCGTCAACGTGTCTTGTTTGTTGACGCCAGGTCTTCTTGTCTTTCTTCTTCTTCTCTTCTTCTTCTTCTTCTCTCCTCTCTCTCTCTCTCTCTCTCTCTCTCTCTCTCTCTCTCTGTCTTGATTTATTTATCTTACAGTTTTATAGTGTGGTGTTTGGGCTTTGCCAGGAAGACTTGATGGATGAGTATCAAGAAAATGGAACTGTATTTTTCATTTTAATTTTGGTTTGATGCGAATTTCACCTACCCCAGTGTTGTGATAACTGTAGGCTAATATTTCTATGGAAAATTTGTAATAATCTGTAATATTTCCATAGAATGCCTGATGAGTGGGAAATTTAGATCTCTGAAACTAATAGAAGAAATTGAGACGCTTCTCATTCCTGGGGCTTCTAGTATGTATGCATGTATATAAAATATATATATATATGTATATAAGATATTATATATATCTATATATATATATATATATAGATAGAGAGAGAGAGAGAGAGAGAGAGAGAGAGAGAGAATGACCCAGTAAATTTAGAGGATTTTAATTCGGTGTGCTTCTAGTATGTATGTATGTATGTAAAGAATATAATATATATATATATATATATATATATATATATATACATATTATAATATATATATATATATATATAAATATATATTTATATATATATATGATATATATATATATATATAGAGAGAGAGAGAGAGAGAGAGTATGAATGACATAGTAAATTTTAGATGATTTTAATTCCTGTGCTTCTAGTATGTTTGTATGTAATGTATGTATAAAGAGTAACACACACATATATATATATATATTGATAGAGAGAGAGAGAGAGAGAGTATGAATGACACAGAGTAAACAAACGGAAGGCAGCAAACGGTAGCTTGTGTGGTGTTAGTTATCCGAGAACTCCACCGACATATGTCTCGTGTTTAACTGCCCGAATCCGCAGCAGATTATTATTTTCATGTTAATTTTGTCATTAAAACAAATAAAGGAAGCTCTTTCATCTGGATCTGATTTCCTTAGTCCCTGGCTTCTAAAATGGCAGGACAGTAACATTTTTTAGTTTTCTGTAAAAGAAAACTGTTTTACCGGCTTTGTCTGTCCCTCCACACTTTGTTCTATCCACCCTCAGATCTTATAAACTGCAGCCCACTAGACTCGGTAGTTTTAGTTTAATTTAAGGTTAAATTTTAACCATAATCGTGCGTCTGGCAAATATAGAACAGGCCACCACCGGGCCGTCGTTAAAGTTTCACGGGGCGCGGCTCACAGCATTATACCGGGACCACCGAAAGATAGCTCTATTTTCGGTGGCCTAGATTATACGATGTGAAGGAAGCTTTCTTCGGCGCTTTTCTTACTTGTTTTTTATTTGTGCTGCCGGAATGGCGATGAAGCTCCCTAGCCCTCTCGATGTCCTTCCGCCGCCTTTTTGATTTATTAGATTGACTGTTCGTTGAGCTTAGTTTAGTTGTCTATTAAACCCTGTTCGGAATTTCACAGTGTATTGATCCTACTGCTACTACTACTACTATTCTGTGACAGTACATGGGAGAGCAATTATAAAGATTGAGACGATAAAGATGCAAATCCTAGGCTGGTATCCCGGGCGACAGCGGAATCTCTTCCTCGACTGAGCTCGGGGGGGAAACGGCCCTTTTTAGGAGGCCGCATCAAACCACAAGTGTTAGGTAGCATAATTGGAACCATCCGTTTGACTCTCATTGAACCAACCCTTCCTCTTACCCTTGTGTACTGTAAATCTTTCGGGACATTTGGGGCATCTGAATAAGAAGAAGGAGGAAGAAAAATCTCATTTACATATATTTGTTCTCGAGGATTCTTTCGTCGGTCTCTTTTGAACATTCCTGCTGTTTGTATTTCCTGTTTCGTCTATAATTTCACGGATTTATGTCATTCCGCCGCCTGCCAAAAAGAGGAGGATGTATTTCTTAGCCATTTTTTTTTTTTTACGAAAGTTGAACCTCTCACTAGTGCAAAATAAAGAAATTGCATTAGATAATTCATTTAATAGATAGATCAGAAAAACGTATTTTTCCACGAAATGCGTTTGAGCTATTGTGTATATACTTTAGTATAAACAACAGGAGAAATAACGATAACTAGAGAATATTTCAGAGTTCCTTAATCATTTCTGCAATCCTTACACGTTGTCGCTGTAATCGCTTGCATCTCATTGAGAGTCAGGAGAGAGGAACACTTCACTGCGCGAATAGACTTGCAACGAGCAGCGCAACAGCAGGCAACCCACACGCACCATATACGTGTGGAGGAAAGCCCTCCACAGAGATTGACATTTGCCGTGACATTTTGCGCACCTTTTCGAAAGGCGGCCACTGTAGGCATTGCTTTAGGTTGTTTGCAGCTTGCCTTCGGCTCCCGGCTGCAGCCCCTTTCGTTCCTTTTCCTGTACCTATTTTCATATTGTCTGTCTTCCATCTTACTTTCCACTCTCTCCTATCAATTGATTCATCGTGCAACTGCTTTCAGGTTTTCCTCCTGATACACTATTCAAACCACCTTGATTCTCAAAATTTTCCTTTCAGCATTGAATGACCTCATAAGTCCCAGCCTTGACCTAAATCTTATATATTCTCATAGATCCCTGACCCAGTTGCACTAACAGTGAACTCGCGGTATATTAACAGAAATGGAAAGTAATATGTTGAATGAAATTTGCTGAAATAAAGGGAAACATTTTATTTTTTCTTGTGGGATATAAAAGGTGAAGAGGCTTTGAGGGCTGGGTTTTTCTGACCTGTGGATAATTAGGTTTAAATACACACTGTGTACACTTTTGCTGATTGATAACTCATACGAACACATACACATGTATGTATATATATATATATATATAATACATACACTATATATAGATATATATATATATATCCAATACATACATACATACATATATATATATATATAGTATATATATATAGATATATATATATATATATATACATATATAGAATATTATATATATATAGAATATATATATATATATATATATATATATATATACATATATATGAATGTATTATATATATATATATGAATAATATAGGTATATATATATTATATATATATATATATATATATATATATATATATATATACATATAGTATGAATGTATATATATATATATATATATATATATATATATATATATATATATATATATATATATATATATATATAGTTTGCGTATGATAACACACGTGCCACAGACAAAAGCAAATCTTGGTCAGTGTTGTCTTTAGCGCATCAGACTAAGACCTCCTCGAGAGGACTAATGATAGAAATCTCCAACATACTGCCAGAGCGAAAGTACAAATGAACAGACAGCCAAGTGGAAAGTACCGACGTATATTCGCACCTGAGCAGGAGGAAATTGATCACGACTTCGATAGGCTCTAATTTCTAGAAATCAGGCAAGACCGTTGGAAAGCAGAGTCAGAATTGAGTCGCGAACAACAGCGGTTACAACTTCAAGCACAAGTTCGGACTTGTAAAGAGAATGAAAATAACTTCAAAAAAGCTCATTTCTCCCTCTTCCTTCCCTTGGTGTCGGGTGATCCTTCTCCGTTGTATCGTAGTTGGGGTTTCCGCTGCTACTACGCCGGTCCTCGTGCTGTTTTTTTTTTCCCCGCTGTGTTAGTTGGCTCCAGCTGAAACTGCTATTTACGATGATCATTGTGTTCTTCTTTATGTGTAACTTGTATAAGAAACATTACTGGTGTTCTGTTTTTGTTTCAGTACACTTAGATTGCGTGTGTTTGTGTGTGTGGTGTGTGTGAGAGAGAGAGAGAGAGAGAGAGAGAAGAATGGGGTTCTAGATGCATTATCTATAAGTCAGACTTGCTATTTAATTTTGAATGACTGTTTCATTTCTGACTTTACAATTACCAAATATTTCAAAGAGTACATTCCATTAATGACACAGTTGTGATTTAATAATATATTGATTGAATCCTATGTGTTTCATGTAATATCTATTTTGAATCAAATTAATTTTCATATTCAGGTATTCCAATTGCATTTCTTCGAGTAAAATCAGTGTAAATTCTCCATTTCGCTTTCCTGTTGTTATTGAAAGCAACACGCCGGTCTTTTTCCCCTTCTTATCTAAAATAGATACGATAAAGATAAGCACAGACCCTCTTGTGTATTTGTGCATGGGTGTTTGTGTATTAGTTTAAGTAGAAAGTGGAAGTGGATATTATTAATGGGAGTTGATGACGGGCAAAGTTCAGACCAGCAGGCCACGTGCGCTGACACGAACCCTCTTGTTTACCACAAATCACACGGGATCACTAAACAACATTTTAGTGCAGTTGACTGTTTTCACTGATCACTGAGGCGCTGTCCTTTGTCAACCAGCATTAATTCGAGGCCAGTGTCAGTTTTAACATGAGAACAGGTTTCGGTTTTGCGTTTTGAATGGTTCAAATTTTTTGTAAGCCTAAAAGCTACTTTGTTGTTCTTCTTGTTGGCGGGTATAGGAAAGCCCTAAAAAGGTCTGAAAAAAGCTGTTTCGTGTTGAGTTCAAGATGCAGGAATTTTAGGATAGGATGTTTATGATTTATTTATTAGAATGAAAATGTAAACAATAAATAATGCGCATGTTAAGCAGTACAGAACAGTTATTTCTCATAAAATGTAGCGTATTTATTTTAATTTTCGTTGGTGAAATAAGGCTCTATTTGACTGTAGATTTTAGCACGTTTTAATTTGTTAAAAGTTACGAATATAATGTTTACAACTTATGCACGGGGGAAAATCTTACACGCGTCCCGAGTATGAAGCTGGAGGTCAGATTACGCCTTGTTGTCTGAAAAAGTGATTGATTTATTTAGCAAAAAAAATAACGTGGTACATTAAGGAAAACAACGTTTACTGTAGAGCTTCATATCTTTGATGATTGCGAAGCAACGTTCTTATGCAACCAGTGTGTTCAAGTAGTTGCTGGAGGCGCAAAACCAACAAATAAAGAGGCTGGCGCTTCTCAGAAGACACGAGCCACGAAACACTTCACTTTGTGTACTTGATAGAATTCCAGTATCATCAAATACAAAGCGTTACCTCTATTTGCTTCCTGGCAGATAAATTAGACAAGTCAATAACTAAATAAAGTGAAAGAGAGAGAGAGAGAGAGAGAGAGAGAGAGAGAGAGAGAGAGAGAGAGAGAGAGAGAGAGAGAATTAAAAATCTTGTCTGAAAACCTTCTTCGATGGAGCCTAGTTCAGAGTTTACATCGGAGAAAGTCCAAAATATTTATATTGTAATCGAGGGTCTGCTAAGAATCTGGTACTCACAAATATAAACAATATTTTGACGCGACTGGGAGATGGAGGAGGAAGGGGAGGAGGAGGAGGAAGAGGAGTGGGAGAGGGAATAAGGGAAGGGCAGGAGTCAGGAGCAAGGAAGGAAGTAAGCTGCTGACGATGGATCAGTCAGTCAGAGCTGTAGACTGAGAGCCAAAGAACAACGCTGGTATCATCTCTCATTCCTTGATCTCTCTTTTCAGATAGTCTAAGATAATGAGAATGGTTCTCGGGAATAGTTCTCATACTAAATCATGACTATATGCCGTATATCCACATTGCTCAGAGCTGAAAGAAAACAAGGCGTGATCCAACCTCCAGCTTACTCGGGGCGCCTGCTAAAATCCACGGTCAAATAGAGCGTTGTTTCACCAGTGGAAATTGAAATAAATATGCTATGTTTTGTTATAAAATTGTTCTGTGTTGTTTAACATGAACATTATTTATTTTTTACATTTTCAATCAAATAAATCAATTATACATATCCTACCCTAAAGTTCCTGTATCTTTAACTCGACGTGAAACACCTTTTTCAAACTTTTTTTTTTTTTTTTGGCTTTTCCATAGGGTTTTCCTACCCTCCCGTCAACGAGAACAACAACAGCAACAAATTAGTTTGTAGGCTTACTCTCCGAGTCAGCGAAAACTCCCATGACGTGTTTGTAAGAGAAAATCGCTCATGAGCCAAATTACAGTAATGATGATATTCACTTGCAGAATGTTGCACTCTTGCCTTAACCAACTGGATGATTGATCTAAGCATTATTAACCTTAGTTTAATGTTTGGTTTAATAGACAATATCATGGCCGTCTTTTAGTTCAGTGCATCAATCACGAAGCCACATCAAAATTTTTGCTGTTCAGATGTTACGTGTTTGATTAACGCATAAATCTAAATGCCAAAATGGAGGTAAACAGTGATTGATCTAAAAGTACCCATGATCATAATGGGATCTGATTCTACCTTTAGACTTCACCGTTCTATTAGCAGCTGTACCTAAATACATTATTATCATAGCTGGAAAAATTGATACGATTCTGAAGTTTAGTTTTCATTAGAGTAGCAGGGTGTTATCTGCGGGCGTGACCCACTATCGGATCCATGGATGGGTAAGGAGGGGAGGTTGGCGGGGAGAGGCACCTGTGCACGTCCCCCCACCCCCATGAAAAAATGACAAAGTAGTAATATTGAAGATTTAGATAATAACATAAATGAGAAACATTTAAATAGAAAAAAGAAAAAGAAATCTACTATAAAAATAGTAGTTTTGAAAAAAAAACAATAATATATATGCACATACACAGTATATATAAATATGTATACATATATAATATAAAAATTGGTAACCCCCATGAAATTTTTTGGATCCGCTAGTGGTGCGACCTGTTGACTCAAATGAATCTGAGATATAGGGAGAGGTTTTAACAGTACATATACACGGCTGAGCCGGTCCTTGTTTTTAAACAGCGATAAAATAACTTTGGAATACATTGGTTATATCAGAGTTATGTAAAACGATCATTCCTCTTTTCACTGGGAAGTAAGAATTAGCGTAACTTGACTGTCTTTAATAGTGAGGCGGCAGTTGAATCTGGATGTTCTTCCTTATACTGTGCGGAGCTTCTCAGTGATATATATATTATAATATATGTATATATATATATATATATATATATATATATATATATATGGTATATATATTTATATATATATATATTATATATATATATATATATATATATATATATATATATATATATATATATATAGTGTATATTTCAACATTCAACATTTTCACCGAACAAGGAGGAAAATGCAAGATGATGGCCAACGCTTTATTTGTATTTTAATTGCTGAATCATGGTCGAACCCAGTTTGCATAACTCACCTCCTTCTAGCACCTAGGTAGAAACCTCATCAGCAGCATGTCGAACCCCCTTCAACATTGCACCAGTCACCTCTGTCTTCTACTCTAGCGCTCCCTGTATATTAGGGTCCTTCCCTTCAAGTGGTATCAGGACAACTGCCCCTGGACCCCCCTTCCCCCCTGGACACTGCCCCCTGGACAACTACCCCCTGGACAATTGCTCCTAGGACAACTGGCCCCTGGATGATTAGTCCCTTTAGAGAAAAATCAGATAAAAACTATGGGAGGTAAATAAAAACTATTAAAACTAATGTTTTATTTGTAATCCTTAATAAAGAATTATACATTAATTGTGATAGTTAATGAAAATACCAGCTGTCTAATACTGTAGGTCTTTCTCTCCTTCTTTCTATGAACTCTTCCGAGTTGTACAATGTTACCCAACCTATCGTCCTCTATTCTTTCCAGATGAATCAAATTTTCACCTATGCAGAGCTTTTATTCTTTCTTCTTGCTTCAGTTTCTCGCCGTTTCAGCTTTGACTTATGCCACATGTTGTAGACAAACAGTTCTTCACAACAGTTTGATTTTTGTTGAATTTCTACACTTCACTTCCATAGAGGAGAGTTAGCTCAACGGTTCCTTTATACATAACACCTTCGGCTTCCATAGATGTTCCCACTCTCGTGACAATATGTAAACTGCATATTAATATTAGCTTAGTAGTAGTAAGCGAGATATAAACGCTTATGACAATTAGTGAGACACTATATCATACACACACACACATATATATCTAAGATATACTACATATATAATATATATGTGTGTGTGTGTGCGTGTTTGTTTTTGCTTGTGCGTGTGAGCGTGGTTAAGTCCTGTACGTCAATATGTCAAGTGGTGTAAGATAATAAGAGCTTTAATATCTTAACTTACTGGTATCGGTCGACGGGATAATTCTTTCCATATGCGTCCTAAGGGCATGAAGAGATCCTTTGTGACTACACGCCAAGAAGGGCTTCCACAAGCAAATTAATGGCATCATCATAAGTGAGAAGCCATTTACCCGGGGACTGCTCATTCAGTGGCTCGAAGAACCTCCCGGCGAGGAGGTTCTCGGCAGCGAGTCTTTCATCGGATCAAATGTCCGAGTGCAGCGTGTGATCGAGATAGCCTCTGCCCTTGGGTCAGATGGAGCTGAAGTGGCAGAAGGAAGGCAGTGGGAAGGAGGTACGAGCGAGAGATAGCTAAAGAGGGCCGTATTGTCTGTCATTGTCACTGGGTGAATGAGATCGCTTGTTACGAGACTACTCACTCATCCGAGTGCAAAAGCTTTGCCATGAGATGAGTTCGTCCTCCAGACAAACCATGAGAAATGGACGAAATGTGCCTCCGTTTGATATGCAAAGTAAACACCACCCCAGGCACAATGCGAGTTTTACAGGAAACTCTCTCTCTCTCTCTCTCTCTCTCTCTCTCTCTCTCTCTCTCCTCTCTCTTCCTCCAACACCCATCCCCCCTTTTTTTGTACAAGACCTTCGGTTGTGGCAGTTAGGTGAGAAGACGAATATTGCAAAAAATTCCCCCTTTTTCTTTTCTTTTTTTCTTTTTCTTCATTTGGAACGATTTGACTGCACCTTTGTTTGTGGCGAGTGAAACTTCGAGTCTTCCTGTCCCATGCAAGAGATCCGGTGTCTGCTTCAAGTTCATGCATTGTCTATGACTGAATAAACTGCATTTTTCAGTTCGTGGGCCCCTTAGTTTATGTTAACAATTACAGTAGTGGTCCTTAACCTTTATCATCCTATGACCTCCCCCCCCCACCTTGACTATTCATGATATTTAGTAATCCCTATAATGAATTTTGAAAAGGTGAACCTTGTGAAATTGTCTTACGAGACAAAATGACAGGAAGACTCGGATTGATTGAGAATGCCAAGAACAAAAACCTTGAAAAATTCCACGTAGCCTCTACGAATCCCAATGTATGAAAATGAATGATAATCTCCCGAACCCTTCGTGACCCCTTGAGAAACCCAAACGACCCTCACTGCCTCCGGGTTAAAAACCACTGAATTATTAGAAGATATAACTCTGGCGAAAGATTCAATTGAGTTGTTTATGTAATCTGACACCGCGAAGCGGAATGGAAATTGTCTTCATTCCGAAGGCTCTGTAGTATATTATGTATAGGCTACTGCGCTTTCATTTCATTTGACCATTTATAACCAATGCTAACGGGAATCATTTAGTTGCCTGTTGATTTCAGCCTCTATAGCCACCATTCCTGTGGATCGGAAAAGGTTTTTGTCATTTTTTTCTTCTTTTCAGTGCTGACAGCGTCTCAATTAATTCAGGATTCAACAGACGACAGTATGTAGAGGTTGGTATCCTACATGTGATGTGGTAGACATTAGCTTCGACAGTGAATTTCAGTGTTTAGAGATTCAGTAATGCAATGAGCTTGCATAAAATTTGTCAAGGGAAACACCTCAGATCCCTGGCAGGCGTCGTTGCTGTACGCGATTGCAAAATCGCATGTAGACCATGCATCAAAGTTCACACTTCGAATAAATGTATCGTCATAAGCGCACATGATGATTTAGAATAATTCAGGAAATGAGATCGATATTAGACATAATTCAGTGGAAACAATCTAATTATGAAAAAGAGATCCTAAGAGCAAATAGACTTCGGAGGATGCGATAGAACTGCGTCTCATCACTGGTCTGGATGGAAAACTCCATTAAGGGTAAATCCTGAGGGAAGAGAAGCCAATTAAGGGACCCGATGGAAGGAAATGGTTTTGACGTCATTCTTGGATGGAAATCTATCGAGAATGTTCACTGCTTTATTGGACATTACGTAAGTTCCTTTTATTGGAAAAGAAATCCAGTCACTGAATTCTTCTGGAAGGCTTGAATTAAGTAACTCCTTTTACAGGTGCATCATCGGGTGGAATACTTGTTTTCTTCACAAGAAAGTTCCTCGTTGGACGAGTGGTTTACGCGCTCGGCCACC
This sequence comes from Macrobrachium nipponense, assembly GCF_015104395.2. NCBI lineage: Eukaryota > Metazoa > Arthropoda > Malacostraca > Decapoda > Palaemonidae > Macrobrachium > Macrobrachium nipponense. The sequence continues at coordinate 59,579,012 of NC_087200.1, forward strand.
AATCCGGTGGTCCGAAGTTCGATTATAGGCCCGGCCAACGCGTAATCAGAGGAATTTATTTCTGGTGATAGAAATTCATTTCTCGATATAATGCGGTTCGGATTCCACTATAAGCTGTAGGTCCCGTTGTTAGGTAACCAACTGGTTCCTAGCCACGTAAAAATATCTAATCCTTCGGATCAGCCCTACGAAAGCTGTTAATCAGCTCAGTGGTCTGGTTAAACTAAGATATACTTAACTTTTTCTTCACAAGGAGACGCTCGTGAGATAGTTATTTCTATTCCTGTACATCAAAGTAGTATCAGATATCTCTTTTTGAAGATTTTTTTTTTTCTAATTATACCGAAACGGTGGCATTAGTTCCGAATACCATTTCCGAATCTAGTGCTAAGGATGACAGCGTATGGACAGAGGCAACGTATCTGTGTTCTTAGAAACAGAAAGTCATTCTGTCCTTTTGTAAACGGACAGAATGAGCAAGAACCACGAAAATTCGATAACCTTCGAGGTAAGAGGAAAGAAGCAATCGTCACCTGTCCGACCAGACTCGCAACGATTCCTCACAAGAGGAAATGACCCAGTGTGTTCGTTTGGGTAGAACGACTCTTCTCGGATAAACCGGGCGCCATAACTCAAAAACTAACCATAGAATTTTCATGAAAATAATCTCATTAAGTTTCCCACATCCAGAATACGAGAGCGCTCATTATGTTATCTACCCAACTTAGGGACATGGCAGAAAAACCGGGGCTGGTGCAATACTAGCATACATCTCGGGAATTTGCTACCGGGCGATGATCGAAAGGATCGAAAGGGCACCAGAGGGAAAAGAGGCACGAGGTCAGGTTACACTGGAATGGGTAGATTTCAAGAATAGTTTTGCTTTATAACCCATTCAACACACTCCCGCCCCCCACCCCAACCCCGAGCGTTCGATATTGGCTCAGCTTTCTAATTGAAAGTGATTCCTTTTCACGTTCTTCCTTTCTTCGCTAAAAATATTTCCTTGATAAGTAAACAACCCAGCCTGTTAACAGTTGATAAGGGAACGTTTGAAGTAAGAACGTGAAGAGAAATCACTTTAAACTACAAGACTGAGCCAAGAGCGAACGCTCGGAAAAAGTGTGTTCAGTGGGTTATATTATAGTAGGACAAGAGAAACTGTTCTAGAAAGCTTGAGGATAAATTATGAGAATTTAGGAGAAAAAAAAAGGTTCTTCATAAATTCGATGTGATTTAAAGAGTAGTTTATAGTTTTCTGTAGAAGAAAACTATCGAGGTGGCTTTGCTTTGCCTGTCCGTCTGCACTTGTTCTATCCACCCCCAGATCTTAGACACTACTGAAGTCAAAGGACGCTGAAAATTGATGTTGATCAGTGCTGATCATCCATCCTCCAATCATCTAAGATACCAAATTGCAGCCATGTGGCCTCAGTAGCGTTCATTTTATCTAAGCTTAATTAAAGTAAGCCATCAAGGTGTGAATAGCAACTATATAGGACAGGCCACCACCGATCGGTGGTTCACGTTGAGTGTAGTACAGCATTATTCCAAGACTACCGAAAAAGATAGATCTGTATTTTCTGTGGCCTTGATCATACGCTGTACAGAAAACTCGATTGCGCCGAAGAAACGTCGGCGCATTTTTTACTTGTTTCTTGTTGTTTCCCATCTTGGAAATCTGGTGTCCACTACAGAACGCAACAACTCCCCTTTGTCTTTCATGATCATTCATTCCACAACACTTTTCGTCTCGGTGACAGTTCAAGTTTCTGCATTGACAGATTCGCGTCTCTGGGTCGGATTCTCGAAGGTCTTTAGTCTTCTCCGAAGGCAGTGCAGTGGAATTGTATGTCCTCAACCATATTTTGGCCCATGCACCCTTTCAACAGATGTCAGAATGTTATTCCCCACACTCGCCCCCTCTGTAATTCCCTACCCCCGCCCCTCCCCTCTTCCAAATTAGTCTGCCTTAAAAGGTGCATTCCAGATAATATGCAACAAAATACTAATACAAACACCCAGGTTATCGGAAAGAAAGCCCAACGTGACATCTCAGTAGTGCGGACCGACCCACACTGCGTTTTTTGTCGTCCTAGGGCCACTTTGAGCCTACCAATCTGTGGTAACAATCCCCCCCCCTCCCCCCCACCCCCCCCACCCCCGGTATATGGTCATGAGTTGCATAGAACGAAAAAAAAAGTCTGTTAAGATGACGTGAAAAGGAAAGCATTTTCATGAAAGACGAGTAAAGGAACTGGGCGTGAAAGACGAGCTAACCATGAAGAACTGGACAATAGACTGACCAAAGAACAGTTCATTTATAAGCATCGTCTCTCCCTCGTATCTCGACCAAAAACTGTTCTGATAACCTTGTCCTCTGTACTCAGCTCCCCATCTTTCTTTGGATGACTTGAAATGCGCGCTCTCTGAGATGTAAAAACAGTAAAGTCGACGGTAGCGGTGGGTTGAATTCGATCGCTGTCGTTGTCAAAATTCGTGACGACGACACCAGAGAGTCGTCGACAGAACTTGAAAGGTCGACATCAAATTCTGAAGTCGACGGAAAATTCGCTAGAACGAGAGCGCCTTAGGAGCAATAGGAAAAAGAAGGACAACTGAGCCCCTTCTTTCGTCTAGTGACAATTTAGCGGACAGCTCTCTCTCTCTCTCTCTCTTCTCTCTCTCTCTCTCTCTGAGATACCGAATCTATCCTTTCATTACAGCGTGAAGAGGTGCATGACATACCGGGAAATCAAGTCCTTCATAACCTGTACTTTCGGTTGTGTAAATGAATCGTTTCTAGAGTCCACATCGTTTATAAACTGTTGGTTTGTATTCGTTTTTATTAATATTACTGATAATAAATTAGAAGTGAATAAATTAGATATTATTCATTAATTATTCACAGATACTTCAGTAGGCCTACCAGGACAAGTGATTGATGGTAGAAAGATGGTTTCCGTCTCTCCTTTTGTGTGGGACAAGAATAATGACAGTTGATATTTAGAGACATTCATTCAAACCAGAAAGTCTTTACTAATACGGAATCTGATAGAAGCCAGAATCCTTGTTACAGGATACTAGTTCATCTCAAGATAGACTTTTTTTTTTCTAACTTTCGCAGAGCGACAGACCTTTGTTTTAGGCGCAATTTCTCAACCAGTCTCGTCTAGTGCATTAAGCCTCAAAAGTTTTCTGTATCATCTTTTTATCCGTAACCAGGATGACATTTCGGAACAAGAATATCTCCCAAGAGGCACGTAAAATCTGGTCTCCGTTTGTATTAATCAGGAGCTGACTCAAAGTCGCGGTGTGAGGCTTAAGCTAAGCTGAATTCCTTGAAGGGCGAGAACCATCGTTATCCGCATAGTTGCTTCCCCTCCCCCAAACCTCTTCCCCCCCTCCCCCCCCCATCACCCCCCCCCATTTTTTTTCGGGTCCCATAAAATTCTGAGTTATTAGGCCACAAGGCTGAGATCGCAGAGCGGGTGTTTGGCATTCCAGTGGCTGAGAATCGGCCATTTCTAGCAGGGGACGCCGTAAAGATCCAATTAACGTTCGGCGTATGAATAACAAAGCCATTTCTTTTGGGCGCCTCCGTTTCCCGCCAAATTACACTCGTTAACATCGACGCCGGGAACAGACGCAAGTCGGTAGGATAAAGGCCTCTCTCTCTCTCTCTCGATGTCGGCTCATTTCTGTTCGTCTTTCGTGAAGCCGTCTTTCGAATCAGCCCTGACGAATTTCCCGGCTTTAATTTCGTGGACTCGGGTCGTAACTTTGGATCGTAAAGGGTAAGTAATTGCTACGACCCCTAGACCGAGTTCGTAAAACCAATCACGGATCGCTTCACCTTCGGCAACCACACCTTGGGGGCGGAGCCCCGAATCCACGACGGCCAATGAGGAGGCTCGACGGAGCTTTACCTGTCAGCAGCCGACCAATGAGAGCCAGCCGGATAATTTGTTTTTCCTGGGAACTTCTCGAAAGCTGTGAATGTGATTATTGTAAATACTCTGAAGTTACTTTTTTTTCATTATTATTATTATTTCCCCCCTTCCTTCGTGTGTGGTACGGTATGTACCACCAGTGACAAGACCGTCTTCCTCTTCCCCCCCTCTCCCAAAACCCCCACCCCTGGCGGTTTACTCTGTGGACAGTGAAGGAGGGTATCGAGGCTCATCTATATATTAGTAAGGAAGGTTTTCTGATAGACTGAAATTGATGAGACCCAGACACACAATCAATCGCCATTTCCAATATGATACGACAGTGAATGAATGCTCCTTCCAGCTCATTATTCACGCTTGTCGTATTTCGTATGCTGGATTTCATTGTTCAATTCTCCCACCCTTAGTTCTGTGGCGGACTCATATTGCGTCGTGCAATCAGCGATCAGGGACGTCTTTGTTTTGGTGTTTCTGTCACTTCCTGGTGGATCGTCCACGTACGTCTCTGTGGCTTTGTTTTGAACCGTATTATTTCCATTTGGATTCCCTGTCCTCGGCGATTTTATTCTTCTTATGAGTACTTAACCCTCTTAATTACTGTTGAACTGTGACCTGTTAAGGACTCTCTCTCTCTCTCTCTCTCTCTTCTCTCCCCACCTCTGCGCTCTCCTCACTCTCTCTCTCTCTCTCTTTCTTTCTTCGCGAACCAAAAGGTTCTTGGATTATGTCAAGATCAGCAAACCCACTATTTTTCAAGACAGTATTACAACACTTTGTGATATATATATATATATATATATATATATATATATATATCTACATATATATAAATATCTATATATATATATAATATATCTAATATATATATGTATATATAGTATATATGATATATATATATATATATATATATATATATATATATATATATATATTATATACACATATATAAATCATTGTTGTAATACTGTCTTGAAAAATAGTGGGTTCGCTAATCTTGGCATGATTCATGTTCTCTTACTAGATTTGAGAGGCCTATTGCACAAACGCAAAATGCTTTACACCGTAAATTAATCATGTCTGTCTGTCTGTGTCTATCTTGAAGAAACTGAGGTGCGAGTTGATGCAAAACTAGATTCGGGTAACAAAGTTTGAAGTCTGAAAATTGAACAGTTCAGCCAACCTGTTTGTAAAGAGCGGAAACTGATCACCTTCACTATCGGTTAACTTCTATACTATATAAAAAAAAAATCGCCGCAATCGAGTTTTCTGTACAGCGTATAATGGTGTCTGAAAAACTCTCAGCCACGGCCGATGAGACTTTCAGCCACAGCCCGGTGGTGGCCGCACGACCATGGCTAACTTGAATCTTAAATAACATAAAAAGTACAGAGGCCAGAGGGCTGCAATTTGGTACGCTTGATGATCGGAGGGTGGATGACCAACATCCCAATTTGCAGCCCTCTAGCCTCCGCAGTTTGTCAGATCTGAGGGCGGACAGGGAAAGATCGCCGACTTTTCTCTCAGTTCGTCGAAGCGAATGTGACCGATGACGTCTTGGATTTTCACTGAAACACAAAATAGATCAATTTTGACCAGATGAACCGACATTTTAGTTTTCCCCGCGAAATGGCAACTGGTTTTCAAGAGACTAAGAATCTCGTCTCTTTTACAGGATACACGAAGTTTCTTCTTCGTAGGATAAATGTACGAATATCAAGGCAATATTTCTTGGTGTTCTCCTTTCATTGAAACAGGAGGAGGAGGAGGCTGTTTGATGCTGTGTAATGCTTCATATTTTGCTTATTTGGTTGAGTCATTGGTTGAAAACACATGCATGCATGCATATATATATATATATATATCTATATATATATATATACTAGATACATATAATATATATATATATATATATATATATATATATATATATATATATAATAATATATATATGTGTATGTATATATATATATATATGATATATATATATATATATATTTATATATTCATTTATTTATTTTTATATATGTTAGGTAGCTTGACTGCATTATGTAAGTGAATACCACTTAATGGCAATTGGCAGAAGGTCAGAGTACCAGGCACTTTCTACTTTATGCAGGCATCGTCTGGGGTAGTGTTTTTTTTTCCGACGATGCCTGAATAAAGTTTGCATGCATGCATGCGTGTTCCGACAGCATTTTGATGTATCATGACGATTGCCATAATGTGGCAAGTACTGGAACTCCACAAATAACAGATAAATTATTTAATTACTTAATGCTTTAGTCAGCTGTTTTGCTGATTCATTTTGACCCTTGGAAGTGAGTGTTTGAAGCCGAGCTGACTATAGGTGAGTTTCTGTAGCAAAGCGTCGACAGAAAAGGAAGTGAATCCGAAACCTGATGTGACCCAGTGTCCTTAATTTTATTTTATGGACTGACTGATTGATTTTTTTTTTTTTTTGTTAGTGATCGCACCCAAGCTAATGTAATCATCACTGTTGCACCTTTCTTCGTCGTCCCACTGTATCGTATATTATATATATTATATATATATATATATATATATATATATATATATATATATATATTATATATATATATATATATATATATGTGTGTGTGTGTGTGTGTGTGTGTGTGTATGTGTGTGTTAGTATATTAGAGCAGACACGCTTATAATAATTACACGAAGAATTTTGCAAACGGTTTTCTTATTATTTTATATTTTTGCTAATGTTCATTGCGATGATCTAGGCAAGACAAAATTCATGACAATGTTGCAGCACCCAGTTTGAAAATTACGTTGGCAGTAGTCTTATTGGTTGAAAGAGCAGGTCAGTGAACCATGTGTTATAGTATATGTTCTCTCTCTCTCTCTCTCTCTCTCTCTCTCTCTCTCTCTGTCTCTCTCTCTCTCTCTCTCTCTTTGTTGGCATGTGTATGTATATATGTATGTATGTATAGAAAATAGGGGTCATGTTATGGAATAGACGTACGAGATTGAGATAGAAAATTTCACAAATAAATAAATTGTAAGGGAATCCTAACGATTTACGTTTGAGGATGAGCTGGCCCAACGTATTCATGGCTGTCAAAAACATTGATAGTATTGTTATTTGAATTAGTACAGCTCTTAATTGAAGGAAGATCCATAAACAAAGAGGGCGCTCAATATGGATGCGTAACCAAAGATCGAACCATATCATTACATCATGTTGCACAGTAGTCAAGCTCTTAAGAGGTAGAACGCTTTTAAGGTTTTAAGTTTCGGTTTCGGGTTTGATTTCCTTATTGATTTCCTTAGTATTTGCAACAAAAATCACGGGGATGTTGATGAAAAATGATAACATATTGTCTAGGGAAACAGTGCAGTATAATCTTTACCACTGACATTGTACCTGCTTAGAGTGATGCGAAAACCCAGAGAGGACAGCATTAGATGTAGGAGGAGGAGGAGGAGGAGAGTCGAGGGACGAGATGATAAGTTGTGCCAATGCACATCTTTGAGGAGCTCCGCATTCTACTTCTCCTGGAACTGTTTCCGGTTGTACACAGCGAAAACATTCTGTTTAGCCCTACGCTGGAAAAGATTGTCCCAGGACGCAAATTCCCGAGATATATACGAGTTTGCGCCAGCCCCAGTTTTTTTTTGCCATGCCACTAGCTCAGGATAGGTTAGTTCTAAGTAATGTCCACTTCGTAACTTGGGTGTGGGAAACACAATGAGATCACTTTCAAGAAGATGCTATGTTTAGTTTTCAGGATATTGGGTACCGCTTTTTTTTTCAGGGAAGGTTTCGGCACTCTGTTACAATTCGGGAATATGCTCCCAGGACACCTTAATGCTCCTGCACAATAATTGATTTTAAAAAACCTGGATGAACTCGGTCGCCTGTTTTTATATTCTGGAATGGAATGCCAACAATGTAGCGAGACCCACCTGGATCTCCTTCAACAGACATCATTTCGCACCTTTGAATGCAATAGTTATCTCCAGTCCCACTCTTGAATCTTCCTGGCTCCTTGAATCAGTTGCTGCTTCATTTCAGCCATCCCTACAAACAGTCCATTAGCTGAAGCACGATGAAGAATGAATTGAATGGCCTTTCCACTCAGCAGACGTGTTAAGACAACGACAAACATGTCACTGGCACCACTAGCTGCAATTTCTGCCAAGGCAACCAAAGTAAAAAGTATATTCTTAATAAATCACCCGTGACACTTGATGCAAAAGGTCATTGGCCATAATCCTTTCCTTTGGATCCCTCAAGAGAGAGCACCAATCTCCTAGTAACCAAAATCAAGTCTCATTATTTTGCTATGGAAGGTGCCACACCGAACCCCAACCCCGAAGGCGGGATCACGTTTAGTATTTTATATCCTGACATCCTGTGGTTTAGAGTTTGTGAACGTCTTTTGCCTGCAGTCTTTGACTGGAGGTATAATATATTCCTTTTGAAACTGGCATTTTCTTGGCTCCTCTGAGGGACGTGGTAGCTGAGCGGTATGACCAATAAGTCTTCCTGTTAAGTCATGAGCAGCCATCTGCCTGGTTCCTCCAGGTCCTATTGTGGATGGAGAGGGGCTCAGGACGTTGTTCATGTGTGTTCAGTCTCCAGGACAATGTGCAATAACAGTTGACAAGTCCCTTTCCTCTGCTGCTTGTTATTTCATGTGCAAAGTTGCAAACAATCGGTTACTGCATGCAAGACATTTTTATCAACGCCCAAGGTCAAGGTATCGACCAAACTACTGTCTCATAGAATGAACAAGATTCCCTCTGTTCAGGGATCCCACTTGATGCCTAGAATCGAACAGTTTTCGCTTACTCGGGGAGAAAGCCCACACAATACTTTGTTGTTTTTGTTGTTGTTCTGCTGCTGCTGTTGCTCTTGTTGGAGAATAGGATAGCCCTATGGATAAGCATAAATAGGTCTGATAAAGGTGTTTCGCGTTGAGTTAGATACAGGAATTTTAAGGTAGGGTATTTATGATTTAGTTATTAGAATGAAAATGTAAAAAATAAAAAAAAATGTGCTTGTTAAACAGTACAGAACAATGATGTCTAACAAAATATAGCGTATTTATTTCAATTTTCATTGGTGACAATGCACCGAGTAAGCTGGAGGTCCGATCATCACGCCTTGTTATCAACGCTCTTTATGTTAAACATATCAACTAAAACTACTGTCTCATAGAATAAACAAGATTCCTTATGCTCGGGGATGCCACGGGATGCCTCAAATCGACCAGTTCTAGTTTTCCTTTGTTTCTTTCTGTTGTCTGGATCTGTCGTCTCTCTAAGGCTGCGATGTACCGCTGAATACTTATTTTGTTTCTGCCTTTCAATAACTCGGTAGACTTAGAATAATTCATTTTCAAGGTACAACTCCATGGCACCATATATATATATATATATATATATATATATATATATATATATATATATGTATATATATATATAACATATATATATATGTATATATATATATATATATATATATATATATATATATATAGATATATGGGTACCTGTGTGTCAGTGCAGCATATATAATAAACTGCGAAATAAAGCACGACAGACAGTAGGTAAAATACACACTAGACGTTCGCGATGTTTTACACTCGTTTTACGAAAACAATAATATATATATTTGTGTGTATATATATACAATATATATATTATATATATAATATAATATATATGATATATATATATTATATGTATTATTAGTATATATATTATTATAATATATAATATATATGTATATATATATATATATATATATATATATATATATATATATATATTATATATATATATATATATATATATATATATATGTATATATATATGATACGGTATTACCTAATAATATAATATAAGTAAGTAATATATATATTATATAATAAGCATCAATAATATAGTTTCTCCTGCGAAAGAAAACGATTGAAGAATGGACTTTATTTGTCAGTGCCATCCGCATTTTTCTGTGTCCGTCCTCAGATCTTAAAAACGACTGAGGCTAGAGGGGCTGCAAATTGGTATGGGTATCATCCACCCTCTAATCATCAAACATACCCTTGGCGTGGTCGGTTCTCGGGCATTCCACTGAGGGGTTAGAGATGTGTATTTCTCGTGATGGAAGTTCACTCTCGACGTGGTTCGGAAGTCACGTAAAATGACCACTGGTTCCATGCAGCGTAAAAGCACCATACAAACAAAACAAACAAATCAAACATACCCAATGACAGCCCTCCAGCCTCAGTGGTCTCTTTTTAATTTAAGATTAATGCTAGCCACATTGCGTGTCTGGCGGTGCCACCACTGGGCCGTGGCTGAGAGTTTCACACAGCATTATACGCTATACAGAAAACTCGATTGTGCTGAAGACACTTCGGCTACTATACATGAACAAAATAACACAAGCTGTGTATGTCTTTGCTCGGTTTTTCGTTCATTACTTAGGAAACGTTCATGTTTAATTTAATTTTTTGTGTTTGTTTTTGTAGTCACATAGGTAGATAGAAAGGAATGACAAACTTAAAATTAAAACACACAAACAATCATAAAAATGGCATCTCTCAGAGCGCCTGATGTCATTTGTATCATTTTACAACTGACAATAGAGAATATGATAGTGAAATGTGCTATGTACACCCAGATGACGTAAATAGCAGAATACTTTCGATATTAAACGAAGGGATACAGTTGTTTTTATTTAACAGAGAGAGAGAGAGAGAGAGAGAGAGAGAGAGAGAGAGAGAGAGAGAGAGATTTCCTGACACCAAAGACTAAAAGTACTTTATTTGTTCTTTTTCTTCTTCTATTTTTAAGAGAGCGGTGATCAACAAAATCTTGAAATACCTCCGAGCCACTCTGGCCAAGTATTGGCGTATCCATCCTTATCTCAGACTGAGAATGGGTGGGGGGGTGGGGCGTTTGGGGTCCGGAGGGGAGGCGAAATAGCTGGCATTGCAGGCTTTCAGCAGTCAGCAAGTCAAAAAGGGAAGACGGTCGCAAGTAAACAAGGTAGTCGTTTGTAGTAGATGACTCGGGGAAATCGTCTTTTCAACCCAAAGATTTCAACCTCTGAAAGACTTCACTTACACTCATTGATTTATACAATTCGGTACGTGACTCTCTCTGATTGTTGGGATGTCATTCTTAAGAATGCTTGTTTGGCTGTATACATCTGGTGTCTTAGTTTTATGTCCGTCCGCACTTTATCCGTCCGTCCTCAGATCTTAAAACCTACTGAGACTAGAGGGCTGCAAATTGGTGTGTTGATCATCCACCCTCTAGTCATCAAACATACCAAATTACAGCCTCTTGCCTCGATAGTTTTTATTTGATTTAAGGCTAAAGTTAGCCATAATCGTACTTTTAGCAAAGCTATAGGTGCCACAAATACAGGCCACCACCGGGCCATGGCTGAGAGGTTCATACAGGATTATATGCTGTACAGGAAAACTCGATTTGCGCCTAACAATATTCGGCGCATTTTGTATTACGACATCCGCGGACGTCCACCTTTCATAGAGGAGGGTAACCTCAAATCCATATTCATTTGGCAGATATTCTTTAACGACTCGTCTCGAGCAATCGCCCCATTTCCAGCTATTCCTTCGATCTGACACAAACTGTTCGTGTGTGACTGTGAAGCTCTCCAAGTCTGTCAAAGAAACACATTTGCGTAAGTAGTACCCAAAACTCGCCTTATAACTCGCAGACATGTCGACTTTCGACTTTCCATTTGCTTCAACTGACCTATTTCGGCAGGCGGATCTCTCTCTCGGTCACCTTGAATCGAAGCTGTGCGAGAAACCTGATCCCCAAAGAGGCGAAATTCGGGATATAAACAAGCGGAGACTTTTTCCGCCCGGGCCGATTAGACTTAAATAGCCCCACTCGAAAATGATAAAAGGTCTTTAGGATATTTTCCCTTCAGACAAAGGGCCTCACTTACACGTACGGGGAGAGAGAGAGAGAGAGAGAGAGAGAGAGAGAGAGAGAAGAGAAGAAGAAGGCATAGAGGAGAAAGAGAAAGGATCCTGTTTGAAACGTCAATATGGAGTACAAATTGTTGATGAAACGGAAATTAGAAATGAAGTATCAAGATAAATATAGAAGAAAAAAATCGGGCTGAGACAGAGAGAGAGAGAGAGAGAGAGAGAGAGAGTCTGTGAGAGAGAGAGAGTGAGGGGCGGTGGTAGTGATAATGTTATTTGGTCGCGTCTGGTTTAACTCAGTCCGCCCTCAAAGTGACAGCGGAACACAGCCATGCGTCGCTCCCGTACCACCCCCAGGCCCATCCATAAGCTCCCCCCCCACCCCCACCCCCCACCTAACCACTACCTCCGGGCCCACCCTTCTAATGTCTCCCTCTAATCCAATCATTCCTTTCTTATTTCCCTCTCCCTATTTCCCTCCCGAACTTTATTTTCTTTTTAGAGTTTCCGTCTATTTTCTCCCTTACGGTGCCACCCGACCTGAACTCGGTTTGCTCTCGCAGCCAAATACTCGAGGAGCGTCGTAGACTCACTCCGCAAAAGAGGATTTGTTATCGTTGCTCATTAAAAGGCGAATGCGTTAATATCTGCCGACGCGTTTCTGATGCATTTCACAAAATAAGATACAGAGCAGAAAGCGCCAGTCAACTTGAGTGGCTTCCAACTATTTTCATGAAAGGCGACCCAGGAACCAATCGGCGACCTTGCTCTCTGGCGCTGGGCTGTGTTGTAACATCCTCGCGTGCAAGTGTGTGAACGTGCAAGCTCGGAGCATTCCTTATGGGATGGACTGTCAGCCATCGGTTTCGGACTATTTGTCATTTGGGAGATCGCTAGCGGGAAATGGTGGCACTGACCTGGATTTGCCTTTCGAATGGAAATGGGGGTTTTTGCACAAATTTTGCTTCAAGTTCATCCGCCGAGTTCATCAGTCTTAGTCTCAACGTCCTTGACTTTGTGGATGTATGCTTATCCTACATTGAGCTGCCTAGTTCTATGATAATATCACCGGAACACATCAAAGGTGATGATAATAAGAGAACACAGATCTACAATGCATCAAGAAGCCAGCGGAAAATAGTGGGAAAAAAGGGCATTTTAGACCTTCGGCCGATTTGAAATATATTAATGCAGTATTAAAGAATATTAGATTACATTGCTAGCTCGCTGGTATTGTGATTAGCGTCGTGGCATGCCACTCAGATGTCGCGGGTTTGCATCTTCCCCAGGTCGATGAAAAATCACTGGCTGTCATGATCAGTTCCTGCTGCAGTGTAGGGTCTGCTGCGTTGGAGGTTGAAACCAACATTCTTTGGAAGCTTGTTCCACGTGAATAAGTTTCATGTAGTGAAATATTGTTAATGATAATGTGTGTAATTTTGAAAAAATTTCCTGCAGAATGTTCTAATGTTTTTTTTAATTTTTAGGGATCATTTAACATGTCTTCTAGAAGTAGAGGAAAATGCTACAGAGTTATGTATATCCTTTATTGTATATCTCTGGACACCGTTTTTTTTACATCACTAACTAACTACGGCGTTTATTGTCAGGGATCGTGTCGCTGTTGCTCGAAGAATAGGAGTCTTTTAGTAAATTATATATATATATATATATATATATATATATATATATATATATATATATATATATATATATATATTACATAGTGTATATGTGCGATATTCCTCTTTGAATGGTCTAAATAAAATTAGGTTTAGCTCTACAATACTGGTCTTTGTATTCTTTTTAACAGATTCGTTGTAAATTTACTGGAATGTGCTCAAAAAAGCAAAGAAATAAGATAATGGATCGGATGAACAAGTTGGAGCTGTCCGAAAATACGTGTCCATAAATAAATCATGAAATGTAAATACATTTTATCTTGCACCTTCCAAAACCGCGTTGAATTGTATTTCTAATTGTATGTCCAGTGTTAATGATATTCTTGTAAAGCATATCACTGTCATTCGACATTATTCGAAATTATGGGCATATATATATATATATATATATATATATATATATAATATATATATATATATATGTATATATATATGTATATTATATATATATATATATATATATATATAATAATATATATATATATATATATATATATATATATATATATTTAAGATTCAAACTATTTGTATTCATTTCTTACATGGATTTAAGGCTTAAGATACTTTTTACCGTTGACTATTTATTTTGTTACTTATTATCTTTTTTTTTTGGTACTTTGCCTCCTATGAGTTAGTACATAGGAAACACTGAACGTTATATGTTACAAGTTCCACGGGACTGTAAAATTATTTCTCACATTAAAGGATCTCTCCTTCCGATTTCCAGCGTCAGTTCTAGGATGACCTCTGACGTTCTTCAACTTGGCTGAATATTTGTATATTATTATTATTATTATTATTATTATTATTATTATTATTATTATTATTATTATTATTATTATTCAGTAGATGAAACCTATTCATATGGAACTAGTCCAATAAGGGGGCCATTGACTTGAAATTCAAGCTTTCAAAGACTATGAAGGTGCTCATCATAGGAAGAAGCAAGAAGAATGAAAGGGAAATACAGAAAGAAGAGAAGAGATCCCACTTATTCAAAACGAAGAAAGTGATAAAAATGTACCTGAAGTTCCAATTGCACGACATCGTCTGGGAGACGAATTTAATATCGAGCTGTCACGGCACATGTGATGATCGCTGACGGATGACTCGGGAAGATTAAGATGGAATATATATTCAGTGTCGTATTTTTTTCATATGATGTCATTTCCGTCGTTATTTATTTATTTATTTATTTTTTCATTTTTCTGTAAAAGAAATCTATTGTGCGGGCTTTGTCTGTCCGTCCGCCCTCTTTTGTGTCTGCCCTCAGATCTTTAAACTACGGAGGCTGTTTGGCTGTAAATTGGTGTGTTTGTTATCCACCCCCCAATCATCAAACAGACCAAATTGCAGCTCTCTAGCCACAGTAGTTTTTATATTTTACACACAGTTAAAGTTAGCTATGATTGTGCGTCTGGCACCCCTCTTATAGGTTCCAACAACACAAGCCACCAGCGGGCCATGGCTGGGAGTTTCATACAGCATTATACGCTGTTCAGAAAACTCGATTGCCTCTAAGTTTTTTCAGCGCCTTTTATTCTTAGTTTTTATTTAGATTGATGATTAGCCCTGGGTCTTCAACTTTATCTATTCCTGTTCAGTTACTAGTAACCAAGGCCTCTAATACTTCGACCACCTACCTGTTACCAGGTATTATTACTAATAATGAAGAAAATAGTAGTATTAATGCTGATTGATAACAGTAATATATTTTACAGTGACGAGAAAAGGAAATGTGATGGATTGTAAAGTTAGCTTCGCTGGAGGATGAAAATCCACAAATAAATATTTGAATAATTTTGACTGGAAACGGGTTCACTTCTGGCGGCGCCGCCCTAACGCTATTCGATTGCTCTTTTCTCCAGAAGTATTGAAGATAACAGAAAAATCCTATCGCTTCATAAAACCTTACATCTTTCAATTTCATCCCATATAAGATTTATTTTTAATTATTATTTTAGAATATCACAAATTGACATTTGAATGATGTTTTGATAATTCCATTCGTCCCTAACGCTTTTGGAACGCTAATATCTTCTAAAGTATTGAAGGAAACAGAAAAATCCTTTTGCCAGATAAAACGTGACGTCTTTCACTTTCATCCCATATAAGATTTATTTGTAATTTTAATTCTAAAATATCATAAATTCACATGTGAATTATGCTTTAATTTTTGCCTTTAGGGCGTCCTACTGGTAAAAATATTAAAAAACTACTCGGTGATCACTGGAGACAACGATTTTCCATTTTACATTCCTTCGGTTATTGGTGACCACTGCTATGCTTTGGCACTTGAAATAATGACTCTAAAAACCAGATGGAACAACAAATTTAGTAATGTAGTTTATTCTATACGATAGAGGGAAACGGATGTGTGGCTCTGGATAGGCAACCCAGCTTCACGCATCAGGTAGTATCTTAGGCTCACCAACGTAAACAAAGACAACCGACTCTCTCTCTCTCTCTCTCTCTCTCTCTCTCTCTCTCTCTCTCTCTCTCTCTCTTTCTCTCTTTCTATCTGAGACACACACACACGTGCCGGATATCTTGAATGGGGTGTGTAGAAGGAATGGGAATTGTGGGAGAGGGACGGGAGGAATAAAGGAGGGAGAGAAGAGGGCCAGCAAGGTTCAGGACGAGGAGTCAAAGGGGCTCTCCAACTCCCGAGTTGTAGGTACGCTTTTAGGGGGGGGAGGGGCGGGGGGGGGGGGGGGGGGGGGGAGGCCACCTGGTGGTGCCCTCTTCTCCTGGCCCTCCTTCTTCTTCTCAACCTCTTCCCCGGCATTCTTGTAATAGGAACCGCAGAGTATAAAGGTACATACAAGGTTTTGACATCTCTCTCTCTCTCTCTCTCTCTCTCTCTCTCTCTCTCTCTCTTATTCAAAGGCCTGTGTGCTGTTGTTGCTTCCTAGCGAGGAGTCCAATTTGTAGTAACTTAAATGATTAGTAATTCCAAGTAGAAATGTTGTTTGCAATAATTCTAGCTGTACAGCAACGTACATTTCTTTACTCGTTTGTTATGAAACATATTGTGACAGAAACACCGCACCGATAAGTGTGTTTCGCCTTACTTTCTTTACAGCCTCGACAATCAAATGATCTGGTGATTGAAAGAGGCGGTAATTCATGTTGCAAGAAGGACAGAAATAATTCCAGTCGCTCAGTTTCTTTCATATTACTTGAGACCTAATCTCGCTATCTATCCTCTTGTCATATTTTCTCGAGTTCAGTTGTTCTAGAGAGAGAGAGAGAGAGAGAGAGAGAGAGAGAGAGAGAGAGAGAGAGAGAGAGAGAGGTCTCTCGGCATTTAAAATGGCCTTAAGTTTTGTTCTTATATTCTTTTGGTAACTTTGTTCTTATTTGATTCCCCGAAGGTTTTAGGAGCTGAACTGTACATAGGAATAAATGGAACCGAATATAGAATTTAGGCCCAAGACCAAGCACTGGGACCTATGAGATCGTTCAGCGGTGAAAGGGAAATTTGAGAGCAGAAAGGCTCTAGAGGTGTAACGAGAAGAAAACCTCGCAGTTGCACTATGGATAGCAAGATGGAAGAGAGAGAATATGAATGGAGGTAGAGTAAAAGGAACGGAAGGAGTTGCAGCTAGTGGCCGAAGGCACGCTGCAAAGAACCTCAAGTAATGCCTGCAGTGCACCGCGTGAGGTGCACTGACGGCACTACCCCCCTAAGGGGCTGAATTGTATATAATGAGCATCAAAACTATTCAACTAAATTTATTATATCACCGATTTGTTCTTTGGGTTTTTATCTTTGAGAGAAAATTGTGACGTAAACGAACTAAGCTGATAGCTATGCATTATTTATTGCATTACATTAACTTACTTTTATGTCATCTCTTCATGTCATATGATGGTGTAGAAAATAGTATTCTTTGTACCACGAGTTACTCTGCTCATTCCAGCAATTTAACTCTCAACGTAGAACCCTTGAGAGTGAACTAAATTCATGTTACGTGGTTACGTAACTCATATTCAGCCTTCCCTGGGGAGATGCGTTGCTTTCGTAACAGAAACCCTAACCTAGCGGCCCCTAATGTTCGTGACGTTTTAACCTCGGCGATTGAGGCAGTAACTTATCTTTTTATAACTCTTGGCTAAAGCGCTGCTGCTCCTCGGCCCACTGGTCAAGAGAGAGGCAACATAAGTCACTCCCAGGTTATCCCTTTGCTGTTGCTCATATTCCTGCTATATCTTCTAGAAATCACTCTACTCTGTGCTTCGGAGAAGACGTTTTCTTGTACTATGAGGATGATTAATATCCTGAGATCATCTGCAACTGTAAAAACATCTTGTATTTGCTTCTGAAG
Organism: Macrobrachium nipponense; assembly: GCF_015104395.2. NCBI lineage: Eukaryota > Metazoa > Arthropoda > Malacostraca > Decapoda > Palaemonidae > Macrobrachium > Macrobrachium nipponense. The sequence continues at coordinate 59,596,930 of NC_087200.1, forward strand.
TCGTCTGTAACTTCTGTCTTAGTGGCTCCCCTCCCTTCTTTCACACTGGTTGATCTGTAACTTCTGATTAGTGGCCTTCCCTCCCTTCTTTCTCCCGGTTGATCTGTAACTTCTGTATTAGTGGCTCCCCTCCCTTCTTTCTCCCTGGTTGATCTGTAACTTCTGTATTATGGCTCCCCTCCCTTTTTCTTTCCCTCCCGTTGATCCTGTAACTTCTGTGTTGGTGGTCCCTCCCTTCTTTCTCCCTGGTTGATCTGTAACTTCTGTATTAGTGGCTCCCCTCCCTTCTTTCACCCTGGCTGATCTGTAACTTCTGTATTAGTGGCTCCCCTCCCTTCTTTCTCCCCTGGTTTGATCTGTAACCTTCTGTATTAGTTGGCTTCCCTCCCTTCCTTTTCAACCCTGGCTGATCTTTTCTTTGTATTGTGGCTTCCCCTCCCTTCTTTCACCCCTGGCTGACCTTGTTAATTTCTTTCGTATTGTGGCTTCCCTCCCTTCTTTCACTGTTGATCTGTAAAACTTAACTTTCTGTATTAAGTGACTCCCCCTCCGCGTTTCTTTTCCCCCCCCTCACCCTTGGGGGGGGTTTGATTCTGTAACTTCTGTAATTGGTTGGCTCCCCCTCCCTTCTTTTTCACCCTGGCTGCCTCCTTGTAACTTCCCCCCCTGGTTATTGGTTTTGGGCTTCCCCCTCCCTTCCTTTCACCCCTGGGCCTTGAATCTGTAAGAAAAAATTTACTGTTAGATTGGGTTGCTGCCCCCTCCCCTGTCCCTTCTTTTTCACCCTGGTCTGCCTCTGGTAACTTTCTGTCTTGGTGGCTGTTTCCCCCCTCCCTTTCCTTTCAATCCCTGGCTGATTCTGGTAACTTCCCCTGTTTATTTAAAACTGGCCTTTTCCCCCCCCTTCCTTTCTCCACCCTGGGTTTTGAATTCTGCCCATCTTCGTAATTAGTTGGCTTCTCCTCCTTTCCCCTTTTCCACCCCGGTTGATCCCTGTGTAAGGCTTTCCTTGTTAAGTAAGTGGCCCTCCTTCCCTCTTTCGCCCTGTCGGATCTGTACCATGCACTGGGTGCACAATCAGTAAAGATTCAGTAAATAACCGCTGCTAGACTGGAGACATGATTTTAAACTGTCTCTCAGTAGGGCAAGGCATCCAACTGTTTCCAGTCTTTAGTGTAGCCATGCAAGTGAATTGAATATCATTTACATCTGAACAAAATCGTAATACATAGTATTGTATCCTACATCATTTAGGCACGTGGAACATTCGCATATAAGCATTGGGAATCACCAACTGAAATTTAGACATGAATTCCTACGACTTGGCACACTGGCATGGAAGGTTTGAAGGACCAAGGTAACAATAAACAGAAACTGGCAATAATTAAGGCCTGTCCACACTAGGAAACATTGTCAGGAAACAAAGTTGGTAAACTGTTTGCAAACAATTTGGAAACAGTTGCAAACTTTGTTTCCAAACAGTGTTTCATAGTGTGGACAGCCTTTAGACAAAACAATGAGTTTTAAACTAAGCCACTGTGAAATCCTTCTATCATTCCACTTGTATGACTCAATAATGGCGGCTTTTCCTCTTTGGACTCACTTACCGGAGACCTAAGACGTTTTACCCTCATTAACTGGTAATGGTGCCCTAACGATATTATTACCGACAGATCCACATCGCTCCTTCTGTACTACAGAGATGTTCTCAGGAAGCAAGAGACAAAAAATACCCTCCTTTAGGTTTCTGAAGTCTATTTTGTGTCGTAACTACACACTTCATTGGCGCCTGCAGTTGTCAGGACGTGATTGCTCTTTGTATGGCACTCATGATGATCATAATGGCGACAGAGATCGAAAAAAAGTATATAAAAAATGCGCCGGTGGTGGCCTGTGTTGTTGGCACCTATAGCGGTGCCAGACGCATGGTCATGGCTAACTTTTACCTTGTAGAAAGTAAAAACTAATGAGGTTGCAATTTGGTATGTTTGATGACTGGAGGGTGGCTGATCAACATACCAATTTGCAGCCCTCTAGCCTCAATAGCTTTTTAGATCTGAGGGCGGACAGAAAAGTGCGGACGGACAGCAAATAGCATTCTCTGTCATAGTTTTCACTAGAAACTAAAGAGGACAATGATGGAAAAAATGAAACGCCAACGACCCTCGTCACCTTTCTCATGAATCTCATGTGGCCTGTGGATGACTGCATATGTTGATGTATGCGGAGGCATTCCATTTTATTTCATAAATATCGTCTGTTACAAACGCATGCGCACGAGTCGCTCTGTCTGTCTGCATTCCGCACAAAAGCACGAGCACTCTTCTGGCTTCTCTTGGCACGAGTTGTCCGCCTTGCAGAGCCTCCCTGTATTGACTCATTTGCTGCATGGAATAGTTCCTTATTAGACGAGTGGGTTGCATACTCGCCTATCAGTCTGGTAGCACGAGCAAGCTTCCCGCTGCTGCCAGTGAGGAACCAGAGGAATGTATTTCTGGTGTTTAGAAATTCATCTCTCGAAATAATGGGGTTCGGATCCCACAATGAGCTGTAGGTCTCGTCGCTAAGTAACCAATTGGTTCCTAGCCACGTCAATAAAAACTTAAGGTATCCTTAACTTTAGCTGCGTGGAATAAAGCGACCAGTGAACCGGGATCTTATTTCTCCATCCCTGCAGCCTTCTCTCTTCTCCTGCAAGACATCACCACCTATCCCCAGGGCCCCTTAACCGTGGTCTTCGACTCGCTTCACTATTCCAGACACTTGGCATCAAGAGGGTGACTATAATTCCAAGGACTGGAATGGTCCTAGTTGCTACACTGGTAAGATTTTTGAGGAAGCATTCATGGCTGTTATAGCAATTCGAATGGAACAGCGGAGTTTTGATTACGGTATCCTGGGATCCGACCTCCAGTTGCACCTGCAATAATCTACGGCCAAATAGAGCGTTGTTTCACCAACGAAAATCAAAATAGATATGCTATATTTTATTAGAAATTATAATTGTTCTTTACTGTTTAACATGCACATGATGTATTTTTATATTTTCATTCTAGTCAATAAATCATATATATCCTATCATAAAATTTCTGTATCTTTAACTCTACGCAAAACACCTTTTTTCAGACCTTTTTTGGTTTTTCCATAGGGCTTTCCTATCCCCCAACAAGAACAACAGCAGCAAGAACAACAACAACAACAAAGCAGTTTGTAGGGTCACGTTATCTCTGTTCAGTGTCAGTTACATTCATCTTCGGTACTTTGTAATAAAGCGCCACACATACAGGAATTCAAGAACAAAGTCAAATCGGAATAATGAAATATTCATCGTTGTAATCATTCATAACATTATTATTGTTATTGCCCTTAATGTTAAAAGAATGCGAACTACTGTAATTACGATAAGCACTGCATTCAGCTCTACTGCTTCTGTTGTTCTACCATCATTACTACCCTTTGTCTCCATTATCATGATGACTACTCATTACGGTAGTCCATTGCAAGGCTATCATTGACGAGAGAGCAAAGTATCTGAAACCCTTCGTAAAAGACTCTTCCTTTTCACTTGGCGAATGATCTTCCTTGTTCCCACAGCAGCAGTTCTGTCCAATTTGTTATCTCGCAACATCAGCTCTTCCGAGTATTTTTTCAGTGACTGAAATCATCTACATCTTTTCATTTGTTCACGGATGCTCGGGACATGAAACTGAACTCTGGCCTATTCGGAATAAGTTTTGCGATTATGACAATTGCGCCCAAATTTCTACCCGTTGTGGCTAGTCAGGCGAATTTTTTTTTTATCTTTTATTATAAAAATACAATTACATTCCAATAATTTACACTATTTGTATAATTCTCTTAATACAAAAATATAAATATAAACTTTGATAACATTTTGTTAAAAAAAAAAAGTCTAAATCAAAATCAAAACGCATTGTTTAAAAATTCTTTAGTTAGAAACTTGGAAATATTGCTTGTATATCTATCTACATTTAATATACATCCTTTGTGATTCTAATTTATTTTTCAAAAGAACAAATATATTTTTGCAGCTATTGTTGTGTTTATAACACATCCACAAACAATACAAATAGGCCATGATCAATAATATGGCAGTGTTTTTATCAACAATTGATTTTGTTGCTATATCTGGCACAATTTACGATGAAACCAGGACCTAACGGATGTTATTACTTCTTAGTTAGCCTAGACCAGTGGTTCCCAACCTTTAATTGGCCATGGCCCACCTAATCACCTGCAAAATCCTGCTGCCCTCTGTGGTGATATATTATCATTCTTATGACTCAAAAAGCGAACTCCTAAACTCCTAACTCCTAAACTCCTAACTCTGAACTCCTAACGGTATTTTAGAATACTAAAATACCGTTAACTTGGTTTAAAGAAGCTTCCAAAGAACATGTATACATACACGCAAGTATTTTCAAGTTTCCATAATGTATATACACCATATCTATTAAATGGCGTCACATCCACATTCACACAGACTTGCTAGAAAAAAAATAACTGCTAATAACTCATTCTCGAATTGCCCCCTTTAAAAATCAAATGACTCCCCTCCCCCTCCCCCCTGTACGCCCCACGTACATATGGTGTATATACATGATGGAACCACTGGCCTCTAGACACTGAAGAACCAGAAATGATTACCATTAATCACCAACTGCCGTTTGCGTGTGACTTCCAGCATCGAGGCCGCATCGTCACGAATGATCAAAGAGATGCAGCTGCCACTACTGGAAGGTCATTTCTCACCGGTAGAACTTTTCTCGACTGACCATGAGGCATTATATTGTTTTACATGATTCTGACATTGTCGCTTACTCGTGGAGTAAGCCTACAAACTACTTTGTTGTTGGTGTTGTTGCTCTTATTGTTGTTCTTGCTGGGGGGTTAGGAAAGCACCATGGAAAAGCCTAAAAAGGTCTGAAAGAGGGTTTTGCGTTGAGTTAAGGATAAAGGAATTTTAGGATGGGATATTTATGATTTATTTATTAGCATAACATTGTAAAATATAAATAATGTGCGTGTTAAACAGTACAGAACAATTATTTCCAATCAAATATAGCGTATTTATTTTAATCTTCTTTGGTGAAACAACGCGCTATTTGACCGTAAATTTCAACACGCTCACGAATATGCTGGAAATCGGATCGCGACATGTTAGGTGTCTCACGAGACACCTCGGCATCGCTTTCTTACGGCAATGTTCATGGAAGCCACCTGAATAATTGAGATATCAATTAAGCGGTGTGTGTGTCCGGTCTTTACATCAGACTGACAACAGCGAAGCGAGATTACAGTGACGGGAACATAGATGGGAAATGAAAGTTCTGCATTAGCATGGCGGGCTCATTATTTTTCGCTTACTATGGTTAGCCTTATTATTATTAGTAATATATTATTATTATGTGATGAAAATCTGCAATTATATAAGTAAATTTTATTGATATACAATTTATTCAGTTAATTGCGGGTTTTTATTAAACAACACTTTATCACGATATTGCGAATTTCTTATTATTATTATTATTTAAGGGTTTAAAAGAATGACATTTTTGAATTGGGCAACACGCCATGTTCTGCTATAACGACTGTCGGAATGAGAGAGAGAGAGAGAGAGAGAGAGAGAGAGAGAGAGAGAGAGAAGCATTTTAGAATAATATTATTCATTATCTTCCGAAATCACCGAGTGTTCTAAATCGGTTTGAAAGTTGAGAGCGTCGAGGAAGAGAAGCAGAAAACCCGATCGAACAGTCAACTTTCTTCTCGAAGGACGAAACCTGAGAGCGAAGAACTTCAGACTGAAAACCAACGAACCGAGAGACCTATCAGTGTTGGGTAGCGGGTCAAGAGAGGTCACCATAGGTCACAGATAACCATCAGCGCGTGCCTCAGTTAATTGGGGATCGCGTGGCCCGCATTTGTGGCACTATGTTGTGGCACCCTGTCCGGTGGAGAATTTAGGGGCCGGGGATTTTGTTTGTTTGTGTTCGATTGAACACACCTCGGCTGGTAGAGATGACGCGAATTATTTATGAGACTGTGCACGTTATTATTTAGAGGGATGGAATTGGCGGTTTCGGCCTCTTGAGGACTCTATGGGGATTTCTTTATAGATACCTTAGCTCTGTCTGTCTATTCGTCTGTCTCTTGAATAGAAAGGGCACTCGGCCGCACACTGATGGATCAGCGTTCGATTCTTGGACCGGACGAGGAGGGGCGATATCCTAAAATTTCATATGGCTTACTTGTCCTAGACAGTGAATGCGATGCAATACCTAGCTGTTAGACGACTGTTGTTGGTTGCAGCTACCTGGCTTGGGAAGAGGAGTAGAGAGGCCTCAGTCGTAAGCGTTCATTTTTGTTCCTTCCGAATATATAAACCTCGTCTGACACAAAATTGCTGTGCGGAGAACCAGTAGCATAGCATTCGCATTGGATATTTGGGACAGTGGACCTCTTTCACGAAGCTTCAAGAACATTTCGCAGGGCCTACTCTTCCAAATGTTTCTCCCGAGTATTTCACACACACACACACACACACAAAGAGATTCAGAGAGCAATAGTTGGTCAACAGTACTTTCAGATACTGACTTCCGATATTGTCTGTTGAGTGACAAACATGAAATCCAAATTGGTTGTTTGGTCTGTCTAAAGGAAAAGTGGCGCACAAGGAGACCAGATTGCAGAGTGAAATAAAATTACATCAATTGTTGGTATTTCGCATGAAATAACTTGGTCTGATATGAATGGAGGAATGCAACTGGATGTTGTCGTAGAAAATGGTGGCTCCATCCCTGTGGAAATCTAGAACGATCTTGCAACTGAGGAAAGAGCTAAAGTTTCTGCCCCACTTCCTCGGGTTTCTGACTTCTTTCCCTACTCTTTGTGATAGTTTGTTGACGATCTAGAGATAAAGTTTCCTAAGTGTCTAATTGTCTAGACACTGTATCTTCCATTAATTAGTTGATTTTCATTTAGTTGACAATGCCTGAAGCAGGTTTGAACTGGACTCTTGTCTGCCTCATCTATGGCTACATTTCGTCTCCACCGCCCAATGCAGTATATGCAATGATCGTACAGGCTTATATTGGTTACCCCATGTGAATGTCGTATTCATCTGGTCATTTCAGACGTGTCTCAGATACGGAGATTCATTTGCAAATTACTGCTGAATGTTAGTGAAACATCAGTGAAACCAACCGATTCGTAAATGGTCTCCTTCGATGTTGTCAAATATCAAATTCAATTTTGTGAATACTAGAATTATTTATGCGGAGTTGATGGCCTCTTATTGGGGAAAGAATTTAGACCAGTTCATGAACGCAACACTCATGAATTGTTGAACCCTTTGAACAAAGCATGATCCAACCTTCAGCTTACTCGGTGCTAAAATTTACGGTCAAATCACGCGTTGTTTCACCAACGAAAATTAAATAAGCTATGTTTCATTAGAAATAATTTTTCCATACTGTTTACCATGCACATTATGTAATTTTTACATTTTCATTCCACTCAATAAAACATAAATATCCTATCCCAAAATTTCTGTACCTTTAACTCAACATGAACCATCCTTTTCAGACCTTTTTTGGCTTTTCCACATACCTTTCCTACCCTCCCAACAAGCACAGCAACAGCAAGAACAACAACAACAACAACAACAAAGTAGTTTGTGCGCTTACTCCCTGAGTAAGCGAAAAATGAGGACTAGTGAATGCCTTTTTGCTTAAAACCGTCAGAGAAGCCAAAATGTTTATATCATGTTTCACCATCGGGTGCAGAGCCACCGATAAAATATACTAATAAAACATACCTAAATATACTACATGTATATATATATATATATAATAATATATATATATATATATATATTTATATATGTTTGTGTGTGTACCGGGAATACATCTCGAGTCCTTCATGTATTTTCTGAGAAAAAGGGGCGGGGTTAGTTTGCAAACATCATAGTCCACTTTCCTTGAGCATTCCTTTCGAGACGAATTAAAGCATCTACGAAGACCCACCTCTTCAGCAAGTTCTTATACACGAGTGCCAATAGTTCCCCAGTGACGCATGGCTTCAATTTCAGCAGAGAGAAATGGCATTTTCTTCCCTTGTTGGTCACGTAAGGGCGTCCGCTGTCGAACCACACACTAAGGTAGACGGTAGAACAGGGCGCTGCGCATCCCATCTGTCATTTGAAACTGATATGTTTACGTTTCGGTGTTGCCATAACAGGTTCATAGAACTGATGCTCCAGGTCCTGTTTCAACCTCGAGACAGCGCTTCGTCTTCGCGGTGATTTAAGACTTTTAGGTTCGGTAACGTTTGTGTATAGGTGTTCCTAAGACGAGTCCCTTGTTGGTGGGGAGTCGTTCAAGAGTTTCCTTTATACCGCTTTTAGTGCTCTTTGAGTTTCGTGATTCTTCGAAAATGAGAAACTAAATGTAATAGGATAGATAATATCACTCTCCTCATCAGTTTTGCTCACAAATTGGTGTTCAATCTAGCCCCCACCTCCTCCTTCGATTATCCACAACATTCTCTCTCTCTCTCTCTCTCTCTCTCTCTCTCTCTCTCTCTCTCTCTCTCTCTCTCTCTCTCTCTGTCAGGTGTGGTTTTTTTCACATTTCTTCTTCTACGTCTCTTGCTTATTGCTTCGTTATTTATGCATTTCCTTCTGTTTTCACAAATTTATGTCCTCTTTACTTTATTGATCTATTCTTCAGTCATTCTGTTTCTTATTCATGGTCTCTATCCATCATCTCCGTTCTCCTTTCTCTTCCTCTTGTCTAGTCCTTGTTGGCGTCCTTCGCCCGTCAGCTGTCAAGGGCGCCTGCCAGAGGTGTCAAAGCTTGTCAACCTCATGAGGCGTCTTCGTCGCCGTCGTGGCCCCGAGCCAGGCAAACCAAGTAGCAACGTCCCTCGGAGGGAGATCGCCTTTGGTCCTTCGCCACAGTTGACCGAGGGAATCATTTTTTAGTTTTCGGTAAAAGAAAACTACTGAGATGGCTATTTGTCTGTCCGTCCGCCCTCAGATCTTGAAAACTACTGAGACTAGAGGGCTGCAAATTGTTATGTTGATCATACACCCTCTAGTCATCACATACCAAATTGCAACCCTTTAGCCCCAGAAGTTTTTATTTGATTTGATTTGCACCCCTCTTGCCTCAGTAGTTTTGAAGATCTGAGGGCGGACGGAGAGACAAATAGCCATTTCAGTAGTTTTCTTTGACAGAGAAATAGAAAATGACTCCCTCGGTCAATTCTGACGAAGGACCAAAAGTTAAAGTTTCATTGGCTGCGGCTGAGAGTTGCATGAACCGTTGCATGGTAGTTTCATACAGCATTATATGCTGTAAAGAAAACTCGATTGCGCCGAAGAAACTTCGGAGCATTTTGTTTTACTTGTTTATGTCTCCCGAAAGGGGAAATCAACAGATAATTAGTCTTCCCTTCTTAGTTCGCTCTGCAGACACCTGATAGTTTGATTTCTTCCTTTCTAAGAAACGTTTTTGCTTATTCTTACACTCCAAGGCTGCACATCTTCACCAAGGCTGAGCAATCGATTCCCTCAAGTGTTTCATCCCTGTAGTAGTTACCCTCTGACCCCTCTTAAAATCTCATTACTACTTATCAGTTCCAATCCACACGTATAGCTTTTTGGAAGTAATCCTAAGGAAAATACAAGAGAGCAAACAGAACCCAAAACGCAATCTCTATGCGAAGGCCTAATGCCGTATGACAGACATATTTTTATGGATAGGCAAAACTTGCGTTCTCTGCCCCAGCGGACTCCTCTGGTCTCCGACCCGACTTGCCTAATTGGCTCGCCAGTTCTACAGTAAGACGATACAGGTTTCCGTTTTGCGTGTGCCATTCGCTCAAGCAGGACCTTTCCTGTATGTTTACTAATGACTACGAGTGTGACCTCCCATGACCGCTTTTGACCTGCCAGGTTTTCTTACCCTGGTGCTCTTTGGGGGGGTACTTGGTGGAATGACTTCAGAGAAGGATTTTAGTGACATTAGTACTGATGCTTTTCAGTGTCTTCGAGTCGTAATTGCCAACATAAAAAGATTTGATTGACTTTAGCATGAGAAGCGATTGAGGACTTGAGAGAGAGAGAGAGAGAGAGAGAGAGAGAGAGAGAGAGAGAGAGAGAGGCTGCGAACGGAATGCATCAACAAGCGACTTCCTTGCAATCAAAATAAAAAAAGTAGAATATTCAGCAATCTGGTAAACCGGTTTCATAAACTTGCATGTACTTCTTGTAACTTTTTCTCGGTGCTTTCCATTAAAGAAAAAAAATCATAGCTTAAATCACTTGAAACTTCACTTATTGTTATTAAGATGTTCGTTGTCACGGACGGAGTTTCATTTTCTTGAGATTTTCTGAAGACTCGTAGAAGATAGATTAGTTATCATTGCTTAGATCAGTGGTTCCCAACGTGGGGTGGAGGTGCGCCCCACCAAGGTGACATTTAAGGGGGCAATTCTAAAATGCTTAAACCAAGTTAATGGCCTTTTAGGTTTCCTCCACGTGAGTATATGAGAATTATATATCACCACTGGGAGCTTCAGGATTTTAAAAATGATTGGGTTGGGCATGGCCAAAGAAAGTGTGAGCCGACCTCCAGCTTACTCTAAGCGCATTCTAAAATCTACGGTCAAATAGAGCCTTGTTTCACGACGAAAATGAAAATAAATACGTTATATTTTATTAGAAATCATTTTTCTGTACTGTTTAACATGCATGTTATTTATTTTTTAAATTTTCCTTCTAATAAAGAAATCATAAATATCCTATCCTAAAATTCCTGTCTCTTTAACTCAATGCAAAACACCTCTTTCAGACCTTTTTAGGCTCTTCCATAGACCTTTCTAACCCCCTTAACAAGAACAACAACAGTAAGAACAACAACAAAGTAGTTTGTAGGCTTATTCCCCGAGTAAGCGAAAATGGTCATGAACCACTGGCTTAGAGGCAGCCTAAGGCTGGATCCCTTGAAATCCAGCATTGGCGGATCTTCATTTGACCCTCCAGGATGGTCACCCGGAAGTCAAGGAAAAAGTTTGTAAGTAAATTTGGATATGAATCTAAATTCAGACTGACGTTCGTTTGCTTTATATAAGAATCATTCTACCAAATTTAAATAAAAATCCAGAACCTTGTAAAAACGCTAAGGGAATAAAATGTGGCAGCTTTTATTATTATTATTATTATTATTATTATTATATTATTATTATTATTATTATTATTAAAAAAGGATGGCAGAATTAAGCGAGTGCCGGTATTATTCCAACGACCCCTGCTTGAGCCTGGACCTGATATCCTGTTCTAATAGAAGATTACCTTCAGCATTTACAATTTTTTGAAAATTCCCAATATGAATATTGGCCAGTTACTCAGAAACATCGCTGAGCCTGAGAAGCGAATTGTAAGGAAAATAGAAAAAAAAACAATATATAAAATCAACTCGCTTAATTCTGCCATCCTTTTTAACAGCATTTGCCTAAAAGAGGGTCTTCTACCAAAATATTATTATTATTATTATTATTATTATTATTATTATTATTATTATTATTATTATATTATTATTATTATTAGTGATGACTATTATAGTGAAAACATCCCAAATTCGCCGGGAAAATCTACAAACACCTAATTTTACTTTTCACATCTTACAAGAATGTTTAGTAGTTTATTATTGAGCAATTTGATTTTTGTACAAATGGCAAGGAAATTTTTCCAGAAACGTAGGAATCCATCACGTTTCTTACTATGTGCGTTGTTTCCAGGAGCACACACTTCTGCGTGAGTCCTGGAGCTACTTCAGCATCTAGTTTTTCCAGGTTCCTTTTATTATTATTATTTTATTTTATTATTATTATATTATTATTATTAATAAAAGGATGCACTACCGTATATTTACCTGAATCTTCACGTCAAACTCTTGAGCCATAATCCTTTTCTCTTCTTCCTTAAGAATCTTTGGGTCCCTTTGATTGAAATAGGAGATCGTGATGCTCTGAAGGAAGATGGATGAGACGAAGAGAGAGAGAGAGAGAGAGAGGAGAGAGAGAGAGAGAGAGAGAGAGAGACATCTTGATCGTCAGGGTGAAGGCACTTGAGGCTCGTCCTTGTTCGAGTCACACTCCCAATGCTGACTTTTGTCTCTAATTTCTTCGAGGTCTGAGGACGTGTGGGTCGGGCTGAGGGGCGATACGACCACCGCTTTAAATCTGTTTATGTCTGTTTTTAATCTTGTAAAGCCATCAGTCATCTCTTGGCTGATTTGCATATGGGGCCATGAGGCTGAAAGCGTGTATTCATAAAATATCAATAGACGTGGGGAAGAACTTCACTATTTTGATTGGCTGGTTCGTTGTACACTTAAGGTAGCCGTAATCATCGTTAATTTTATTAACTTTATCATTAAATGAAAGATAATGATAATGAAAATGTTTCTAGAAATATTCCGATTGTTAAACGTTGAGGGAAGGACGTTTTAATTAGCGATGACTTTTCATCGCTAATTTGATTAAAATGCCTGAGGCGAAAAATTCTTGATGTCATAAATCTGCATTCTTAGGTAGGGAGAGGCGAGAATGCTTGAGTAACCCCCCCCCCCCCCCCCCCCCCCCCCCCCAACCCCCCCCCCCCCCCCCCCGTCTCTCTCTCTCTCTCTCTCTCTCATATTATCTATCTCAGTATCTACACGCGTTTCAAGGCGAACACCAAACAGGAAAAGAGGTTAAAAGTAATGTCAGAGAAGTGTCGGAATACTGAGGTCTTTTGTTTTCCGTAAGTAAAGTTCTTCGCAGCTGAGAGTATTCGCCTATTTTTTTGTTGTTTGGGGTCAAACAGAAACTACAGAGGACACGAGGAAATGACAGCCCCGACACGGATGTTAGTCTAGTGACATCCAAATGACAAGGACGTGGATCTTTACGTCATAAAACTTAGCATGTGTTTTTCACGAGGTTAATAAGACACTAAGAAACTACGAACACAAGATAAACATTAGCGATGAGAATGCATCGCTAAAAAGTACAGAAGATGACTATATTCTAACCACCTATAGTTGACTTGACGATTCTCTTGTTCGAGGCATATTTTCGGGAATTAACACTTAAAATATTTCGGTAAAAGCCAAAGCTTCATAGACATTTACTATACATTATATATTGTCGTTTATTATATGTTCCGGACTAGTTGTTATTATTATTATTGTTACTATTTCAGTAGATGAAACCTATTCACAAGCGCACCAAAGGGGCCATTGACTTGAAATTTAAGCTTCCAAAGAATGTTGATTCCCACCTCCCACCGTAGCAGACCCCACACTGCGGCAGTAACTGATCATGATAGATACAGAGCCAGTGATTTTTCAGTGGCCGAGGGAAGACGCGAACCCGCCACGTCTGAATGGCATTCCACGACACTGGTTACTATACCACCAGACTTGTGTAGATTTGAAAATGTAAGGGAACGATCAATGAAGTCTGAACTGCTTCGATTTAGATTCACATAATTTATGTCAGGACCTGGAATGATCAGTAGAGTATCCTATTCAAGAAATTATTATGTTTTTCATAGAAGCTTGATATTTTGCAACGATGCAAATCGAAATAAGTGAAGAATAAAATGCGGGAAAATAACTGAAACAAACTGACGCAATAAACAAAAGTTCATTCAAAGCTTTCAATTTCGGCGAGGCTATTTAACGTTCAAACTTGCTAAAAATGACATGAATGTATAATGCATATAACATTTAAACGTAGATTGTACCTATAGATGTTGGTGCACTATTCTAAACTGTTTCCCATCAACAGCAGATAATGATTTCTGTCGTCATGTGTAGGAGTCAGGACCGGTGGGTCGTCTTCCCTAAAAAACCTATTCCGAAGATATCACAGTTTTAATTATCATTTTCCAGTGATCGGGTCTGTGCTGATGTTAACCTCTTGCAAGGCCGGATTTGACAATTTTCTAGTTTTTGTTATGACTGGTTTACCCATCTGTCAGTCTACTTTCCTGTACAATTTTCATCATTTGAACCTTATCTTAATCCAATACATTCTGACTGCGTATGGACCAGCTTGGGTAACTGGATATCTTGGATGTAAGATCTGTCATCAATCAAACTTTGAACTGGAGTCTTCTACAGTCACTCGTGTTTGACTACGAGATCCCGTGGTCTAGCTGACCTGAATCTCTTCCCAGTTATTGACAGGGAATTCTAAATTGTGCCGGAGACATTTATTCACAGAGCAATATTAGTTGTAATCAGGTATTTAAACAAAAACCATAACAACTTCATTCAAGCCAGATATCTTCTGTACTTTGAAGTCTGATGTGGAAATTCGAAAACATTTCAGTCTCAGGTGCATTTCTTTCTCTTGTCTTCCCTCGTTTTTTGAAAAGGATTTGAGTGTGCTTTCCTGAAACCCTTCATTTATAATAGTGAATCTTCACCTCTGGAAGGAATTCATTTCGGTCTCCCCTGGTGAACGCCGAGGGTATCATCGTCTTTTATTAACACTAAATATAAAGGTACATACGTGTGTGTGAATATTATCGTGATATAGGCATAATGCTTGACGTACAATGATAAAAAAATGCCTTGAAGCACTCTGGTTGTCCGAAGCAGAAGTATAGACTTAGTCCAGTCAAAATATGACCTGAACCCCCATCACCCCCCAAAAATTACAAGAAATGGTTTTATTGCAGTAATTTGTTGTTTCATGTGTTAATAACCATAAAACAGAAGTTTACCAAAATTTAGTTACCGAAAATGGGTCAAAATGGCGTCGTGGTTGATGGCTGCCTCTGCCACTAGAAACACCTAATATTCCGGTTAGGAATATTAGGTGGTAATTTCAGTGAACAAGTGACTACAAATGTATAAATAACGTTCACCCCATTATTCAAAGGTTATAAGAAGTTTATAGGTGCAGTCATAATATTGTGATGGCATCCTGCAGTGAGGTCAAATTTGTTGGTACAAGCACTTATTTAGTTTATTACTTTCATTCAGCCACTCCAGCTTTGAGATGTTACTAACATTAATTTTTTTTTTTATATCAGAGCATGAGAAAATGGCTAGTCGAGGAAATTGTCCTTTATGTGGCTGTGAGATAGATGATGAGACTGGTGATTGGTGAAAAGGGAGCTGAAGGAACCAACAAGGCCACCATTGACAGAGGCGACAGCAATGTGGTAGTTGCTAGTACCGAAGTGCATAAAAGATGCAGAGTGAGCTATATTAACAAGAAACAAATAGAATCGTTCAAGAAAGCCAAGCTACAACCACCTCAACCTCTCAAAAGGAGTGCATGTGTTTCTGTTGGACCTTTTAACAGCAAATCACACTGTTTGTTCTGTGGCAAAAAGATAATAAAATCACCCTGTAGTGCCGATTTTCATGAATTCAGCTGTTAAAATAGATTCATTTGTGGAGACAATCCTCTCACATTGTGAGGATTGTAATGATGAATGGGCACACAGTTTGTGGTAGAATTGAGTATTTCGGAAAGGATCTTCATGCTGCTGATTATGTGTACCATCGGTCATGTGACATCAATTTTCGCACAAAACGGGCGCCATTTTTTGGCAGTATAAAGATGGTCCATTTGAAAAGAAGCCACGAAATGTTGGAAGACCAAAGGACTCTGACAAAGAGCAAGCCTTAGTCAGGATGAGTTCGTTCTTAGAAGAAAATGATGAAGAACAATTGACAGTGGGTGATCTTGCTAAGAAAATTGCAGAATATCAGGTTCAGCCAGATTCTGTGGCCTATGGCAACCAGTACCTAAAATCAAAACTGGTAAAGCATTGCGTGGAATCTATATTCATTGCTGAGCAAGAGGGGTTACATGATATTGTAACATTTCGTGAGATAACAAGTAGTATTCTGAGACTATTTTAGCTTGCCAAAATATGATGAAGAGGCTCAGAAGAGAGCCATTATACAGACTGCGGCTAAACATTAAGCAATGATCACACCTTCACTCGACCAATATCCTGATATTTCGACGCTAGAACTACAATCTGCGATAGAATACATTTCATCAAGCTTGCAGTGCTTGCTCCAACATTTATTTGTTGGCAAAGACACTTGCAGAAAGGTGGCGAAGACAAAATCATGACGGTCATAAGGTGAAAATCACTGAAACAAAATTTACTGGAAAGATGGAGGATTTCCTTTCTAATAACGAGAGCAAACAGACACTGAACCATATGATTGCCGATTACATAAAAATCAGAGGATGTGAGGATGTCATGTGATACATGCTATTGGAGATGCTGGCTTGGACATTGTGACGACAGCAGTATCCATGTCATCTGAAAAAAACTACCATGCTCATAGGCGAGGACACAGATTTGTTAGTGCTATTTCTTCATTACGCATCCCCCAGTGATAGTAAAAAGCTCTGCTTCAGGTCAGATAAAGGGAGTCCTACTGTAGTGTATGACATAAAGGTCATAAAGCAAATTCTTGGTAACGAGATCTGTCAAAGTTTGCGGTTTCTGCGTGCGTTCACAGGATGCGACACCATTTCCAGGATATTTGGAATTGAAAGCAGTCTGCTCTGCAAAAGATGATTAAAGGTGATCCAATCCTGCAAAGATGTTGTTCAGTACACCTGGACAAGACATGGATGTTATTGTAGACTTTGGGTGTGCACTCATGGTGTCTCTGTTCGATGGCAAACCTGAGGACAACCTATCTGCTGTCAGATATAACCGTCTTTGCAAAAAAGTGAGTGCGGCAAAAAGCTTTGTGACACCTGAACGACTGCCTCCAACGTCTTCGGCTACAAAGTATCATTCTCTGAGAAGTTATCTGCAGGTCATGCAATGGATGGACAAGGGTGGTGATATGGACGTCACTCAATGCGGGTGGAGCCTACAAACCAACAAACTAGCACCAGTGATGACTGACACTGCACCTGCACCAGAAACACTCCTGAAAATGATTTCTTGCAGCTGTTCTGGTGTTTGTAACACACCGTTGTACTTGTCGATGCATGTGGTCAATGCCAAAATGGCTATTGTTACAACATGCATCATGATTCAGTATCAGATGATGAAGGGGAAATGTGAAATATGGAGATATGAAGCATTAGTCGCCATATTTGTATGACGCCATTTTGACCCATTTCCGGTACCCCAATTTTGGTAAACTTTTGTTGCATTAATGTCCACACATAAAAGAATAAATCAACACCATAAAACAATTTCTTGCAATTTCTTTAGGGTTGTTGCCTACTTTGACTAGACTAACTTGGGACTACGAAGTGAATCAGATGGGCCATTATAATTTTTTTAAGACTACCGCAGTATCATTGAAAATTATGGTATTTTTATTTTTTCTTATTCCGTGTCCATGACTGCATCCCACGACAATCCAGAATCTTGATGGTTTTTCTCGTTACCATACGAACGAAATGACACAAGCTCATCTTTCAGCCTCTGAGAAAATTTGCATTCCGGAATCGTTAGTCTGACGCAAAACTGGACCAGTGAATGATTTGCTGGAAGTCAGCCAAAGGGCGCTCGTTATGGGGGTGGTTATCTCCGCTTTACACACGAGAGAATCAAATCTACTTATAGCCGTAATGTAAGACGTAGACGTATTTTTATTATTGTATTTCGGCATAGGTCTAGCAGATGCTAGATTTATGACCTCCGTGAGAATTGCCTGAGTATCGGACATACAGTGTTTTCATTTGGCATATTTTGAAAATGAATAATCCCCGTAAGGGGGTAGTGCCGACAGTGCACCTCATACGGTGCACTTTAGGCATTACTTAAGGTTCTTTGCAGCTTGCTTTCGGCCACTAGCTGCGACCCCTTCCGTTCCTTTTGCTGTACTTCCTTTCATAATCTCTTTCTTCCCTCTTACTGTCCACCCTCTCCTAACAACTGATTCATAATACAACGGCTTTGAGGTTTTCCTCCTGTTACACCTTTCAGACCGTTTCACTTTCCATTTTCTTTTCAGCCCTGAATGACGTTATAGGCACCAGTGGTTGGCTTTTGGCCTAAATTATATATTCAATCCAAAATTAATATATTTCTACATAAGCTGTAACACTAATTCGGAGTAGCTTATAGCGTGGACACAGAGCATCTAGAAAACGTTGTAGGTGAAAACCAAAGCTTTTTTTTTTTCTTCTTTTTTTTTTAGGTGCATAACGGTTAAGAAAACAGGGACAGAGAAGCGGTAACTCAGACCTTTGGCGTCTTAATAAGATACTCATTCGGTGTCGAATAACACGACCAAAAACAGATACTCGTTTGACCACGGACAACACGTGGCACAACAAATGAGCGCTTAAATACCCGGCTTGACCGCTAGTGACCATAAAACAAGTTCTTGGCGGGTTAATAGCCGTCGACGGAACAAAAGACGGTCCGAAGAGCGCAACCGCCGTACCTCACGCAGGTCGGGACGGGAGCTCCGCCTTTTCAGTTGCTCACAAGATGATTCTGGTTCTGAATGAACTGACTTCGGGGCTTTTTTCCAAGAGCTTCGTTATCATCTGTCGCATATGCCGTAGGACAAGCATGTGCGCATATGTAGGTACTGGATTACCAATGTTGTCATGCGTATAATGTTGCATGCACATACTTTGGAACTGATCTGTTTTGGGATCCCATTTAACCAAATTTGGTCTACTATTTTCAGCTTGATGGCTTTATTTTTTTAGAATCCCTTATAGAATAGCGTTGTGTCATACAGCACCAAATTAATCTCTCTCTCTCTCTCTCTCTCTCTCTCTCTCTCTCTTCTTAGAGTCCAATCACTACGCTTCTTTGTCGTTACCTTTTTTATAAACGGTTTATTTTCTCCACTAGAAAAAAAAAAAAAACAGCAGACATTGGAGTTTCGAAACCTTTCAGTCTCAAAATTTAGTGCTGGCGATCTCATTCCTTCCTGTCTGCGGGAAGTGGTGTGTCTTCATTCATGCAAATGCTTTGAGGTTCCATCGTTGCCAATTTAGCGGAGCTTGACAAATACGCCAATGCCTTTACAAAGCGTTTCCTTGGATTCTACCTGTCACAGTAATGCAATAATGGTACAAGCACTCTCCTTTATATATATATATATATATATATATATATATATATATATATATATATATATATATATATATATATATACACACACAATTACAAATAGACACGCTAAACTCACTTATTTCCACGGTTTTGTGTAAGTCTTATCCCCAGTGTTGAGGGTAAACACAAACATTGTCAACATTGTGCTTTACCTTGACATTCTTAGAAATAGAGGTTAGGTTGTTTACACTGAAACTATGAAAAGAAATAAAGCGCTTCTCAACTTATTTTTAGGCTATTTTTTTAATGGGCGGATGATTATTATGTTGTTTACTGTACTATAAAACATATACAATGGTGCGATTAGAAATTCTTAGGCTGATTTCGCAGGAATTGGCAGTCAATGGTATTTTACGGTTAGATTTTTAGTTTTCTGCAAAATCAACTATTGAGATGGCCTTTTGTCTGTCCGCCCTCAAATCTTAAAAACTAACGAGACTAGAGGGCTGCAAATTGGTGTGTTGATCATCCACCCTCCAGCCATCACACATACCAAATTGCAGCCCTCTATAGCTTCAGTGGTTTTGATTTTATTTAAGGGTTAAGTTAGCCACGACCGTGCGTCAGGCACCGCAGCAACACAGGCCACCATATTGCCATGGCTGAGAGTATCATTCAGCATTAAACGCTGCACAGAAAATTCGATGGCGTTGAAGTGACTTTTTTTTTCTTTCTTTTTTTTAAAGGTACCAGGCAGCGCTTAGAGGTAAAATTATACGTTGTGCAATTGAAAATCAGGAACAGGAACATGTCTCAGTGATCTTGGGAAGTCCACATATAGTACTTGCTACCGAAACTAGGATTCCTGTATAAATGCTCGATCGGTCCCTTTAAACGAGCAAGTACCCAGAGCTGCCTTTTTATTCAATGAGTCTAATATTGGAATCACATACTGCGCATAATTCGTTTAATTTGGTCACGAAAGATGTTGTCTTTGTTTCAACGTAATTTAATGAATACCTTCATAGTCAATGATCACTTCATCTCTATAAATTTCTTTGTAGCATTCAACCTTCACCATTGAGTAGATAACAGAACGCAAGTTGATCGTTTCTTAAGAGAAGTTACGTAATAACTATTAATTTTAATGTGCAATTTAACTATACAGTAAACATATGAATTCGCTGATTCATTCATTGAGAATACAGAGTTTTGAGTTACCCGCTATACATAAAGAGCATCTGATATAAAAACAAATAATGTTGAAAGAATTGCTTTCTTACGCAGTTCTCCACGTCACGTCGACAGCAGCATAGTTATGAATAGTAATAAAGATACGTTGAGATGGTAAAGTGCATTTGGAAAAGTCTATAAGTTGATATCGCTAAAGTCGCCTTTCGTGAATGTGACGGAGAACTATAGAGATAAGCCGTTTTGAGGCATAAATACATTTATCGCTTGCTCGGGGAGTAAACCTACAAATTTCTTTGTTGTTGTTGTTGTTGTTTGGGGGTGTAGGAAAGGTCTATGGAAGAGCCTAAAAAAGGTCTGAAAAAGGTGTTTCGCGTCGAGTTAAAGATACAGGAATTTTAGTGTAGGATATTTATGATTTATTTATTAGAACGAAAATGTACAAAATTAATAATGTGAATATTAAGCGGAACAGAACAATTATCTCTAATAAAATATAGCGTATTTATTTTATTTTCCGTTGGGGAAACAACGCTCTATGTGACCGTAGATTTTAACTCGTGCATCGAGTAAGCTCGAGGTCGGATCACGCCTTGTTCATATACATTCGTTATTTTTCTCTTTTCAAGACTGGTAACTGAATGTAAAGTTGAAAATTTTAATATCTTTAAGGTTCAGGGTTACATTTTGCCGTTATATGTAATTACAGTTACAATTGATATTGATAATTTTGCCGTTTTGTTTGATGTTGCTCATACCCACTAAGTATAAATACTGACATCGAAAGTGATTTCAAACAGTTCGGTTCTATTGCTGTTCTTCCGTCCACCCGCCTTCAATGAACCGCAGTGTTAACGCCAAGAACACTCAACAAGAAAAACAGCCTTTTAACACTATAACAGACAGTCAGCTTTAGGTGACATTGCGTTGGTTTCTTCGTCATTAAACACCCTTTAAGGAGATTGGACGGGGAGATGACCCTTAGTCATTAGGGCTGTATTTTCTCGAGGTGAGAGGAGGTTCGCCTCTTGAAATATCCCATTACAGCTCGCCTCATTAAGGCCTTATACCAGGTAAAACTCTCTCTCTCTCTCTCTCTCTCTCCTCATCTCTCTCTCTCTCTCTCTCTCTCTTTGTGCTGAAAATTTCCGCATCATCAGCTCATACATTCTGTCTGCATGACAGAACCATCTTGAAACGTCATGTCCCATCTTTCACCTACGCTAACCTTATTAGCACTTAGTGTATTTGCTCATTTCTGACTTCCATTTCTTCTTTTGCCACGTATACTACGTAAACAGTTCTTCCACGCAGCTTCCTCTACCATTTTTTCGTCTCACACAGCAGCCGTGCTGAACTTCCATAAAGGAGAGTTGGCTCAACAATCCCTTCATACATTCCACTCGTGGCTTTCATAGACGGTCCCGGTTTTCTCTGCCTTTTGCACACATCCTTCTGTCCATCAGATGTCATGACGCCCATCCTTCATCCAGATGGTGTAGTTAGGACTCCCATCTGCCTTCACGATTAGTCTATGACATTCTCTCTTCCGCCATTCGTGTTTACTTTTATTGCTCCATCTTCCGAGTCCCCACTCCCTCATCTTTCTTTTCTCGAAAACACTCTCTAACTCTTTCAATAGTCTATGTAGTTTCCTTATCTGCACTGTATCATCTGCGAGCAGCAACCATTCCACAATCAGTCCACGACCTTTTTTCTCATCCCACATTGTATAACTACAAATAATATCCTATGTTATGCACTCCATTCAAAAAGATATTAAACAGCCACAGCAACATAACAAACACTTTTCTCAGAACCATTTTGAATTCAAGCCAGTCATTATTCTTTTAATACATATTATTTCACTTGTTTCATTTCCACATTGACCCTCTATCAATTCCATCATAAGTTTTTATCTAGGTTCATTTATGCCACATCCAGCATTTTCCTTTCACTTGCAAACTTTCTCACGTCATTGCACTTTTTACTGTAGTGTGGATGCACCTTTGCATCATCCACCGTAAAACCTATGTACATTTTCAAACACTAAGAACTTGTGCCATTACGCCATTCAGCTTTTCCTCGCTTTTATCGTCCATACTCGGCAAATGATAATAATGTTCCATAGACTCACGACTGCATTTTCTACAGACAGAATCTCTCCATCTTCCTCTTTTATCATAAGATCCTCTTTTCTCTTTCATATTCTCTTTTAACTTCCTGCTCTCACTCTCGCCCTTTAATACTAAATGCCTTCTTTTACTCTCCACGCTCCAACCTCTGTCTCGCAATGGCACCTTACTAGAGCATCTATGTTTTTTTTTTCCTTTAAAAATCTCATTTACTCATCACACATCTCACTGTTTTTTTTACCACTGGCTAACAAAGACCTCATCGGGTTTTGTAGATGACCCCATTTTGCTGCTGCTGCTGCTTAATGTCGCTGAATTTTGTTGCTGCTGCTTAATCTCGCTGCATCTTGCTGCTGCTGCTTGATCTTGCATCTGCTTGATCCTGCTGCTGCTTGATCTTGCTGCTGCTTGATCTCGCTGCATCTTGATCTTGCTGCATCTTGATCTGCTGCTGCTTGATCTCGCTGCATCTTGATCTTGCTGCATCTTGCTGCTGCTTGATCTCGCTGCATCTTGATCTCACTGTATCTTGCTGCTGCTTAATCTCCCTGCACTTTGCTGCTGACTAATCTCCCTGCATCTTGCAGCCGCTTAATCTCACTGTATCTTGCTGCTGCATAATCTTGCTGCATCTTGCTGATGCTTAATCTCACTGCATCTTGTTGTTGCTTAATCTTGTTGCATCTTGCAGCCACTTAATCTTGCCGCATGTTGCAGCTGCTGAATCTCGCCTGCACTTTTTCGGTCCGCCCTCAGGTCATAAAAAGTTCTTTCTAAATTCTTAGTAACATTATTGCAACCACTTGTAGGTACAATATCTGATTCTCATGTTGAAAATAATTTAGATTTTGTAAACAGATTATTCAGGAAAACTCCAAAAGATGATGAAATAATGGTAAGCTTTGATGTTAAAAGTCTGTTCACGTGTGTACCTGTCAGCGATGTCTTAGAATTTTTATATAGCGAACTAAAGAAGCATGTCATATCTCTGCCTAATCATGTAATTTTAGAACTAATCAGACTGTGCGTGTTTGATACTTGTTTTATTTTTAATGGAAAATTTTACCGACAAAAATTTGGAATGCAGATGGGTAATGCTTGTCCCCAGTATTATCAAATATTTACATGGAATTTTATGAGTCTAGAATAGCTAATTCAATTATGGCAGATATTATTTTCTTGGTTAGATATGTTGACGATGTATTTGTGGTACTGAAAACTTCTATTGACATTCAGAAGATTTTAAGAGACCTCAATAATTTAGTTCCCTCCATAACTTTTACGGTTGACAAAGAAGACAATGGTATTATCTCATTTTTGGATGTTACGGTTGTAAGGTCAGTTGTAAGTTCTAGCTACAAGTTTAAAATACACAGAAAACCTACAAATAACAATCTTATTATTAACAATTACTCCTCACAAAGAGTAGAAGTAAAACTATCAGCATTAAGATCAATGTTTCTTAGAGCTCTTAACATCTGCATTCCGGAATTTATCAATGAGGAACTAAAATTTATATATCAAGTTGGTATTGAAAATAATTTTAAATTGGAAGATATTGATTACAGTCTAAAGTTAGCAAGAAAAACATTTTATTCATATGAGGGTAAAAACAGATAACTGGGTTTTATATCTTTACCATCCTACATTAGAATCTATAGTCCACCCCCTAAGGTTACTTGGTTTAGTGCAACATTTTCATATATCCTAGCACCATTGGAAAAACTTTAATTCATAATAGTCCGGAAAACAATGAAGGAGTCATGTGTAAGATCCCATGCAAATGCGGTAGTTTTTATATAGGACAATCTGGGAAGACACTCGAAAAACGCTTTTTAAATCATGAATATAATATACGAACAAATAATACAAGCAATGCTTTATGACGTGTTCACAGTAGTATGTGTAATGTACCGATTGACTGGCTCGGGTCAAAGATTTTGTTTAAGAGCACAGGTTTTATTGAAAGAAATTTGATAGAGACAGCTTGTATTGTTCACAGCAAAGAAAAACATTTTCATTTATCACCTGGTTTGTATAAATTATATCCTTTTATCTTACAAGTCATGAAACGTCAGTACATATTGGTTAATGTTATCCATTAACTATCATATAGTATACGCTTGTTATTATGTATTGTATGTTATGCTGTTTCAAATGGACGTATTACCTCTTTTGAGATTTTGGTATTTTTTATTTGTTTTATTGTTATTTTACTGCTGAATAGTTTGTAGCTCAAACTGCTAGTTTTTGGTGACTGTATGTTTAAAAATTTTAGGCTTTCTTGGCTACATACACTGTAAACGTTATCTCTTTCCTTAATGAACGCTCCAAGAAGAGGTCCATTGGAGGATGAAACTGTTGGGCATTTTCTAAGACCTACCATTTCATTTTCCTATGTGGACTACAACATATATATATATATATATATATATATATATATATATATATATATATATATATAATATATACACATACATATACCAGATGTTTCGAAATTAGAGCCCCCCCCTCCACAAAACAAAGTTATGGAAAGTTATGAAGTTTTCTGCTATAGCCTATCTCCAAGTACATTATCTTAAGTTTCTATTAAGCTATTTTTCATTTTCAGACTGAGTGATGGAGTTGGATACAGCCATGGCTAACGACTCGGAGGAAATCAGATGGATTGACTGAATCCAGGCTATAACCTTCAGAGAGGCCAGGGATGCTGGCGCATCCTTCATTTCACATTCCTGGATAGCTAAATACATTAAAAGAGATGAGTCTTTTGTTAAAAGAAACTGGAACAAAAATCCATATGACTATCATCGCAAAAAGAGTGTGAATCTTGGAAGGCCTGAATTCCTTTCTCAGGAGTCAAAAGACATCATAGCTGAGGCAGTGGGTAGACCAAGAAAGTCTTTACGTAAATTGCGCTTGAACTAGAAACAAAAAGGGGAAAGAAGAGAAGTTATAGTGCTGTATATCGTGAGTTGAAAAAATCTGGTATCAAGCCATTTCATGTTATCAGCAAGCCCAACATCACTCAGCAACAGAGAGAAGACCGTGCATGGTTTTGTGGTTCATTTCTTAAAGATTGGGATGAAGCTGATTTTCTCCATGTTGCCGCATCAGATGAATTCTTCATTTACACAGTCAGGAAGCCAAATCATAAAAATGACATCATTTGGGCTGTAAAGTTGGATGATATCAGTGATGATGTGCGCTATCGCCAAGTTGTGAAATTTCCTGAATGTTTGGGAATTTTTCTCTGTTTCACAGCCAAACAGTTAATGTGGATCATCAAAGAAAAAGGACAGTCATGGAATGGCGAATACTTCAGAGAAACTGTGCTTACTGGTGGAGTATTTCCTTTCCTCAAAGATCCTGAAAATGTGTTATCTGTTGAAGAAGTCACATTTTTGCATGATAAGGCACCATGTTTTAAGGCTCTTCAGACACAGGAGCTGCTTCGAAACAGTGCTATCGATTTCTTCTCGTCAAGTGAATTTCCAGGTAGCTCCCCTGACCTTAATGTGTGTGAAAACATTGGTAGTGTCCTAAAGGGTCATGTTGAAGAGCACACAGTGAACTATGATGGTATACCAAGCCTCGACGACCTGCGACGAGGGGTGACCGAAGTGGTCAGGGAAATGGAGTTTGAGTCTCAGCTTTTTTGCGATTTGCTGAAATCATACCCCTCAAGAATGCAGGCTGTGGTACAGGCAGATGGAGGCCATACAAAATATTAAATACTCAGAGAGAAACTTAAATAAATACCTGTTCTGAATTACTTTGGTTTTTATCCATGTCAATTTTAGTTTATGCTGTAGAGGGGGGTGGGGCTCTAATTTCGAAACACCCTGTATATATTATATTTTATTTTATTCCAGATCTTAAGAATTATGCTGCCACTCAAGTGTCGTATCATAAAACATTAGGTGCACAGGGACTTTTTGATCAGTCCGTATAATCGAAATGGGGGGAATTTTGTTTGAAAGGGTATTTGAGAGGACGCCACGGGAGAAATACAAATATGGAATATTTTGAGACATCTGCAAAAGTTGCTCTCAGAAACGGTGCAAATACATTTTTTTTTTATTTAAAGTGATATTATTTTCCTAGCATGGTGCGTTTTATTAATTGGATCCTTTATACTTAAATAAAAAGAATATTGAGAAGATATTAGGTAAAAAAAAGATTATCTTCAAGCTTAGAAAAGAAGCACTCTGTAGCAAAAAAAAAGTAAATAGATAAATAAAATAAATAAATAAATAAATTTGTAGAGGTTACTAAATTGACAATGTGAGGTTTCGGTTTCAAGCGTGGGAGAAAGTGAAACGAGATTTTCCCATTCAAACTATAAAAAAGGGACTTGAATATCTAACGGAATATGAAAGTGAAACGCTCTCGAAATATTATCAAAAGAATAAAAAAAAGAAATTCTATAAAATGTAATGGGAAAGATCCGAGAGCGGAAATCTGAGAAATGAATTCAAATACAGATTGATTTTTTCCGAAAATAAAGATTTGCAGTTTGTAACGTTTCAGGGTTGAATTGAATATAAAATTGAGGCCAAAGGCCGAGCACTGGAACCTATGAGGTCATTCAGTGCTGAAACGGAAATTAACATTAAAAGGTTTGAAAGCTGCAACAGGAGGAAAACCTCAAAGCAGTTGCACTATGAATCAATTGTTAGGAAAGTAAGATGGAGGAAAGAGAACATGAAAGGAGGTACAATAAAAGGAACGGAAAGGGTTGCAGCTAGGGGCCAAAGGCACGCTGCAAAGAACCTTAAGTAATGTCTACATTGCACCGCATGAGGTGCACTGTCGGCACTACCCCATACGGGGATTCTATATTCAATTCAGCATTTTAGCGGGCATTCATTTTAGGAAAACTTGGAAGAAAATGCATCATAAATTATCATAGACAGTTTAAAAGAGAAACTTAAAAGTTAATTTTTATGCCTGTCAGGTGGATACTAAACAGATGTGAAAAGTGAACGCTCTTAGAAAATTCAGATTGGTCCTGTTTTGAGAGTTCAAGTGTGAAAGACTAACAACGTCTGCATATTATTATTCTTTTTATTATTAACATGCCTTGATTTTATTAAATTCCATTTTTACTTCGCTTTCTTTTCCTTGAGAGGCTATTGTGGTTCGTCAGCATGTCATTCACTGATAATTCCAGAAGCTGTATAAATATTCAGGTAGCCCTTGAATGGATTACGATCGAAACGAACATCGAAGCATCAGCTACTCTTTCGAAAAAGCTGCCGTTGCAATAATGATGTTGCTCGTGGATGTCGCCACCTGAGAGCAACGAAGTCAAAACCCGAATGATTATTTTCTTTGTTGGAAAAGCCAGCATCTGTCTCGTCGTATCAAGGCCGTACAGCATAATAGCTTTTCTGTAATCTTCTTTTCTTTTTCCTCCGCTTTTTCTCCTTCTTCCTCCTCCTCCTTCTTCTCCTACTCCTCCTGCTCCTGCCCCTGCTCCTTTTGCGCCGTTACCACGTTGATTACCTGTGACCCTCCACCTCTGCCTTTCTGCTCCTAAAACCAACAGGTAGGAGAGTGTCGGCCTCTTTTTGGGACACCCACGGCGTCGCTCCATCGCCTCTCGCGCGGCCGGCCAGGTGGCCTCACCCGGCCTCCATCTTACCTGACAAATTACCTCATTTATTTTTTACAGAGGTGAAACAAGAGAGTGTTTATTTTGCGCGCTCGACCACCGCGTCGTTGAGTGAGGTGTTGCTCGCTACAAAGAGACGATGATATGATTCTATTCAACACTTCTTCAAATCAAGCGAAGAAGCCACTCGGTATTTGGTGATAAAAGCTTCACATTGGCGCTTTTAAATGGAAGCCAAACAGACCCATTCAGCTAGCGAGCTATATACCGTACTTTGAGTCCGGGACAGGTATGGCGGCCATTTTCCAAAATGGCGCCCGCACAATCTTCAACGATCATCAAACGAATACTAAAAAGACAGTCAACATTTCAAGCTTTAATAAAATAAAGGTAAACGGCATTCAAACTTGAGCGGTTTATTTGTACGCGGTTGAGGGTCGAGGGCATCTAGCAATAGGACTCTTTCCGAATGTCTGTCTGTTGGTAAGTGTTTGTACACAAGTCCGGTTCGCCATTTTTTTCTAGCAAATGACTTCTAATTGAAGATAATGACCTTGAAAATCATACATATGACCTATTGATGAAGGGAATTCAACATTTTATGTGGTGGATCTAAAAGCCAATGTCAACGTCTTTCCTGGAGGTCAAAGGTCAAAGGTCAAAAAAGAATTTCCCCTGGTCACAACTTTTGGTCTGTAGAGATCCCATATTTGACGCGTATGCTTCATAACGAAGTCGATGTGCAGAGTGAGGTCAAAGGCAAGGTCATACTTTGAGGTCAACAGTCCAACAAGAGTTCAATGTTGTCAGTAACTTTTGAAATACATAGGCAATTATAAGGCCAAGGTCACACTCAGAGGTCAAATGTTACATAAGAGGTGGTTACTATCAGGGGGGCTGTTTTGCAAACATATTCTATGTCTAAAGTGATTTCCTTCAATTACCACTAAATTCAAAGGTAGCTGAATATTTCCATGAACAATTAATTGAAAATAGACTCATTCATTCTCTAAAAGGCCTTTACCTACAGCAAAATGCTCCATGACAACTTATTGCTGCAGAAGTGCTGTCTTCCCCCTGTTCAATGATGCTTCATGCTGTAACCTTCTAAAATCTTCCTAGAGGTAATAATGACAGATTTTGTTAACCTTGAGACGCACTGAAGTGCTTGGATTTTCCAAACAGGATGAAATACCTTCAAGAAAGACTGCAACACTAACTGTCAAGATTGTTGTTTTTGAAAAGAGCAGTACCAATAACACTTTTAAAAGCTAGTAATATTTCTCTGCTTGGCTGTAAGTTGGCATACAACGAAACTGAACAAGAAGACACTTACTTCTTCTGGTGTGTCAAATTCAGTCTGGGCGTCGGAGAGGAGAGTCACACCAGAGACGAACATTAGGAGGTGACAGTACTTCTCTACCTCGTGAGTTGGCTGATGAAGATCCTTCAAAAATTATTCCAGAGAAAATCATGATCCTCAAAGGTTCCCGAAAACGTTGAATATTTCTTCTCTGTGCGGTTTCTCGCACTTTTTCATGTCTATGAAATTCGATGGCAATAGCCTAACTATCAAGGAAGCTGGTATTTACACTGGTGGGTCACGTGACCGGCTAGTGAAGAGAAAAGTAACCAGGACACTAACTCAGTTTTCACAGCCATGAGAGTGCAAGTTTACCAGCTTTTCATTTTACACTAGGCAAGGAAAAGGATACTTATCTGATGCAAGCACAAGACGCCAGTAAATTATCTCCGTGTCAAAGAGCCTCAAGCTGTTGTGCGAATCATGTCAGTGCTGCAGATGGTCTTACATTTTCATCGACTTGAAATGTAGCTATCTCATGCCCTTTCGGTACTGCAAAGATCTTCTCGCTGAAGGAGCAAGTTTCAGTAGATGAATACGTTAAAGCTGATGAATTTCAGTGTAATCTGGTTCATTTGTGTATCTGTCACCTCCTAACTTGTGTCAATTACCCAGACTGTTACAGGTTTATGTTGTTTTTGAGTTTGCATCAGTCGTATGTGACCATCAGTGCCATGACCTTCAACAGGTTTTTTGAGGTGGAATGTTTCTGTTGTTTGTCCAAGATGGCCGAATTTCACTATGCAGGCGAATTGTGCTTATTCTGTCCTATTTTCACTGGGAATCTAAAAAAAAAAAGTAAAATAAGATAATAATTATTAGTTTTGGTTTGTTTTACTTAACATATAAAGCAGACTTTTCATTTTTTTTTGAGGTGAAAAGGCATCAGTTGAGAGACGAGGGTGATCTTCATCAAGCAGTTTTGAACTCTTCAACTTGACTTAATACATGACAACATATATGACGAAATATTGATATGATAACGTCACTGTCGCAGCACACTTGAAGTCTCCAGTCAAGTGATCGTGCAAATTTGCGCCATATATCTTCCTGCAGTTCCTCTTCGCTGACGTCCACCAGAAGTACTTTCTGCTGATCCTGGGAAACAAGAATTCAACTGTTATTTCCTGATGAATATGGCATGGATCAACAAAATTCAACAGTTTAATCTAGCTGCTATAGATTGTAAGGTAATCTATGATCAAAATTGAATCTATTTTGGATACCCATAACATGATAAGAGAAGCAAACCTTGGGTATACACAAATCTGTTGTCGCCATTAGAATTGGAAGGTAGCTGCTCGCAGGGAGGGACATTCATTGACTGCAGATTTTGCCAGTAGTATAAATGTCTGAAATTTTGTGCACATCAACAAGCAAATATTTGGGTTGTTTTCTACGTGGTATTCTGGTGAAAATAAGCAAAGTTCAGAATATCTCTGACACTCAAGTCCTGAGCTCTCTTTTTAGTATGTTCGTTAAACCTTGGTGGACAACAGTGCCAAAGAGTGCCACTTCTGGTCTATTGTCTCAAGAAATGCAACTAAACTTACATTTCTGGCTCTGTTGTCTAACTGCCATCTTGATTTCACTTTACGAGCAGTAACTGATATCTAATTTAATCTAATTTAGTTGCGTGGTCTGTTCTTTTTCAGTGTGTATACGAAGATTGAAAATCATCTAAATCATAGCCATTATGAATATTATCATAATTATCATTATTTCCTTTTCAAGCCTCCATGTTTATCTGTATTGCTTTAGCAGTGTGTTATCAAGGAAGAAGAAGAAGAAAAAGAACAAATGAAAGAAAGGGTTCCCACCTTTGTCACTTGGCTCGACGTTAGCCAATGACAGACAGGCGACAGGCTGCTGCTACAGTCCAATTATTGCACCACTACCAATCATTCGCTGGTGATGGGCCCATTTGCGTTGTGTTGTGTAATTTAATGTATATTCATGTTGCCTGCAATGTCTCAAGACCATTCTTCATTACTAGAAATACCTGTTCATGTGTACACACCTCCCTGACCGTCTTTGCTCCGAAATATACAGTGTATATACAAATATGTTTATATAGTATATATATACACGCACATAAGTATTAATCTACAAATGTCCTTTAATATCCAATTGGCACTACCTCGGAAATAATATATTTTCATATATGTTAATCGAAGGGGAATTATTTTTAATTGACAATAAGTCCGTCGTCTCGTGGGATGGAACGAACGAACGGGAGACAAGAACTCCGCAAGTCCTGAGTTCTTGTCTTCCGTTGGTTCCATCCCGCGAGACGACGAACTTATTATCAACTATGTGAAATAAATCCCCATCGGTTAACATATATGAAAATATATTATCTCCGAGATATAGGGAATTTGATACTAAAGGACATTTTATGGCTTAATGGTTGTATATGAATCACGGTGATGTTATAAAATGCATAATATATATATATATATAAATATATATATATCTATATATATATACATATGTAGTTACTGCAACATTCATATTCTAGCCTCTAAACTGTTGATGAATCCCTGCGTAGAAAATCGCCATAATATCACCCAGTATCCAAACCTACACTTAATACTTATTCACAGCTCATAGGGTATTCTTATGATATCCTTGCAATTCATGTCCTTTGTTTTCTGGACCTCTTCATCTTGCTGTCCAACCACCCCAGTTCTTTTTCCACGGTCTTCAGCGGCGTATGGCCGGAAGTGCCCTGGTGCTTTGGCTCGACTGCCTAAATTTCATGAAATCATAAAACCCAGTCAAAACCTTTAGAGAGAACATTGCCATCTTAATAGTCTGGCCTACCTCTCTGTACATGGAAAAAGTTAAGTATATGTTAGTTTAACCTGACCACTGAGCCGATTAACAGTTCTCCTGGGTCTGCCCCGAAGGATTAGATATTTTTACGTGGCTAGGAACCAATTGGTTACCTAGCAACTGGACCTGCAGTTTATTGAGGGATCTGAACCACATGATATTGAGAAATTAATTTCTAATCACCAGAAACAAATTCCTCTGATTCCTTGTTGGCAGAGCAGGGAATCGAACTCTCGAGTACCGAATCAGTAGCCGAGCACTTAAACCAGTCGTCCAATGAGAAACTACTCAGTATATGGAATTTGTTGTCATGTCAAATATCGTTTGTAGAATAAACCCTCAAGTATTGAAAGTTTTGTTTCTATCTGTATTTTGCAATACAGATTGTTTCCCTTTAATCCTATATTGCTAGTCTTTCGTCTCTCAAGAATCATTCAAACACGAATAAACAAGCAATTCATCACATTTCAATAAGCTTACAAATTTGTCAAAAGTTTCTTCTCTCACCTCAAACACTCAGTGCATCACATTACCAAAATCTCTAGAGAAACTTCCTGTAAGAGGCTCAGCTGATGTAGCTCGACCCATCATTACTGCCAATATCATGTTGTGAGAATAATTTACTGTCTCTTCTCTTCTTTCTTCTGGAGAGATGACGAGTCCCGAAAAATTAAACTTTCCTCTTGAGAATCATCATCCTTTTCATTTCAATCCTCTCAGCATTTCTGGAACTTTCACCATATTTACTTCATTCTACTCCAAGACTATCCCTACAACTGTTATAATGTTCCAATAGAGTATTAAAAAATTAACCAATTAATGAAACCAATACTACCTTGATCTTTTCGAGAACTAGCCTTGCCCACTTAACACTGAAGGAGAGGTCATCTTGTTGACATTTCTGATGGTGGTACCAAGCTTCCAGATCAGAAGCAAGGAAAACACCTGGTGTCCTTGACATTGCCTGGCAGTTCTGATATATCTGGCAACAATCAACACACATTCATAGTGTTCTATTTATTATCTTAGTTATTACTAAGAAATAAAATTTAGTAAGATCACACCTTCAAGGCTAATAATTTACTGATGACTTCCAGGAACATTGGACAATGTTTGGTCTGGGTTGCATTGATGACCTATGTGTAAGTCTTTGTCCAGAGGTTTTTTCACTAGGATTAACCTAATAGGCTATCAGTGTTGACAAACCACTGAGGCGTTTTTATGCTAGAATTGCACCAACCCTGTTTTTTTTTTTTTTTTTTTTGCCATGCATGCCCCTAGGTTAGGCTACTTAACTCGGGGAGTAAGCCTACAAACTACTTTGCTGTTGTTGTTGCTGTTGTTCTTGTTGGGGGTTAGGAAAGCCTAAAAAGGTCTGAAAAAGGTGTTTTGCGTTGAGTTAAAGATGGAGGATTTTTAAGATAGGATATTTATAATTTATTTATTAGAATGAAAATGTAAAAAATAAATAATGTGTATGTTAAGCAGTACAAAAAAAATTATTTCTAATAAAAATATAACACATTTATTCTAATTTTCGTTGGTGAAACAACGCTCTATTTGACGATAAATTTTAGCACGCGCCGCGAGTAAGCTGGTGGTCGGATCACGGCAAAGCATGGAGAGACTGAACATGATGAGAATACCTTCCAATGACGGAGCGTCGCTCACTTTAAAATGTTCAGCAAGAGTTAATATATATATATGTCTAGAAAGATGACGAGACACCTGTGTCTAGCGAATGAAATGAACACGACAACGGGAAAATGCCAGCTGCTTCCCAAGCATCTAAGAAACTTTTCTTGCGAACAACATTTCAAAAAGAAGTGCGGCATCCTTGGTTGAACCGTTTAGTAGAGAATGATTATGCAGTTGGTAACAATCAGGAAGGGGAATTGTCCGAAAGGTATAGGACATGTTAAGCCTCAGGGTTGCCATAAGAGGCTTCGGAATTTCAAATCTGCCAAATCAAAATGCTCTGGCACTTATTTCTGTCTTATTTTATACAGTTTCCACCGCGGTGGTCAGGAAGAACTCCGGGAAAAGCAGTGCGAACAAAATTATGAGAATCGTCAGTTGGGTTTTCCTCGGAGTCCTCCTACTGACATCATTTCACTGAGAAAGAAAAGCCGCGTTGTAGTATCATTTCCGCAGAGACAGCAGATGTTTCCTACAAGTCTACAGCACGTGTAGCGTACAGAAAATAATTTCCTAGTTCAACGTTCATACCCAATTATTGCCTCATCGCCGATGTTTTCTGTTTGTCTTCGTCGCCGAGGCAATCTGGAATGAGTCTTTATGTCGAGCAAGTTTGACAAGGACTGTTTGCAGCTCCAGAATGTTTGTCATTGGAATCTGTTTCGTCTAATAACGTCGTCTTCCTCATGAGATCACCTTGATTGACACATACAGAAAAAAGAAAACGAAATAAAAGATACAATAGGAGACTTAGCGTTTAGGAAATTCCCTTTTTTTTTTTAGGCTATGTGTGTTACGCAAGACACTTCTTGCTGGATAAAACGCTCTGTTTTCATTACTTCTTTTAAATAAGAATTATTAGCGTTATTACCTATATATAATATATATATATATATATATATATATATATATATATATATATCTATATAATTTGTATATGTATTTATATATATATATCATAATAATATATATATATATATATATATATATATTATATATATATATATACATATATATATATATATATATATATATATATAATATATATATATACATACACATATACATACATACATATATATATATAATATATATATATATATATATATATATATATACATATGTATATATATATATATATGTGTGTGTGTGTGTGTGTTTGTGTTGTTGTATTTCTTCTGCCAGTCACAGTCTCACCAGAATCCTAAATTGTAATAGCCTCAGTGACTCTTCGTTTTTCCGTTTAAATCTTGAGATGGGCCTTCCATTGTGAAATTCGAAAAGAAATGAAGGAAGAGAATCTGAAAGCCCAAGAAAACGTTCTCCATCAGCGGAGTACAAATTTCGCCTCGAAGTTGTATTATAATTTATCGTTAATCTCAAGTCGGTTTGTAGCAAATACTGTCGATATATATCTTTTCACTTCTTTCTTACTCGGGGAGTGAGCCTACAAACGGCTTTGTTGTTGTTGTTACTGTTGTTGTTGTTCTTGCTATTGTTCTTGTTGGGAGGTAGGAAAATCATCCTAAAAAGATCTGAAAAAGGTGTTTCGAGTTGAGTTAAAGATACAGGAGTCTTAGGATAGGATATTTATGATTTATTTATTAGAATGAAATGTAAAAAATAAATAATGTGCATGTTAAACAGTACAGAAAAATGATTTCTATGAAAATATAGTGTATTTATTTTGATTTTCGTTGGTGAAACATTGTTTTATTTTCCGTAGATTTTGGCACGCGTCTCGAGTAAGCTGGAGGTCGGATCATGCCTTGTTCGCTGAGATTCGGTTGTCTTACTTTATATAATAATTAAAGCTTTTGCACAACGCATCTCTTTCACGTCGCTTTTTTGTTCAGTTATTAAACTGAAATGCGAGAACAGGATATGTAAACCTTATTATCTATCTCGGCTCGGATCTTGACCTTCTTCAAGATAATTTAATTTGCCGGCAAGATGTAACTCACTAGAAAATTAAATTAGACTCGTTTTTTCGAGCTGATTATCGGTATGAATCTCACTTTCGTATTTATGATTTCAGCTTAGTATTTAGCTTTTCAATAGATTCTTTTATATTTTTTTCTTTTAAACATAACGTACGTGTATGTCTGCCTAGCTGACACTAAAATCTAAGCACAATCCGGTCTTAGCTACCCTGAAATTTTATTATACCGAAGATCTGAGGTAATCAGTCTAATAAGTGGCCAGTTATAAAGCCACAGGGGAAAAAGACAGCACAATTTTGTTAGGAAAATTAGTTTAACGAAAAAAAGTCGTTTTAATTTATGGTGGCCGGTAATAAAGTCTCAAGGGAAAAATTCATCAAATTTCTTGGGCGGTTCATTATCGTTATGATGTTTTTAGTCATTTGTTTATGTTTGTACGGAAATCGCCAACGGGCTTGTACTAAACACGCCGCAAAGGTGGATACATACCGGGTTAAAATCCTTTGGGATCACTGTCTTGGAAATATTATTGCGGCTTTTTTGCTGTTACTTTTTCTTGTTCGTGTGACTGTTTCTTCCTGTGACTTATTACTCAACCATGGAGGCGGCTCATTAAGATAACATACGCTGCAAAACTTTTTCCTAACATTAACAAAATAATAAAACAGTTTATTGGCCCAACACCAACTCTTGATAGAGGATAGACGATAGATGATTGCTAAGTGATCATTCTTCTTCATCAGGAACAAAGAAAAACGAACGGAAACAGAGTGTAGCTACTGTGACACTTCCAAAAAGAGCAGTCAGGGCACATTAGTACTCAAATTCACTCATAAACAGTACTACGTGTAAAAGCTCTTTTTGATGAATTTTTACTAGGCTTACTGATGTCAATCCTATTTCTCTCTCTCTCTCTCTCTCTCTCTCTCTCTCTCTCTCTCTCTCTCTCTCTCTCCCCAAGGATGATCCCGCCCTCCAATAAAAATTGGACAAGGATACCTACCCCAGCTCGAAGCAGTTCACATAAATCACAATGTCGTTGTCAGCACCTGAATTATGATTACCTGCGCCTCCGACGACGCTGAGGGTTTTGGGAAAGGGTGTTTGTTTGTAGGACTGTTAACAGCTGGTCCCGACGTGGTCGTCATCGTTCGTTCGACCGCCTGACGATCTCGTCTTTCTGATCTTTTCCGCCTTCTTAGTCCGGAGTTACTTAGGGGTCTACTTAGGAAAGGTGTTAATTGCCTCGTTGACCACGAAAGTCTCTCTCTCTCTCTCTCTCTCTCTCTCTCTCTCTCTCTCTCTCTCGTTAGTTTTTACGGTTGTCATGGGGCTATTTTTCACAAATGTCTCTTTACATCAGGCTCTATTATCTTTACTTCATCGGCGCCTTATGCTGAGCGGATGTGGAATTCAGAACGTGAAAGGTTTCCGGGATCTTTCGCTGTCAACTATCTTAAAGCACTTGACGATCTCCAATATAATCGAAACTTTCATCTTTTGTATCCAGTTTATGTGATGTTGCTCATATCGGAGTCAAACCTGACTGTTGAGGGCTGGGGGGACCTGCCCCGATCCGCCCCGCCCTTACGTCAAAGAATCGCCGAGATGAAATACGCAATGGACGGACGTGAGGGAGGAAATTCTTGACGGACGATGCTTCTCGCGAACCCACATCAAATCAGCCTGAACGGAACTCGCCAAAAATCTGGCGGGAAGTGACAGGGGACGGGGCGATGGAGGGACGAAGACGTGTGGTAGCGCCAACCGTATAATTTCCAGCTATCATCATCGTCAACCCCTTTCTGACCGTTGAATCAACACCATTGTTCATCTGACGAGTCTTCTGTGTTTACCTTCGCGACAATTACGGATGGAATTAACCATTATAGCGTGACGTCGACAATTTCCTATCACAAATAACTGACGAGGGCGAAATGGAATAGAAGAGAGCATTCGGGAAGACCCCATCAGAGGAACCACCCAACTCGAAAGGTACTCCGTCACTCGGTGTATTTGTACGTCTGTCTTTCCATCTGCGTCTCCCTTCCACCACAATCATTCATTTCCTCTCTTCCTGGACTGAGCGCCCCAAGGGCACCGCAGTTCTCCATTCCATCGCCTCAATAAATCGGCTCGCCTGATTTATCCGTTGAGCGCGACTTTCTCTCGGGATGCTGTCATCAATGCACGGGGGTTGCAGAGAATTGCGCCAATAACAAGACTGAAGGCCCCTTCCGATGCAGCCCTGTCGCATCACACCAGTTAATCGGCGGTCATGTAAACATCTACACCTCTCAGGGAGATGTTCATTACGGTCAGAACCCACACATGGACTCTCGAGTCTCGACATCCCGCAGATTTACGGTGTTTATGGTTATCTGAGTACACGAGAATGGGTCCAAAAATACTACAGCTCTCACAGGATTCCGGAAATTGAAGAACAGCATCCTCACCGATCTGTTTGGTATGAACTGGACGGGGCCTGATCTCTGCCACCTTCCAT